>NC_053156.1:26477290-26839790 GCF_016835505.1 Polypterus senegalus
AAGCCACTTCTGTGTAAGTTCGGGAAGGTAGTGGGAGTCGTGGAGGCTCAGATGAGGAGCCCTGCCGGGGCCATGGATGGCCACAGGGACCCAAGCCTTGGAGTGAGATCCAGATTGGGAGCCTTGCTGGGTGTCATGAGATGGTAGGGATCTGGACTGGTGGAAGAAAGAAGGCTGTGTCTGTCAGTTGCAAGGTGTGTCTAGGATAAGGAGAGGAGATGCACCAGGGCTCAGAGATTTGGACCAAAGCTTTCTGCACAGTGTTTTAACTCTTTTAGGGCTGATTTTCCTTTTCCTTTTCTCCCAGGGCTGAAAATTTTTCCCAAAAATTCAGTTTTCTAAAAAGCACGGAAAGCAATAGTTTCTCCTATAAATCAACATAAAACATCTGTTGCTGCACGCAGTACTCTGTCGCCGTGTGTTAGAGGTCTCTGGCTGCAGTGGCAGTGGCTGCATGGGGGCAAGGGCAGCAGTGGCGGATCAGCTGGGGACTGATCAGCTGATGCTGGTATCTTACTTTTGTTTTAGATCTCAAAACTGGAGTACGACAAGTACAAGAGTCCAATTCAACATAATAAAATATATGCAAATTTTCATCCAGTGAGTATTTTGCTTTGTGCATTCGCTTCGCTGTCTCATCAGATGTCGATGCCATTCTAGATATTGTTTACTCAATACTACTGACGCACACACAGGGATTCGATGTCAAGTCATTCCTCCTAGCAAAGGGGGTCTACCTATAACATAATGGCGAGTTTTGTCAACGTTTACAGCTGATTATCTCCCTCTACCCATGGATATTGACTTTAGTTGACATGTGCCCTCAACCCCGTGTGTCGACAGAAGTCGACATCTGCCCTAAAAGAGTTAACCTCGTTTTATTGGATTATTTGTTTTTAACCTCCACCATCATTTGGACTCTCTATGGATTATTTACTTATAATGGATGACAAATGCCCTTTAATAAAAGCACTGAATCACTTCATGCACCTACCCCTTGCTATGTGTATGTGTCCTCATTTGCCCAGCTCATCTCAGTGATGATACTGACTGTAATGAGTTCAAGAAGCTCCCGGAAGGATCCGGAAGCGTGGAGCCGACCCGTATCATATCACCGTGCAGGTTGACTCTAACCATTTGTTTGAACAATTTCAGTCTGTCACAGCATAGAGACAAGCCCTGGTCAAAGTCACCAACGACCTGCTGATGGCAGCTGTTAACCATACTTGTGCTCCTTGATCTGCGCTCTGCCTTTGACACAGTCTCTCCTCCGAGACAGATTAGTCCATTGCTGTCATAGGCACTCCACTGCCTGCTTTAAATCTTATCTCTCAGATCGAACTCAGTTTGTACAGTTAAAAAAAAATTCAGATCACAAGTTTGGCCAGTTGTTAATGGTGTTCCCCATCTTAGGCTCCCTTCTAGTTATTATTTACCTTCTGCCTCTCGGTCATATTTTTAGGAAATGTGATGCTCATTTCCATTGTTATGTTGATAACACCCAGCTCTGTCTGTCTACTAAGCCTGATTTCACCTTCTTCCCTTTCTGGTTGCTTTCAGGAAGTTAAATCATGGCTGTCTGCTAACTTGCTCATATTAAACGGTGATAAAAGAGAGGTTCTTCTCGTAGGAGTCTAGAGCTTTGTTGGCCAAATGTGATGATATTTCACTGACTATTGATCATTCTCTAGTCTCTTCATCATGCCAGGTTAAGACTTCGGGTATCATACTTGACAGTACCTTAAAATATGAGGCACATATTAGTAAAATCACTCGGTCTGCATACTTCCATGTACGTAATATTAGCCATCTACGCCTGTTTCTGCTATTCTTGTGCACGCTGTGGTTACATCTTGTATTGACTATTGTAATTCTATCCTCACAAACTCCTCCACAAACTCCAACTGGTTCAGAATGCTGCTGCTCGTATCGTTATCAGAACCCTTTCCATAGAACCCCTAACTCCTGTCCTCCAGCAGCTTCACATGCACATAAAAACTCACAGCACATCGGTTTTAAGATTCTGCTTTGTACTTTCAAGACCCTTCCTGATCCGTCACCTCCGTATCTCTCTGATCTTCTTCACATTCCTACTCCTTCCCATATTCTTAGATCCTCCTCCTCCTTATTATACCTCCTGCTCACCCGACTACCAGTCGAGCGGCCCCTCACCTCTGGAACTCTCTGCCACAAGACATTCGTAACATCGACTCTCTTCTTATTTCTAAATCCCATCTTCAAACACACCTGTTTGAGCTTCTTTATTCTGTTAGACATAATTTAGTTGATATATTCTAATGCTGTATTAATAATGGTTTTATTGTAACTGCGATTATATTTATTTTATATTGTGACTGTTGCTATTAAGTGGTTTTGTAAGGTGTCCTTGAGAGGTGCCTAAAAATCAAATAAATAAATTCATTTTATGTGAACTGAATTATAAAATAAATTATACATTGGTAAAAAAAAAATGAAAATAAATAACACCAATTAATAACCCTGTAAGGACAACTGCTCAGTACTGATAAATACTTTGATTATTTCATTCTAAGTTATGGTGAAAAAAGATGTTGACATAAATGATTTCAATAGTCATTGATAAAATGTACAACGGCAATGCGCTGACGACTATATTGTAGGCAAAGTAACTCCTGGAGAAAATATTAATAACAATAATAACCTTAGAATTATTGAGTATAATAATAAATACAACAGAAATGGACTTACATCTAAACTGACTTGGCATTGGCTTTGTTTGCAATACTTCACTGTAGACAGTGACTCCCTGTGACTCTGTACTGGATAAAGGTGATTATGAAAATGGATACGTAATAATCCATTCATCTTCTACCAGACTGAGTCATGGACAAGCAGTTCTTATATCAGCAGACCTGGACACCAGGCTATGAGAGGAGCCGTCCATGCATACACACACAGCCACTCATAATAATGATGATGATGATTATGATAATAATCCACTCTCTAATCCAATTAGCGGGCTGCAGGCGGCTGGTGCTTATCTGGTAGCATCAGGTGCAGATACAAACCTGCATACAGTCCTACTGGGATGATTTAGTGACTCCAATGAACTGGTATGTTGGAGGAAAGCAGTGTACTTGGGGAGAATAAAGGAGCAAATTCCACAGAGAGAGCAAAGGGGCAGGAATTTGAAACAGAGGATTTAAAACACCTGGGCTAACCACTGTGCCACCCAGCAAGAGTAATAGTGCAATTATAAGTTATAGTCATATGAACTCATTTTAACTGTAAAAAATATGAAAACAAATATAATGAATGATTTCTTAACTCCAATCAACTGTAGTTACCAATAATAATATTTAGAAATCGTAATAGGAATGTGGTCTTTGATCCCTGTTTTATTATTTATAGGAATGAAAAAGCCTAGAAACTTTCCAGGTAGCAATAAAAGGCAGGCCATGATAAGATTTACAAATTAGAAGAAAAGAACCAATGAAAAAAAATTGAGTAAGACTTAAAATTTTTAGTATTATCCAATCATCTATATACTGAAGCCACTTAAACCATTTGTGTTCAAGATGCAAAATCAGATAGATAGATAGATAGATAGATAGATAGATAGATAGATAGATAGATAGATAGATAGATAGAATATGAAAGGCACTATATGATAGATAGATAGATAGATAGATAGATAGATAGATAGATAGATATGAAAGGTACTATATGATAGATAGATAGATAGATAGATAGATAGATAGATATGAAAGGCACTATATGATAGATAGATAGATAGATAGATAGATAGATAGATAGATAGATAGATATGAAAGGCACTATATTATAGATAGATAGATAGATAGATAGATAGATAGATAGATAGATAGATAGATAGATAGATAGATAGATAGATAGATATGAAAGGCACTATGTAATAGATAGATACCCTAAAACTGTCCCTTAGCAAGTTTACATAAATAGACAGACATGGAAGACACTACAGTATATCCCTCTATTATAAAAAGAAATCCTTGTGGGAGGGAATGACTAAGAGACGATACGTGATCTTCACATTAAGATCACGGAAAAGAAATAAAAGACCCGCGAGACAAAGAGAATGGCCATGGAGCATCTTGCGGGGATGTAGTACATGAGATTCTTGCAAGACACGCCCTACTTACAAGCAATATCAGAGCACTGCCATCAAAAAACATCAGTAGTGTAAAGGCACGCAGCACACACAGATATAGGGGTCTCAGTGCAAATAAAGGGGATAAAAGAAAATATGTTATAAATGAAACGTTGACGAATGAAAGATTGCATTAGCGCAAACAAAAAGAAATGAATCATCAGGACCAGGTGTAATTGAAAAAATAGCACGACAAAGCGAGGTCAGAAATAAAAGGCAAAGAGCAGAAAACAAAGTCTTTTCGCATTCGCATCATTCAATGCACAAAACGTAGATTTACACAATAATGGACCATACACTATGACAATCTGTGGTCCAAGAACAGTTAAAACAATGACAAGTTTAATTTCAAAGAAAACACAATTCGGTCAGGTGTATATTTATGATCACGGAGAAGCAATCACAATGTCTTTAAATTGTATATCCGGTAAACCAAACATGGGGGTGGGCGAGCGAAGCAAGCAAGGGGTAGAGCCCCCTAGTAAAAACATAAAATAATGCTTTAGATAAAAGGCAACTATAGCTATAAAAATACACAAAAGTAATAATAACAATAAAAATGACAAAAATAATAATAGCAAAATTCTCAATGCAAGCCCGAATTTGGATTAAGCTACTAGACTAGGGGTCTAGAGAGTCGGTCCTGGAGGGCCGTAGTATTTTGTTGCGGCTCAGTTTCTTCATGAGAAGTCACTTATGGCTGTTGAAGACGCACTTATTGTTTAAGCAGCATTTTCATGCTTCACTTTTGGATCTAGTGTTTGTCACCTGTGTATTCATCGAGAACTGTCTTATTTTAACTGAAAAATTTGGAAGGACTGAGAAAGACTCATCTCCTTCAGGCTACAAACCATGTGGAGGATATCATCAGAAAGGAAGAAATTAGTTTCTAAAGAATGAGCTGGCATGACAAAATGAAAACACTGAGAAGCCATACAATTCAATCAGATCGGGTATTGACAAGGATTGATTTCTAATTAAGCAACCCAGTTAAAACTAAAACCTACAGCCACTGCAGCTCTCCATGACTGACTTTGCAGACCCCTGGACTAGAGGATGGATGGGTGATTAGAAGGGTCACACTCATGCTACATTTTATTAAGAATGTGTTGTTAATGTTCTCATTTTGTATTAATGGACTCCAGTTCCTAAATCCAGAGAGACGTGTGCCCACCCCAGGACATACCTGCTTCCTGGTTACTGCTGAGCGATACAGCAGAGCTGCGGGGGTGAGGTGCTGCTGCACGCCTCCTCGAACCACCCGGCTCACTCCGGGGCAGTCCTCCTTTTCTTCTCCTTCCATGGGGAGGCGTGGCTGCCCCAGCACTGTGCCCCGCCCCGTAGCTCCACCCCTCCCGCATGGTGAATCTGGGCTACTGGAGAAAGGGATGGAGACGGCATCTTCACTGGGGGTGTCACTGCGAGGTGGGGTCTCTATTAGGTCGTCAGTTCCTCCTCCACCTTCTGCCCTGTCCAGACCCGCTCCTGCACTCAAGCTGTTACAGTCCATGCTGCTTTCATCGTGCTTTCTGCTGTCAGCTTCCAGGGTGGTGGCGATAAGATCGGGGCTGGAGGAGGACATTTTTTTCAGTAGGATGTCATGCTGCAGCCCTCGGAGTGCCGCACTGGGGTCCAGGTGTTTAGAGGGCAGAGTGATATCACGGTAAGCCGGAGAGACAGTAGCCCTTGTCATTGACTCGGAGTCGAGGTGTTTGTTTGCTTGACTGGCATCTTGTCCATTAGGTGACACTGCACTCCCATCCCTGAGGCCGGGGTCTGCCTCCTTGACTGGCAGAATGGCATCCCGGCAGTTGGGTGACAAGGCAGTCCTCAGACCCACCAAGTCTCCGCTGCTCCCCTTGCCAGCTTTGCGGTACCGAGGCTTCCCTCGACGGGACCTCCCTGGTGATGTGGAGCCTTTGTTGGGACAAGCGGGAATGGTGACTTGTGTCATCGAGGAGTCCAGCTTAGGGAGGATCACCTCAGACTTCAAGAGGTCCGGGCTGCAAGACAAAGACAGAGATTTCAGTTAGGTATTCTGTTCAGAAGGGCAAATTACTTGCCAGGCATTCAATGAGGTGACTGGTCAGTTCTAGGATCTCAATGGCAGATGGAGGTGTCTGTTCAACAGTCATGGGATAAGAGTGCTGAGAACTTCTTTCAGACAGATTGGGCACACAACTGCTTATGAATGTATGACATTTCTGTGCAGTGTGATGGCATTCAGAGGAAGAAATCATAAATGGTGTGCAGTTGTCGGAGTCTGAGGAGTCCATCAGAGATTTGAAAGCATTTGGGTTACAGCAGAATCCACCACAATGGACATTATGGATTTGTCCCTTATCTGGGCACAGAAGCTGAGGTCTACCCTCATCTTTTAAAAAAGAGGTGCTAGTGCCTTGTCACCTGGTAATACAGAATGGGTTCTGAAAATGGAGGCAACAAGCAAAACAATTCGCAGAAAGGGTGACACCACTCATAACTTTGCTTTGTTGGACCCAAACAGCAGGAGTATAAGGAGAGTTCCTGGCTCCTGGAATTTGAAATGATCTCTCAGACCACCAAAGAAAGCTAAAAAAAAAAATGTAAAAAGGAGGATGTTAATTGTATCTCGCAGTTAGGAGACCCAGGTTTGCTTCCCGGGTCCTCCCTGCATGGAGTTTGCATGTTCTCCCCATGTCTGCGTGGGTTTCCTCCCACAGTCCAAAGCCATGCAGGTCAGGTGCATTGGCGATCCTAAATTGACCCTAGTGTGTGCTTGGTGTGTGTGTGTGTGTGTGTGTGTGTGTGTGTGTGCCCTGCGATGGGCTGGCGCCCTGCCCGGGGTTTGTTTCTTGCCTTGCGCCCAGTGTTGGCTGGGATTGGCTCCATCAGACCCCCGTGACCCCGTAGTTAGGATATAGCGGGTTGGATAATGGATGGATGTTAATTGTTTTGGTTGCCAGTCTGTAAAGTGAGTATTATGTTGCGGACACAGTGAAGTGCCTGAAGATTACTGTGAGAACTTTAAGGTACCAGGAGATACATAGTCAGAGACAAAAGAGAGCCATTGAAATCATAAGATCAAGTCAAACCAGGCAACCTGGAATCAAACGGACAAAACGAAACTTGAAAAGTCAAAGGCATATGTGAAAAACAAGCTGATGTTAAGAGGTTTGAGAAGTGATTTATCAGACGAGGGGTTACACAAAGTCCATTCGCTGTCACATTTACATAACATCTTCTGTACACAATTGTAGTCACATGATTGTCAAAGCATAAATAAAGAAATTCAAAAACTAAGGGATAATGCATAGTGTGATCACTGTCATATTTATATAAGGTCATCGGTGCACAATCCTAGTCATGTGATCTTCAAAATGGCGCTATGCAAATAAAGAGATTTATAAATCAATGGATAATGCATAGTGTGATCCTGCTGTATTTATACAAGATGATCTGTGCACAATCGTAGTCACATGATCTCCAAAACAGTGCTGTATAAATGAGGAGATTTAACAATTGAGGGATTACACGTAGTCCAATCACTGTCGTATTTACACACCATCATCTGTGCTCAATCGTAGTTACGTCATCTTCAAAATGGCGTTGCGCAAATTAAAAAATTTATCAGTCGAGGGATAACACAAAGTGTGATGGCTACTGTATTTATACAACATCATCTGTGCATATTCATAGTCGCTTGATTTTGAAAATGGTGTCCCTGAAGTAAAGAGGTTTTATCAATCGAGGGAAAACACGTAGTGTGATCACTGTCATTTTTATATAATGTCACTGGAGCAAAATCCAAGTCACATGATTTTCAAAATGGCATTTCACAAATAAAGCGATTTGTCAATCGAGGGATTACACACAGAGCAATTGCTGCTTTATTTATACAATGTCATTGGTGGACAATTGTAGTCACATGATCTTCAAAACAGAGTTGCATAAATACAGAGATTTACCAATGGAGGGATAACTCATAGAGCGATCATTGCCATATTTATACTTCATCATTAGTGTGCAACTGTAGCCACATGATTTTTAAAATGGCATTAATAAAGAAAATTGAGACATTAATGAAATTGACTGTGTTAAATCAACACATATAATACATGGTTAAAAACCCAAAACTACAGAAAAACTTGCATATTAAGGACGCTTATCATTACCTGATAGAGAACCCCTAAGCAAAGTCTTTAAATGGGCAGGGGTCAAAACCAGGTGGTAGCAACAATGGAGAACAGAAAGGTTGCAAAATGCCGAGCAGGCCAAACCTATACATGATAATAATCTATGAAGTGTGTCAGTTTAGCAAGCTGAAAGACTCTACACTAAAACAAGTCCGGAGCTCCTCCTCAGCCCAGAGCTGCAGGTCCCTTCCATTAATAAAACATAACCAACATAAAATAACTCGTTTGAGATAACTATTTTTGCTTTGTGCATTTAAAATGTGTGCTATAGTATTTTGTAAAACCTTAATGAACGGAAGGATGTTTTTGCTCGTCAAAGATCTGATGGCAAATTAAAGCATTATTGGAGTATATATAAAACTGTGTCCATAACAGCGCACAACATCCAAAAGTACTAGGAAATAAAATTGGAAAATACAGCAAAACATCAACAAAGATGCCAGCATTTTGAAATGTGTGTGAAGACACGATCAGGCATCTTCATATTGTCTTAGCATTCTGCTGCCTCACCGTTTACTATGGGAGGGAAGTTTCTGGGGAACATTGCGTTTCTTCATGAGCTTCTCCATGGAGTTGGTTGAACTTCCGGACCGGGAAGGGTGATGCTTGAAAAGCCCGGGATACTTCTTATCCAGAGATTGCTCCCTCCTGGAAGAGACACAACATAGTTGGAAAAAAAGGTCGGTACAACTCACTGAAACTCAGTTTGCTTGTTCACAAGTCATGGCATGGTCAAGAAACAGTGTTACTGTCACCTCTGCTGTGCCAGATGCTTTCTCAAGGGTAATCTGCCAGGCTGCAGCACATGCAACGCTCACCTGCGTTTTCACTTCCTATGGGACCCTCTGAATTACCTGCTGGCAAAAGGGAACGTGCCAAAACTGCAGGATGGGATAGCTAGAATCAGTTTATCTGGAAAACCTTTGCAAGGGTCGATATCGAAAAATCAGAGAATATACCAAAGTGCAGGTGTAGACAAGGGCGGAACAGTCAGAAGTCAGGTAAAAAATAAAAAAGACGTACTGTCACAAAACTGAAACGTGAAATTAAAAGGTAAGATACCTCAAGTTAAAAACCAAAAGACGTGCTTTCGTCAAAACTAGAAACAGGAACTAAAAGGAAAATTGCTACAAGTCAAAGGCCAAATGACATTCAAATAACTTTTGCACGAGGGTATCATAAACGTCTATAATTAATAATAAGGTATTACTTTCCATTTTGCTGTAGTGTGATTTTGAACTTTCATCTAAACACAAACACGGAATGCTAGGGGGGTGTTTACCAGCAGTCCTGCAGTTCTGGTGTCTCTAATTTTGATGGTCTTTAAACGCCCCGTCCTCAGGTATGTCTGGAAGATTGTCTGCATTTCTAAATGCCAAACTCTTTCTGCATTTTGCTACACACTCAAATCTCTCAGTTTATAAGCTTCTACTCCTCTGACTTACGATTCTCACTTCTCGTTTTGGCTTTGGCATTTCTCTTGGAATTTTGACTCATCCCACACACTTTCTTCACTTACTTTTCCAGTTCTTTCCCTTTCTGACACTGACAGCCTTGCTGGAAGAAGAGAGGGTTGAATCCTTAAATCAGACAAACCTTGGCCAAAACTGTGACTACTGCCAAAACAAAAAACTCTCTGAAGTTGACAATTAGAAGACATACTGCTACCAGAATTCCAGATTCAAAACCATACAATAATTTTAAGGTGAGCTGACACAAAAATTTAGACTCAAACTGTACAAGAATTAGGAGGCATGAAGCTACTAAAATCTAGACACCAGCCTACTACAGAGGCCGAAAGGAGAATTACTGTGAATCAAAAATCAAAAGGTGTTCAGCTGTGAGGGCTCACTCTGACGCTGTTTGGTTGTTGGATCCGGAAACTCGGATGCTGCACCCGAATGCATTCCAGGGCTATAAAGTGAAGAATTTGTGACGTGGCAAGTAGTGCCTTCAGTGGGCAGTCCATAGCAACAGAACTGCATGTCTTGGCAACTTAATCACATAATGTTGAAGTTACAGAATGGAGATATGACACACTTAAAAATAAACGGCAATCAAATTACGAGATTTTGACAATCAACAACCATGTATTTATATTCCATGATACATGAAGCTTCAAAGAACCCACAAGAGAGCAGAAGATAAAATTTATATCATGGAAAAAAATAAGCACAAGCCCAAATCATAGCAAAAATACAGCTATGGTAGTCGGGAGCCACACTCTGTGCCATATAGTAATACCAGCTGGGCACCTGAGTCAATTAAGATGTGGCATCCAACAAAAGCAGAGGGCATGGCTTTAAACAACTGAGCAGTCCTGTGATTTATGTGAAATAATTTTCATGTTTTAAGCACTGATGTTATTTTGTTGTTTAATCCGGAATCTCGGATGCTGAACCCGAATGCATTGCAGGGCTATAAAGTGAAGAATTCATGACGTGACATGTAGTGCCTTCTGTGGGCAGGCCATAGCAACAGGGCTGCATGTCTTGGCAACTTAATCACATAATGTTGAAGCTATAGAATGGTGACGTGACATACTTAAAAATAAACGGTAATCAAATTACGAGATTTTGACAAGCAACAACCATGTGTTTATATTCCATGATACATGAAGCTTCAAAGAACCCACAAGACAGCAGAAGAAAAAAAAAATCAAGCAAAAAAAAAAAACTGGTCCAAATCATAGCAAAAATACAGCCATGGTAGTCAGGAGCCGCACTCTGCGCCATATAGTAATACCAGCTGGGCACTTGAGTCAATTAAGATGTGGCATCCAACACAAGCAGGGGGCATGGCTTTAAACAACCGAGCAGGACTCCCAAGTACAGTGGATTCAGAAGGTTTTCAGACCCCTTCATTGTAGTCCTGTGATTTATATGAAATAATTTTCCTGTTTAAAGCTACCAAAATCTTGACACCAGCCTGCTACAGAAACCGAAACGAGAATTACTGTAAATCAAAAATCAAAAGGCGTTCAGCTGTGAGGGCTCACTCTGACGCTGTTTGGTTATTGGATCTGGAATCTCAGATGCTGCACCCGAATGCATTGCAGGGCTATAAAGTGAAGAATTTGTGACGTGGCATGTAGTGCCTTCTGTGGGCAGTCCATAGCAACAGAGCTGAATGTCCTGAGATTAAATATTGGACTGCCTATTGCAAGAGGAGCTGACTTGTTTCAAGTAACACGACAATCATTCTCCACTAGTATTAAAAATTTTCCACTTATATTAGTGATTTATTCTCTTGTTCCTTGGCCTTCATTTTTCAGTGTGCTAAAATTAAAAATGCAAAATATCTAAATTAAAAATTACTTTCTAATATTCAGTGTATTTTCACTGTAGAAAGTCTTTTGTTCTAAAAAAACAGCATTTTCTAGTTATTTCAGATCTTTGAACACCTGTCAGAGCTTTCTTATTTCTAGACTGGAACTAACCCGTTTGAAGATGTCTTGGCAAGCAAAATTATCTTGCTACATGGACAGATAATTTCACTAATATCAAGTCATTTTCTCCTGAAATTCAGTGTCAGTCAGTCAGTCAGTCATTCTCCAACCCGCCATATCCTAACACAGGGTCATGGTGGGTCTGCTGGAGCCAATCCCAGACAGCACAAAGCGCAAGGCAGGAACAAATCCCCGGGCAGGGCGCCAGTCCACCGCAGGGCACACACACACACACTAGGAACAATTTAGGATCGCCAATGCACCTAACCTGCTTGTCTTTGGACTGTGGGAGGAAACCCACGCAGGGAGGACCCGGGAAGCGAACCCAGGTCTCCTTATTGTGAGGCAGCAGCGCTACCCACTGCGCCATCGTGCTGCCCAAAATTCAGTGTTTATATCTTATTTTTTAGCTAAGCTTGTTTTGCAGTGTACACACTTAGTTACACTGCAAAAATGCTCATACATAAACTAAACAAGAAACGCTTTAAATGGGAGTTGTGTTGCTTTTATTTAGCAAAAATATCTGCCAATGAGGTAAGCAAAATTTACTTCTTAAAGTAAGCTAAAAAATGTAAATACTAATGTTTTGCTAAGTCAATAATTCTTACAATAAGGAAAACAAGATTGAATGTCTTGACATAAATGCTTTTCACTTACTTCGATTTCATTTTTTTTTTTGCAGTGATAAGTTGTAGATTTAGTTTTAAATGGATAACCTTGCCATTTTTACCCATCAATCTACACTCGATTGTGCCGAGGCACAGATCTGGGGAAAGGCCACAACATTTCTGAAGCTATGAAGAGCACAATGGCCTCCATAATTGTCAGTGTCTTTTTTGTTTATAGAGCACATTTAAAACAACCTCAGTAGTGCTGTAGTGCTTTATATTAAAACATACAATACACATAAATAAAATGAATAGAACTAAAGTACAATAAAGACAAAATACAGTTAGCACTAAGAAAAAGAAAGAAGATGACTAAGATGATGGGCAGCCATCAGGATGAGTGAAGGTCACAAAACGGAGTCTTCAGCCTCATTTTAAACAGTTGAAGTTGACTCCTTGATGTGATGAGGTAAAGAGGTCCACAGATGAGGTGCCCCCCTTAGTGTTACACTTAGTGCGAGGGACCACAACAGACAACTGACCGGTAAATCTAAGCTCTCTAGATGGCACACAATTCAGATAAACAGACCGGAGCAGACCCATGAAATGTTATAAAAACTAGCAACAACATTTTAAAGGTAGTTCTGAAACTTAACAGGCAGCCAGTGTAAAGAAGCGAATATCGGAGAAACAGAATCAAACTTTCGTACCCCAACCAAAAAAATGGGCAGCAGCATTCTGAACCAACTGCCACCCGCGTATCATGGATTTGCTGATCCCAGAATACGACGAGTTGCAGTAATCGAGACGAGAAAAGATAAAAGCAGGAGCAGCTTTCTAAAGATTCCTAGGAGATAAGAAAAGGTCTGACCTTAACTAAAAGACAAAGCTGGAAAAAGCAACTCTTGACTACAGAGTTAATCTGTTTCTCCAAATAGCAATTACTGTTGAAAAATGACACCGAGATTACGGACTTGAGGTTTGCAAAAGTTAGCGAAAGGGCCAAGAAGTTTGAAACTAATTTGAGCTTTGGCAGGGGGACCAGCGGTCAGAACTTCCGTTTAATTTTGATTGAGATCAAGAAAATTGTCAGCCATCTAGGATCTTTAGTTCAAAAAGACAATTGTACAGCCGATTAATTGTAGAGTTACAAAACGGAAACATAAACGTGTGTATCATCGGCATAGCAGTGGAAAGAAATATTACATTTCCTGAAAATAGCTCCTATGGGATGAAGATATCTCTCTATTATAATAAAAAATCTTGGGAGGGAGACTAGGGAGACGAGACATGATCTTCTTGGAAGACAATCTGACGTCCCGCGAGAGACACTTTAACGTCACGCGAGACAAGGCAGTGAGACAACATTTAAAACAAGTCCACGGACATCTAACCTAGCAGTTGTTGGAATGCTTTCAGCAGACACAGTTCATGTGCTCCCAGCTCTTAAAACGACGACAAGCAGAACACACAGCTCGCCAGCATCAGCAAGCCAGCAGATGATCCGACGGCTTCTCCTTAGCATGCGTTCAGCCACCCCCACTTCACAACACGGGCAGCGTTATACGTCCTGCTAGAAACAGATTTAACCACGCCCGGGGCCGGAAATAAAGGACAATTATTGTTTTTACAAAAGTTTTAAGTAAAGGTGAAAATAGTTCATATGTAACAATTCCCATTAAAATAACAATCTATTTAAATTGTATATTTGGTCAGGCCCGGCCTTAGGCATAGGCGAAGTAGGCGACCGCCTAGGGCCCCGGCGTCCGGGGGGCTCCCGGCCCGCCCCTCCCTCGCATGTTTAAATCACGTGGGCCAGCGGGGGCGTGTCCACGTGGGATGCTGTCTATGGTTTGAGTCAAGATCTCTATGGGTCGAACAGGCGAAAAAGGGACGCAGGGTGATGACCTCTTAACATTACAAGAAAACGTCTCCTTGGTCTAATTTTCACGCATTTCACAGAGCTTCCAGGGGCGCTCCGCCCTTTCACCTACGGCCCCATAATACCTAAGACCGGGCCTGATCTGGTAAACCAAACACGGGGGTGGGCGAGCGAAGCAAGCAGGGGGCGGAGCCCCCTAGTGTAGAAAATAAAATAGGACCCAAACCGGATTCCTGAGGAACACCACATTTAACAGGAGCAGTAGACGAAAAAGAGGAATTGAAAGACAATAATTCTTGAATGGACACTCCCTAGAGCCGACTGACTGGTCAAAATGAACATTTGTGGGGAGAAGAACTTTGGTAAGAGAAATAACAACATTTACTTCTATAGCACATTTTCATACAATTGGTGTAACTCAAAGTGTGCTTTACAAGATAAAGAAAGAAAAATTTATAAAATAAATAGAAATCTAAAAATAAGATTAGGCAATACTAAATAATGATGGCCAGGAGGACAGAACAAAAACAAAAGAAAACAAAATCTGCAGGGGTTCTGAGGCCGCAAGACCACCCAGCCCCTATCTAACCTAAATTGTCTAAATCAGTCCTGATGGTTTTCAGGCTTCACATGGAAGAATTATATGATGATGGTCATGTGGCCTTCAATCCATCAATGTAAGGAGAGATGACCAAGAACGCAATGGTGGATGAGCTCCTGTGGGAAGATGAGAGAAACTTCCAGAAGCGCAACCACTTCTGCAACACTTTATGACAGAGTGGCCATACAGAAGCCTCTACCCAGTAAAAGACAAATTGAAGCCCACTTACTGTTTGTGGAAAGGAACCTAAAGGACTCTCAGACTGAGAAACGAGAGTCTTTGGTCTGATGGAATCAAAATCATCATCATGTTTGAAGGAAACCAGCCACTGCTCATCATGGTGAGGCATGGTCACGTAAGGATCAAGCTCTGGGGTGTTATACCATGACAGGGAATGGGAGACTTACTGAACGGGGCAAAGTAGAGTGGTCTGCTCCAGGGTGCGCTGGACTTCAGATTGGGCTGAAGGTTCAATGACCCTAAACACAGAGCCAAGACAATACAGGAGTGGCTTAGGGACAACTCTGTGGATGTCTTTGAGTGACCCAGCTCCAGCCTGGACTTGAACTGGAGGAACGTGACAATAGTTGTCCATCCACCCTGACCAAGCTTGAGAGGATCTGCAGAGAAGAATGGCAGACAATTCCCAAATCCAGGAGTGTGAAGATTAAAAGCTGGAATTGATGTCAAAGTGGCTTCATCTAAGCACAGAGTAAAGGGTCTGAATACTTGTGCCAACGGGACAGTTCACTTTGTTTATTTTTAATACTATTTTTAAAAATTTCTAAACTTCTGTCCTCGTTTGGTCATCCTAGAGTACTGAGTGTTGTTTGAAGACATATTTAACAAAAGGCTGCAACATAACAAAATGCCAAAAAATTCCAAAGTCTCTCTGAATCCCCCGTATGTCCAATACTGTGTGGTCTCTCTGGTCTCTGATTTAAAATGGCAGCATTGGGCACTGAAGCCTGTAAGAGCTCAAGTGAGTCTGAGACCAGGGCAGAATAGGCAGCAGCTCCATGGTGGCATTGAACCAAACTGACTTGAGAAGGAAAGACGTCAACCCTGATGACTCCATTCCTGAGGGCAGAAAGACGTCCCAAGACGTTACAAGGGGTAACAAAGCGATTGTCTGTGTGTCTCCCGCACCTCACCTTCCCCACTGTCAGCAGGCCAGTGAGTGGCTACCATGCTTTCTAATTTACTTTCAAAGGAAGAGGATTAACCCACTATGCCTTTCAGTGGCTGATGCCCACCTTAACCCACTATGCCCTTCAGTGTCCGATGCCCACCTGAGCAGCTCCCGCTCTTTGAGCTCCAGCTGCAGCATCACAGCATTCAGCTCCATGTACAGGTTGTTAGCTCTCTCCAGTTTCCGCTCGTAGTGCTCTCGGATGTCCAGCGCGTGCCTAAAAAACAAAACCACAAGACGGTTGGCTTCAGACTGGCATTTGACGACTGGTGCTTTGCATTAGAGTGGCATGCAGCTGATTGGGGTTCCGCTTGAGAGCGGCCAGTGCCCAGGTGCCGGTGCTTTGTTCTCGGTAGCACAACACTTGACTGAATTTGGGACATGGGCTCTCACAGATAGGGGGCGCCATATAGCCTGACGACACTGGGCTACTGAGTGGAGTGTTGGGATTGCTGAGCTCAGATGTGTACAGAAGTGGCCAGTTAAATCCAGAAAATGTGGACATCCCAAAAATCAGTTAGAACAAATCAATAACAAAAACAACATTTATTTCTATAGCAGGTTTTCATACAAGATGAAGAAAGAAAAAAGAAAAAATATTAAAAAAAAATAGGCATTACTAATTAACATAGAATAAAGTAAGGTCCAATGACCAGGAGGACAGAAAAAACAAACAATACAAAAAAACCCCAAAAAACTCCACGAGGGCTGGAGAGGAAAAAAACAAAATCTGCAGGGGTTCCAAGGCCATGAGACCACCCAGCCCCTACTGGGCATCCTACCTAACATAAATGATCTCAAGCTGTACTCATGGTTTCCAGGCTTCATGAGAAAGAATTAGACAATGATGGTCAATAAAACACATTCTTTAGTATTCAATGATAAAAAGATTGGTTAAATATAATTCACATAATGTAATGTATGCAATTAAATGGCAATCAAATGCAATCAAATTTTTCATGGATAAAAAAAATGAAGAAAACTTCAACTGTGTGGTTTATTCTTTAACAAATTTAGACTACCTATGCCATAGCTAACTGGTTAGAAATGGAGGGAAAAGGCACATTAGACCATCTTCAAGGATCGGAGGAGCACAAAACAACAACTGATCTGTCTGGCAAGCATTAAGCATTCACAAGGTGAGGTGCCCTTTTAAGGCTGGTTTGGATTTTTGCCGATTAAGTGGGCTCACAGCAAATGGGGATCTGTCTGCAATTTACGAGGGCGTCACTTTGTTTTTGTTTATTTTTAAATGGGGCTAATTGTGGCACCACACGGCATAAGGCTGATGTGAAATGTTGTGTACGAGCTGCTTGGAGGGCCTTAGAAGAGAACAATAGAATTAAGGTAATCATCCGGCCAACTAATGAATTCACTTGATTAAATCAAATGAATGATGAAATGCTTGAATCCCTCCAGCTCTAAAACTACTCATCCATCCGTCCCTCCATCCATCCTATACTGTTTTCTATGTACATGTTTATCTATCTGAATACAGTGCCTTTCATAACAATCTGCGTAATATAGTGCCTTTCATATCAGTCTATCTATTTACTATGCTGCCTTTCATATCCATATTTTTGACACAGTGTCTTTATTTTTATAAAGTACCTATCTATCTATCTTATATGGTGGCTTTCAAATTCATCTATCTATATTCTAGTGCTTTGCACATCTTCAGTGTCTCTTGAATCCATCTGTCTATGTTATATAGTGTATTTATACTGATCTACCTGTTACCTAATAACTTTCATATTTATGCATCTACAAATCTAAATTGCTACATGTCTAAAATAGTGCCTTTTATATCTATATATCTACAAATATAGGATACATTGCATTTTATATCAGTTTACCATCTGTAATATAATACTTTCATATCTATTTTTTAAACAAAGCCTTACTTTCTTACATGCTGTCTCTATGTCTATAACCCCCTCCCCCATTTGCTATATATTTTCTTGGATTCCTGTACGACTAAACACTTTCCTCTGATGATGACTTTTTTAAAATACATGATTCATTTTCTCCCTTTGTGGGTTTTCAGGTACAAATATGCAAACCATATCACAGACTTTCACTTCCAAGGAGACACTTTCAAATCTATCTATCTATTATAATGTGCCTTTCACATCTATCTATTATACAGTGCCTTTCTCATCTATCTATTTATTAAATAGTGCCTTTCACATCTATCTATCTATCTATTATACAGTACCTTTCACATCTATTATATAGTGCCTTTCACATCTATCTATTTATTATATAGTGCCTTTCACACATATCTATCTATTATACAGTGCCTTTAACATCTATTATACAGTATAGTGCCTTCCACATTTATCTATCTCGGTATTATATAGTGCCTTTCACATCTATCTACTGTGTCTTTCATATATCTATTTTTTAATATTTTTCTTATGTATATGTCTTATATAGTGCCTTTCATATCTGACTGTATAAGCATCTATAATATTAGGCCTTACATATCTACAGCATATACCCATACTATAGTGCTTATATATCTGTCTGTCTGCCTTTCTTTAATATTGTGTCTGTCTATCTAGCATGTAGTGCATTCCATATCCATCTATGATATAGCACCTTTACCATCTATCCACCTACAGTATCTATTACATAATATTTTTAGGTCTGTCATACAATGCCATTCATTCTTTCTTCCTTCCTTTCTTAGTGACTTTCATATCTAAATATCTGCCTCCTGTCTTTTCTATCAATCTTTCCTATGTAGTGCCTTTCATATTTGTCTTTAAATTTATCATAAAGTGCCTTCACATCTATGGTATGTAAAGTAAGAGACGGCTGGCAGTCCAACCCGGCCAAATGGAAGGATGGGGGAAGGTAGCTTCTTTAGGGCACTGCCTCCCCCAAACCACTAGATGGCAGCTCCCCTGGATTACAGCAGTACCCCGGATTCCCACTGGGCACCATGGGACATGAAGTTCTTTATCTCAGCCCTGTTGGGTGCCGTGGGTGCTGTGAAAACAGATGAACCACATGGCACGAGGTTTCCGCCTAACCTGGAAGTGCTAGCAGACCACATGGGTGGAAGAGCAGAAGCACATCTGGGTCGGCCAACATAAGAGGACTGGACCGACCTCACAGTGACGAGCCAGAGTCGGGTGGAAGGTGGACAAGGCTTACTGGGAGGAGCGGAGGAGGAAGAAAGAGAGAGAGAAAGAATAACTGTGTGCTATTTTACTTATTTATTTGTGGCCGTGATGGTGGGAAACTATCTGCTGTGTTGGGTTTGAGGAGTGACAGTGCCCTCTAGTGTCCTCAATATCTATCTGAGTATTATAAAGTACATGGACTTTATATATCTATCTTTCAATTATATATGACCTTCCTTATCTATCTATAGAAAATGTTAGAGCAGCTCATGTAATACGGCTGTTCCACAGACGTTTCTTTCATCATTTGTGTTATTTATGTAAAAGTATACAAAAACATATACAGAAGACAAGACACGGGGGATATCAAAATGAAATAATCAGAGGAACAGGGAAAAAGAAAACAATTAAAGATGAAGGGGGTGCACTGGCTGATTCAGCTTCCTCACATTTTAAAAGCCTTTGGTTCAAATCCCGACTTTTGCATGTTCTCACTGTGCCTATCAAGCTTTCTCCCTGGGTACTTTGTTTGACCAATTAAAGATATGCAGATTAAATTTACAAAAGACGTGTTGTTGTGCGTGTCCTGCAATGAATTTGTGCCCCTCCACAGGGTTTGTTTCCCAGTGATTGGCATTAACTTTGGCCTCCCTCAGCTCTAATAAGAATGAGTAAGTATACCATTATTTCCAAAACTTTTCGTCTTTAGGCTGCTCCCGTTAGGTGTTGCCACAGCAGATCATCTTCTTCCATATCTTTCTGTCCTCGTCATCTTGCTCTGTCACACCCACTGTCTGCATGTCCTCTCTCACCACATCCATAAATGCAAATCTTAGCATCTTTAACTCTGCCACCTCCATCTCTGTCTCCTGCTTTCTGGTCAGTGCCACCGTCACCAACCCATATAACACAGCTGGTCTCACTACCGTCCTATAGATCTTTCCTCTCACTCTTGCTGATACCCGTCTGTCACAAATCACTCCTGACACTCTTCTCCACCCTTTCCACCCTGCCTGCACTCTCTTCTTCACCTCTCTTCCACAATCCCCATTACTCTGTACTGTTGATCCCAAATAAACTCATCCACCATCGCCAACTCTACTCCCTGCATCCTCATCATTCCTCTGACCTCCCTCTCATTCACACACATGTATTCTGTCATGGTGGTCCTACTGACCTTCATTCCTCTCCTCTCTAGAGCATAAATCCAAATTTATTTTCCAAAAATATTCCCAAAAATGAATGAATGGATCTATGCAATGACTGAAAGGACCACTAGGTGGTGCACGTTGGATTAGAGATTTTCCGTCCATTTTCTAAATCTGCTTGTGGAGCCACAGCCGTGATCAGGAGACACAAACTCATACTGGGCCGGTGGGAAGTTACCTGTTGACATCGTGGGGATGCGGACTGAAAATCTGTTACCCAGAGAAAAGCCATAATGCATGGGAAGTGTACCAGATATACGGACACGCTGACCCTTGGCTGAATTGAACATCGGTCTTTAAGGCTGTGAAGCCACAGCTGAAGCCAGAGGGTTACTATACATTTTTTAATTTTATTTTGCTATTGGTGGTTCTATCCACAGTGCCAAAAGACCACTTACTTACTATATGTCGCTTCTATACGAAGAAAAACAAAAGAAACAATCAATCATTTTGATAAATTTGCCCCACGCTTACCTGAGCTCCTCACGGCGCCGGTTAATCAACTCCTCATCCAGGCGATGGAGACACGTCCCTTCGGATTTGATCTTTTCGAAGTGCTGCTTCACCTCCTCTCGCCATTCGGCCTGCAGGGGGCAGAGTGATGCAGACAGTCGAGCTCTTAATTAGCTGTGTCATGAATAATTCATTAATCAGAAAGTGACCCACTGACAGACAAGGAGGGGGCTACTTGACTGGTCACTTGGTATGAGAGCAGTTGTAGCCCCTCTTCTCCGCAGCCAATGTGATTTATATAGCGCCTGTTCTGAAAGGGTAGGCTTTGACTAACAAGCAAATGAGAGTGAAAGCGCGTATTATGACACCAGACTAGTGCAGGTTATTTATTTCTGACCCCCATCAATGCGATCGATGCCTTCTGTCTGCACCCTCCCACGGGACCCGAACAAGATGAAAGCCGACAGGGAGGCAACACCAACGTACCTGGGACTTGAAGTAGGTCTCCTGCGGGGTGGACAGCACGTCAGCAGAAGCGATGTCCAGGTGCAGCAGGATCTGCCGGAATGAGGGTCTGTTTCTCGGTTTGCAGTTCCTGCAGGAAAAGGGTTACAGTCTCGACTCAAAATTCTCTCCACAGCGACAATCCCGCGGGCGACACTCAACTCATCACCAGGTGGAGCCATTGTAAGCCAGCCACTCACCAGCACTGCCGCAGGAGAATTTTAAAGCCGTCGGGGCAGCTTTCGGGGATGGGCAGCTGTAAGCTGTTGTTTCCAACGCCCCAGATGATGGCTGACGAGTCGACGTCTTTGTAAGGGATCTCTCCTGTCAGCATCTCCCACAAGACAACCCCGAAGGACCTGGCGGAGAGAGAAAGTGAGGGAGACGATCAGGGTGAGTCTTTGTGAGCAAGGACAGATGAAGACCCATCAGGGGCCCGAGGGTGTCGAAACGCAAAAGTCCCAATAAGGCACATGCGTAAACCAACACGTTTGAAAATGATAAATCAGCTACAGGCATTGAAATAGAAATAGAAAAAAAAAACTTTATATGGGAGTGACTTCGCCTCCCGTACAATAAGTGTAGCAAATGAATATCTGAGCGTAACTTCACATACGCAGGGTGGGCTGGCATTGAGCCTCCAAAAGCCTGGCTGATCAAACCCAGTGATCTTTCTGCCTGAGGTCATCCGTATCTTGGATACGCTACCATGCTTTAAAATATCTGTGCAAATACTGTAGACAGAATACAAAGATATACAAGCAGATATGAGAGGGACATATTACCTAAATAAATATAGGAAATTTCATATATGAGATAGATAGATAGATATGAAAGGCACTATATGATAGATAGATAGATAGATAGATAGATAGATAGATAGATAGATAGATAGATAGATAGATAGATAGATAGATATGAAATGCACTATATGTTAAAGTGATAGAAAAATGTTAACAGAACTATATGAAAGATAGATCAGCACATAGACAGATGTGAAAGGTGCTATATATAAAAGGTTGATACATAGTGAGAGCATTTTTTTCTATGTATGTATCATATAGTGCCTTTCACACCTGTCTGTCATAAAGAGCTTTTCAGATTTGTATATATGACAGATAGGTGTGAAAGGCACCATATGATAGATTCATATAGTGCCTTTAACATTGATGTAAGATACATAGAAAAATGTTTAAGGTCTATGATAATATGAAGGTTCTATATAATTTGATAGATTCAGTGTCTTTGAAAAGACTATACTGTATACTAGTTAGGTAGATGTGAAAGGTAATATGCCACAGATAGATACATCTGAAAGGCACTGTCCTGTTTATTAGACAGAGACAGATGTGAAGGGAACCTTATACTAGAAAGCCAGATAGATGTGAAAGGCACAGCATGATTGGTAGATAGAAATGAATGGCACTATATACTAGATAGGTAGGGGTGAAAAGTACTACATTATAGATAAGTAGAAAGACACTATATAAGACAGATGTGAAAGGCACTATATAATAGATAGATAGATAGATCTAACAGATGATGTGAAAGGCAAGATAGATAGATAGATAGATAGATAGATAGATAGATAGATAGATAGATGTGAAAGGCACTATATGATTGATAGACAGAAGTGAATGGCACTGTATACTAGCCAGGTAGGTGTGAAAGTTATTTCTTCATAGGTGGATAGAAAGGCACTATATTACATGGATACATCACTATATAGATGTGAAAGGCACTATATGTATACTATATAGATAGATAGATCTGAAAAGTTCAATACCGGTTATTAGATAGAGAGGTAGTTGTGATGTGCACTGTATGCTAGAAAGACAGATGTGAAAGGCACTATATACTAGATAAATAGAATGTTGTTAAATAAGAATAATAGATAGATACAATGAATATTGCATTTATGAATTTATTATTATTTTCATAGATATCTCTAGGGTGGCACAGTGTGTAGCTTCATGTCTAGTGCCATGTAGCATCTGCATGTTCTCCTTGTGTCCCTATGGATTTTTCCTCCCTTTCATCCCCACAGATATTGTAAGTTAAATAAATTGCCAATTCTAGATGGGATGGATTCCGGTGTGTTCATGAGTAGGTCGCCTCCAGGGTTGGTTTCTGCCTTGCACCCAATACATCCTGGAAAGGCTCAATCTCCCCCACGACCCATATTCAGTTAATGGAGTCTTGAGAATGCTATATCATTTACAGATCTCTCTTAATTTTGTAGCAGTGCACACATTTGGCACGGTTTTGTTTTTTACTGATTTATTTTCGTTTTTGCATGAGCTCGGAGCTTTAAATATTGGAAGAGTGCTCTAAAAAATCAAACTGAAATGATTGCTTCACCAAAGTAAACTGGCATCTTCTTCACTGGACTCCAGCCGCCCTGCCTTTTATTTACCGTTTTACAAATGTGCCGCTAATCCAAGCTTCTGGGTTTTTCCCGAAGGGCAGTAACTGGATATCCCTCTTTTTTATTTTGTTTTGTTTTTCTCTTGCTGGTCCATTCAAACGCCTCTCTCACTCTTTGACTATGTTGCTCTCCATAGTGACGCACTTCATCACTAGTGCCTCCCGAGCGGCCACAGTGTCTTCCGTCCGCGTGCTTTAAAACACATCCCTTCCTGCATTGTACCCAGCCGGGAAGCTTTTGACACATCTGCCCACTTGGTGGCAGCAGGATGACCTTTCCTGGCCGAGCAGGCCTCTTCAGCGCCTGTGACACCATCTGCCACCCTGTCGGATCTCCATGGCAACCCGTTAATTACCTGCCTGTGAGGCGTCAGGCGAGCTGCGCACAATCAGAGTAATAAGTGGTTCCAGCTCGGGGCAGGCTTGGCCCGCCTTGCTGTGACAGGCTGCATTAGGGAATACAAGACCTGCTGACTAATTAGTGCGCCGCGTTCATTAGGCTGCCGGGAAGAGCCGGGATCGGGGGCGCTGACTCAGCTACCAGCCTGCTGGGGGGCTCTCAGTAGACATTGGGGTTTAGATCTGCACCTCCTGTCCTTGATTATTCAAACTATATAATAATAATAATAATAATAATAATAATAATAATAAACTGGGTAACATTACGAACCTTTGTAATCCTCGATGCTTATGCAATGAATGAGTCAATGAGAGCTGCCATTTTATATAGCACCTTTCACACAGCGCTTCGAAAAGGTCACTTCAAAGCATGAATAGAATACAAAAGAAACTGACGATGTGAAGAGTGAATGGCAGATAATGAAAGGCAGCCCATCCCCCGCACGCATGAACATAAGAAAAGTGCAGAAATGACGTGAGACGCGAAGGGCGTTGGCTTCGCTTGACTCACTAACGTCAGATCTGTCACAACTGTGGCTGCACCTCGTACAGCCTCCCACTCTCTGCTGATGTTAAATGCAAACTTCATGTTTTAAACTAAGAAATACAGAAAGCTGATGGCTTTCAACGGGTCTTTGACAATAGGGAATGGCTGTGTTAGGTCCCCGTGATTTGTTACAGCTAGAAGCGAGGACTTCATCTAGCACTGAGACATCGGCGACATTTTCAGTGTTGACGTCAGACACGTGAATTGTTTTCCAGTTCCGACCATCTCATTTTACTAATTAAACCTGATCATGTTTGTTTAGACCAGGGGTTCTCAAACTCGGTCCTGGGGACCCCCTGTCGCTGCAGGTTTTTGTTCCAACCAGCTTCTGTTTTTAAATGATCTCCTGGGCTAATTAAGTGAACTGATATTTCCCCAAGTTCTGTGTTTAAGGAACAATATATTGATTAGAAGACTAAGTTTGCTAAATATATATATATATATATATATATATATATATATATATATATATATATATATATATATATATAAATGTACCAAGCAGTTATATAGGAAAAATGTTTTTTTTTTAAACAGTATTTTCATCTTGATTTTCATTCTACTTTTCAAGATGTTGTAATTGTTTAATTATTCCATTATTTACTAATTAGTGGGTCTGACTCTAAAGTAGCTGCAGCCTTTGATAATTCGGTGTTGTTTGCCTGGGTGTCTGCTCTGCTCATTTTAAGTTGTCATTATTAAGATACAATTAAGGGGGGCAAAACTGCACAGAGAAAGGGCAAAGTATAATGAAATGAACAAAAGAGAGATAAGCATTTCAATCTATAGCAAAAGCAGAAATATTTATAAATGTCTTATAAATGTAAAAATCATGCTGCTGTGCTTTTCTGAATATCGAATAAAAGAAAAAAAAAGCCAGCTAATTAAATGAGCTCAGTGTTATCAGGTGTTGTCACTGATTAGGAATCTGGTTGGAACAAAAACCTGCAGCCACAGTCAGTGTGCCCCCCAGGACCGACGTTGAGAACCCCTGGTTTAGACCTTGAATACCATAACTGGTGTCAATCGGTTAGGTGACGTTGGTGGGCACTGTCATCTAAACTGCTCATAAAAATGAAAGGAACACTTTGAAAACACATCAGATCTCAATGGGAAAAAATAATCCTGCTGGCTATCATTACTGATATGGACTAATATAGTAAAGTGTTAGGAACGAAAGGATGGCACATTGTGTGATGGAAATGAAAATGATCAACCGACAGAAGGCTGAATTCAAAGACACCTCGAAAATCAAAGTAAAAATGATGTGGCAGGCAGGCTCATCCATTTTGCCGAAATTTCATTGCAGCAACTCTAAATCATACTTAGTAGTTTGTATGGCCCCCACGTGCTTGTATGCATGCCTGACAACATCCTAATGAGATGATGGATCTGCTCCCAGATCTGGACCAGGGCATCACTGAGCTCCTGGACAGTCTTAGGTATCAAATGGACCGAAACATAATGTCCCACTCAGAGGTGTTCTATTGGATTGAGGTCCGGTGAGTGAACATTGGGGCCAGTCAATGGTATCAATTCCTTCATCCTCCAGGAACTGCCTGCATACTCTCGCTACATGAGGCCGGGATTGTCGTGCACCAGAAGAAACCACAGCACCAGAATAGGGTCTGGCAATGGGTCCAAAGATTTGATCCCGATACCTAATGGCAGTCAAGGTGCTGTTTGTCTAGCCTGTAGAGGTCTATGTGTCCCTCCATGGATGTGCCTCCCCAGACAATCACTGACCCACCACCAAACCCTAATGCTGAACGATGTTACAGGCAGCATAACATTCTTCATGACTTCTTGAGACCCTTTCACGTCTGTGCTCAGGGTGAACCTTCTCTCATCTGTGAAAAGCACAGGTTGCCAGTGGTGGACCCGTCAATTCATGTATTCTATGGAAAATGCCAATCGAGCTCCACAGTGCCAAGTGGCCAGTGAGCACAGGGCTCACTAGAGGACGTCGGCCCTCAAGCCACCCTCATGAAGTCTGTTTCAGATTGTTTGCTCAGAGACATTCACACCAGTGGCCTGTTGGAAGTCATTTTGTAGGCTCTGTCAGAGCTCATCCTGTACCTCCTTACCCAAAAGAGCAGATACCGGTCTGTCCTGCTGATGGGTTAAGGACCTTCTACGAGGGGCCCTGTCCAGCTCTCCTAGAGTAACTTTGTCTCCTGTAATCTCCTCCATGCCCTGGAAACTGTGCTGGGAGACACAGCAAACCTTCTGGCAATGCCACATATTAATGTGCCTGCCATCCTGGAGAAGTTGGACTACATGTGCCAGCTCTGTAGGGTTCAGGTATGGCCTCATGCTACCAGTAGTGACACTGACCGTAGCCAAATGCAAAACAAGTGACAAAACAGATGAGGAGGGAAAAATGTCAGTGGCCTCCACCTGTTAAACCATTCATTCCTGTTTTGGGGGGTCTTCTTATTGTTGCCCCTCTAGTGCACCTGTTGTTAGTTTCACGAACACCAAAGCAGCTGAAACTGATGAACAAGCCCCTCTGCTACTTAACTGACCAGATCAATAGCACAGAAAGTTCATCAACTTGGCACTATACCATAATTATAAAAGGGTCCTTTAATTTATGAGCAGTTTATTATAAATTAAGGGGGAACGGAGACCAAGGCGGAATCTCTCTATCCGGTCATTGGACTATAATGACAATGAGAGCCACCAAGGGGCATGTGCTCCTTAAATTCTGTGTTATATGGACAAAGGGGCGCCATTTGTGCAGTTGTAGGGAAGCACACCCCACACCAATGTCATCAAAGTTTAATAATACTGACCACCCACTATGGACAATAAGGGGCGACATCCGTCATCCCCACCAAGAGCTCCAAACGAGCTTTGACTGGCATTGTCAATCACACTTACAGTATCTTGTTAAAGGACACTCCTTCAGCAGGTATAGTCAGATTAACGTCAGATGTTCTGAGCGATTATGATTGATGACTGTGAACATGGACAGCTCCCCTATAAGGTATTCAGAACCTTCACTTTTTTTTACATATTTTGTGATGTTGAAGCCTTGTGCTAAAATCATTTACAATCATTTTTTTTCTTTCATCAAGCAACATTCATGAGGCCGGAATGACAAAATTTAAAGAGGATTTTAGAAATTTCGACATTGTTCTTTTGGAGCTGACGGTCCCCACCATGGAAGGATCAACTGGAGGAGGCCCAAGTAGAAGGATCTTGCACTGGACTGGTCTAAATAGGGCCGAAAGGTAAGGTGTATGCCCAACGAGGTTGGTTGCAGGGGGCTCAGCAGGGCAATCCCTCTAATGGAGCTTTCAGCACACTTGGCATCTCCTGAGAGAGGATTAGAAGAGCCATCCAGAACATCACAGAGGGCCTGGAGATGGCTCTGGATCAGGAGAGGTGGCCAATGGAGAGAAGCAAGTGACACCTGAGCACAAGCCATGCGGCCTGATTAACTATGGTTGGGTCACCCGGGTGAAGAGTCTGTTGTTGAAAGACCCGAAGCACCCAACGACCCCAGGTACCATCACTAATGGTGTTCTCAGAAATATTATGAGATGTACAGTGTCTACATATCATATATTAACTCTTTTAGGGCGGATGTCGACTTTTGTCGACACAGGGAGTTGAGGGCAAATATAAACTGCTGTAAAGTCAACATTCAGGGGCAGAAGGTGAAAAAATCTGTGATTGTCGATAAAACTCAGCGTCATATTATACGTAGACTCTTTTTGCTAGGAAGACTGTTAGACTCATTGACTTGAGGTTGAATTCCTGCGTGTGTGTGAGTACCATAGACTAAAAAAAACGTTTACAATGGCACCAACATCGGACTAGAGAGCAAAGTGAATGCACAATGGAAAACACTCCATGTGTGTTATTTATTTATTGTGTATTACTGCCGAATCAGAGTCTGACTTATTGAAACCTGATTTTGATACATAAATGATAGTCGGGTACCTGCATCAGCTAATCGACCCCAACTGATGCGACGACACATAGGACTAAACAGACACTCCTTGACCTTCGAATTTTTAATGCACACAAGTTGGAAATCGAAAAAACAAAAGACAGGTTCCTGCATCAGCTGATCAGTCCCCAGCTGATCGAAGTACAGAACACACTTGAGCCAAGTGTACCTACAGCAATGTTCGCCCTGGGAGAACCACACAGACATACAGTAGAGGCGTGGGAGGCAAGCTGGCAACTGGACTGCAAACCACACGTTATGCTAGTGGGCACTACGAATTACCAGCCGCTTAACTCCATCAAGCTGCTTTTTTCCCCCCGAAAGTGCCTTTCAGCTTATGAGTGCTGAGACAAACAGCTATGTAATAAGTATGTGAATGAATATACTGTACAGGCTCATGGAACATAAAGCAGAGAGACATTTGTCATAAATAAGTATGTGATGTTGACTTATGTATGAAACCATTGCTTTGTGTGCTTTGGAAATATATTGAGCCCTGGGACAAATGGGAAATAAGAGTTAAAAATAAAAAGCTGAAATTCGAACATTAGAACAGTCTGGACGAGAACAGGCCATTCAGCCCAACAAAGCTTGCCAGTCCTATCCACTTATTTCTTCCAAACAAACATCAAGTTGAGTTTTGAAAGTCCTTAAAGTCTTACTGTCTACCACACAACTTGGTCTCTTATTCCAAGGGTCTATCGTTCTTTGTGTAAAATTTTTGTGCAGAATTTACCCTTAACAAGTTTCCAACTGTGTCCCCGTGTTCATGATGAACTCATTTTAAAGTCACCGTCTCGATCCACTGGACTAATTCCCTTCACAATTTTAAACACTTCAATCATGTCACCTATTAAATCTTCTTTTTCTTAAACTGTAAAGGCTCAGCTCATTAATCTTTCCTCATAACTCATCCCCTGTAGCCCTGAATCAGCCTAGTCGCTCTTCTCTGGACCTTTTCTAGCGCTGCTATGTCCTTTTTGTAGGCTGGAGATGAAAACTGTACACCGGACTCCAGATGAGGCCTCACCAGTATGTTATAATATAATATCCCATTGACACAAGTATTCAGACCCTTTGCTTTGTCTCAGGTGTATCCAATTCTATTGCTCTTCATTGAGATGTTTCTGCAACTTGCTTGCACTTCACCTGCAGTCAGTTCAATTGACTGGCCCTAGATAGATAGATAGATAGATAGATAGATAGATAGATAGATAGATAGAGATATGAAAGGCACTATATTATAGATAGATAGATAGATAGATAGATAGATATGAAAGGCACTATATTATAGATAGATAGATAGATAGATAGATATGAAATTATAGATAGATAGATAGATAGATAGATAGATAGATAGATAGATAGATAGATACTTTATTAATCCCAAGGGGAAATTCACATAATCCAGCAGCAGTATAACGATACAAAAAACAATATTAAATAGTAATAAAAATGCATGTAAAAACAGACAATAACTATGAATAACCTTAGCGTTTACCCCCCCGGGTGGAATTGAAGAGTCACGTAGTGTGGGGTCTCCTCAGTCTGTCAGTGGAGCAGGACGGTGACAGCAGTCTGTCGCTGAAGCTGCTCCTCTGTCTGGAGATGATCCTGTTCAGTGGATGCAGTGGATTCTTCCATGATTGATAGAAGTCTGCTCAGCGCCCGTCACTCTGCCACGGATGTCAAACTGTTCAGCTCCGTGCCTACAATAGGGCCTGCCTTCCTCACAAGTTTGTCCAGTTGTGAGGCGTCCTTCTTCTTTATGCTGCCTCCCCAGCACACCACCATGTAGAACAGGGCACTCGCCACAACCGTCTGGTAGAACATCTGCAGCATCTTATTGCAGATGTTGAAGGACGCCAGCCTTCTAAGGAAGTATAGTCGGCTCCATCCTCTCTTACACAGAGCATCAGTATTGGCAGTCCAGTCCAGTTTATCATCCAGCTGCACTCCCAGGTATTTGTAGGTCTGCACCCTCTGCACAGTCACCTCTGATGATCACAGGGTCCAGGAGGGGCCCTGTCTGTTGAAGGACCCACGGTAAGAGCACAAACCAAGCCAGAGGGTCAAAGGAACTGCCTGAAGAGCTTAGTTATAGGATTGTGTTGAGGCACAGAACTGGGGAAGGCTACAAAAAGATTCTTACAGTATTGAAACTTCCCAAGAGCAAAGTGGCCTCCATAATTCTTAAATGGAAGACTTTTGGAGCATCCACAACTCTTTTAGAGTTGGCCACCCAACCAAACTGAACCTTCATGGGAGAAGGACCTTAGCAAGAGAGGTGACCACTAATTAGATGGTTACACTTGCTGAATTCCAGAGAAACTGTTTGGTGATGGAAGAAACTTTCAAAGGGAGAACCATCACTGCAACACTCCACCAACTTGGAGTTTCTGACAGAGTGACCTGAGAGATGCCTCTCCTCATTAAAACACCTAAAGGACACTTGGGCTGTGAGAAACAAGATTAATGTTACAGTATGTCAGCAGTTCTCAAACTGTGGGGTGTGCCCCCCCATTGGGGTGCTGAAGCTGTAGAAGGGGGGCGTCAAATAAATGAACATGACATCAAAATTAATTTTTTACATTTTTCTTTCAAATTTAAATTTGCAAGCATATAATCACAACAAATGCATTATAACTAAAATTAAAATAAAACATTTCTAAGGCACAGATCTAATGACTAACTTATGAGCTGCGCCACTGCTGCTGCTTTTATAGTCGCGTATTTTCAATCCAGAAAGTTCGAGACGTATCGGTATCTGTCGTGAACATTCGGGTAACAGTAGATCAGGTGATATTGCGGCACGACTGCACCACAATGGCAGCGTAGCCAATATTGGCAAATTGAGTTCAATAATTTACTGTGTATTCGGTTATTTTCATGATACAACTAACAGCGGTATATTTGTCGGATGAAAATACGTTCGTCTCGTGCAGATTGACTTCATCGGTGTCCTTGTTTACATAATTTTTAAAAATTATAACATATTTAATCGTTTCTTTACATAAAAATAATAAGAATAAATAATGTATTCTTTGTTTTTGGGATCAGAATTACTATCAAAAACCACACAAGGCATTTTAACAGTTATTAAAGCACTTAAAAAAAAAAGTAACTTGCAAATATTTCATCGAAGTTAGCCGAACACATGCAAATCTTATGGAAGTAAAAATGATAAGATACCGCGACACCGCACGAGTATCATACCTTTGTTAGTCGTATCATGAGTTATTCTCAGCTATCTTATATTATGCAGGGGGTGCAGAATTATTCCACGTAGAAAAGGGGGGGGGGGCGCATAATACAACAGTTTGAGAACCGCTGCTGTATGTCAAGAGCAGGGGCCCCCAACTCCAGTCCTGCAGGCAGAGCTGCTGCCAGGGGAAGGCAACCATGACACCTGTCAGGGGCCCCGAGCAGTGAGCGTCTCTCTTGCACGAGACTAAAGCTGCGGCAAATGAAATGGAAATCGCTGCTGTGTTCAAATCAGGTCGGAGTCGCAAAAGACCAAGACGTCTTATTGAGTCCGACGGATCTGATGCAGAAGCAGATGATCAGGAATCCCAGAATCCAGAAGTAAAATTCAAAAAAGGCACGTGTCACGTGATTGTCCGGGCATTTTGAAAGCCTAAACAACATACTGCATGTCGCCCTTTTTGTCCAATTTTAAACTTTAGGAGCATGAGCACGGAGGAGATCTCGGCCTCTTGTGCAAATTTAGATGCAAAATATTCAAAGGATCTGTCACATTATTTGAAAGATGAGGTGGTTCACGTCAAGAACGTGTATGACGCATATGTTGAGGTCCAAAGGTGGGCACTGTGATCGATGATATCACATCATGAGATACACTTACAGAAATCAAAATGGTGCAAAAAGATACGGTGACACTGTTAGTAATTTTGATTCATAGCGACCAGACCCTCCATGCATCATGAGACACGACATGCGATACGAAATTATAGACATTAAATTACGGTTGTGCGACATTTCAGTGTGATTGATGTTAAGCTTGACTGTAGCATTGGTACGTCACTCAGTCAGCTTGGGGAGACAAAATTATCATAATAGGGAGCCGGGGTTGGCAGCCATAATTGTCAGGGGCCCAAGATTTTCGGGTGGCGGAGCTGCTGCTGGGCCCCAGTGGCTGCAGGTTTTCATTCTAACCCTTTTCTTAATGAGTGACCTGTTTTTGCTGTTAATTAACTTCTTTTGAACTAATCTTAAATGACTTGTTTATTTTTTTTTTTTTAAAGATTTGTTCCTCTGAATTGCTTCATCTCTTTCCTTAAATGGCACCCAAACAGAAATGAAATGTGAAGTGAGTGAGCCAACTGAAGACCACCTAAGTCAGGGCCTCAAACGCCAACCAATTTCACTCCAACCAGTTTCTTAATTAGGCGCTGATTCTTGTTGTTAATTAAACTCGTTCTTTAATTCCATGGCTTGTTGCTACTCTCATTGTGTAATAGCAGACATTTCCGAAATTGTTGATTTTCTCTTTTCTAAGAGCACTGATAAAACATTTTGTGGACCTGAGCAGATCAGCATTCTGAGACCTTCATTTTTCTTTATGTTCAGATATTGTATGATGGACACAGTTTGCTTGTCATGTTTTGGTTAATTTTGTATCTCATTATTGTTTGGCTGCTAATTAAAAAAAAAAATCAATTAAGGGGTCTGCATCTTCAAGAGCAAATCAATCAAACTCAAAAGAAGTTAATTAGCAGCAAAAACAGATCACTAATTAAGGAAAGGGTTAGAATGAAAACCTGCAACCAGTAGCACCCACCAGTACTGGAGTTGGGGACCCTTGGGTTAGAGGAAACCAATCAGCACCCATCACCTGTGCAATAGCACTCCAGCATTGAAGCATGGTGGTGGCAGTATTATGGGCTGAGAGACTAGTCAGAGTTGAAGGAAATCTGCACTGAAAAAACCAACAGAGATATCCTTAATGATAACCTGCTCAGAGCACTCCAGACCTCAGACCGGGTCGAACGTTCACCTTCCAACAGGACAATGACCCTATGGACAAAGAAAAAAAAGCATAGGACTGGCTGACAGACATTTCTGGGAATGTCCCTAAGTGGGCCAGCCGCAGCCTGCATTTGAACCAGATCGAACATCTCTGTGGGGACCTGGTAGTAACGGTCTACTGATGGTCTCCATCCTATCTGACCGAGTTTGAAAGGATCTGCAGAGAAGAATGGCAGATAATCCCCAAATTCAGGTATTGTGTCAAATCCAAGAAGACTCCAGGCTGCAAAAGCTCAGAATAATTGTGCCAATGTGATACTTCAGTTTATAATTTTTAAGTAATTTGCTGAAATTCCCAAAATTCTGTTTTTGCTTTGCCAGTCTGGCGTAGTCAGTGTTGCTTAATGATGGGAAAAAAGTACTTAAATAATTTTAGCACAAGGCTGCAACACAAAGAAATGTGTAAAAAGTGAAGGGGCCTGAGGACCTTCTGAGTCCACTGTATATTAAAATTCATTACACAATATAGGGTAATTTTCATTTGTTAAAAAAAAAAGAACTAAAAAATACAATATTTAAGTTTCGAAATAGGATGGACCAATGAACTAAGTGGTTAGGTATAATAGGCCTACATAGGCCTAATACTGGCACCAAGCCTGCTCTGCTTATAGGAACCACTGATTTAAATTTCAAAATTTCTGTCTTGTTCTTATCACATAGACTACCAATACCTCAAATTTAAGATGTATGCACATATGGCTCAGGGGTTCACCGACAAAAGCGCGATAGACATATGCGCCCCTACAAACCCGCTGACTGCTTTTCGACAAATGCACGCCGACAAAATTGCCACGACAAAATCGCGAGAAAGGCCAAGAGAGTGGGACGCCCTTGCTGCAATTCTTCCTACATATACAGGGCGTGATCTTAAGGACTATCTGTGTGCTGATGGCATGCTACGTCTCATAATATTGACTTCTAAAATAAACATTATTACATATGCTTTAAACTAGTAATTCATATTTAATGAAACTTTCGCGATTTTGTCGGCGCGATTTTGACAGCGTGCATATGTCTATCATGCAAATGTCGGGTCACATGGCTCAGGTATCCTTTTTTTTGGTTTGACTGCTCCTATTAATTTTGTAAGAAATGAAAATCCAGTATGACAGTGTCCAGATATCTACTCTAAATATGCTTTCCATGTGCAAAAAGTAATTAAAACAAACTTATCAGACAGAAGCTGCCTATTAGGCCAACATCACCAACATTAGAACAACTGTAATGGGGAGAGGCCATTAAGCCCCCCAAGCTTGTCCATCCCTATTTACCTCGATTGTCCACAATAACATCAAGTCGAGATCTGAAGGTTCCTAAAGTTCTGCTTCCACCACAATACTTGCTATTTATTTCACGTGATTGTGGTTCATTATTTGAAGAAACATTTTCTAACATTTGTGCCATGAGAAGTCAAGCACAATGATACCTTTTATTGGCTAACTAGAAAAATGACAATATGCAAGCTTTCAAGGCAACTCAGGCCCCTTTTTCAGGCGAGATGTAATACAGAAACTGGAGTTCGCTGTCTTTATATGGACACTTGGACAGAGACAGCATTGGAAAAACTATAAGTGAAATATCTTAAATGTAAAAAATGAATAGACCTCTTCAGGCTAAGATTCATTAAGCAAGAGAGGAGGACAATATATGGTCAAGATCTTTGGATAAGATAGCTGTCCAACAGCTATGTTTTTCCATACAATATGAGTCTTCAGTCAGGTTGTCTGGGTCAGTACAAGAGATACAAACAATCCATATACCTGGCCATAAGACTTATGTCTCTATTAACACCATGTTGTAATTTGTTAAATTTTAGCATGAGTTTGACTTCCCATTCTTTTCTCTCTTGCTGTGTTTTGAAGTTGCCCAGAAGCCCTGTGACTTTTACTCTCACAGCGTCCATGGCTGTTGAAGTGGGCTACTACAGGAACATTTGTGTTGTCATTTTTGACGTGGAACCTGTGTACATTCGTTCTTTGGCGGAGTGTTTGTCCAGTTTCTCCCACATAGAGTGCAGTGTCGAAGGCGGTAGACCACATTAGATGATCTGCAGGAAAATGATCCCTTTATGCGATGTTCTAGTCGGCAGTGTGGTATAATTACATGGTCTGTATTATAATTGCGAGCACATGTTTTACATCTCTTCTTTAGGCAGGGAAACATTTGTGCGAAATTTGTCTTGGCAGGTTTCCAACTGCGTCACAATGTTCTTATTAAAGAATTTATTTTAAATTAACATCTGTGACACCTGTGAATTTTTCAGCTTGTGATGGCAGGGAAGAAAAGTACAAAATGAAAAATTGTAGCTACTACTTCTAGCTCAGCTGTATCTATAAGTAGAAACCTAGAGAAATGGGAGTGGAGCCAGGACTGGTAGGAAGTGGTGCTTTGATAATTTCAGAATTTTAAGGGGGACATTCGATTACTTATGTCAATGTCTATTCGCAGGACTCTCTCCGTAAAATAAATGAATGCAGTGCACCATTTCCTTGAGAAACCACATTGCCATTGTGGTGTAATAATAATAATAATAATTTTTTGTATGCATATAGCACTTTTCTCACTACTGAGAGCGTTGCAGGTTAAGAGCCTTGCTTAAGGGCCTAACAGAGCAGAGTCCCTTTTGGCATTTACGGGATTCGAATCGGCAACCTTCCGAGTGCCAGTGCAGATCTCTAGCCTCAGAGCCACCACTCCGCCTGTGTACTGGCTGGTGACAGTCACCCCAAATGTTTATTAGGTCCACCGTCTTGCTTATTTTTTTTTCCATTGGCATGCTAGAGTACTGTCATCCATCTTGATTTTCAAGGCAGGGATATGACCAAGGTGGCATAGATAGTGACAAAAAAAAAAAACCAGTTGGGAAGTGTGAATTTCTGGACAATTCAAATTTGTTGTGTGTCCAATCCCTCAGTGTTTGACTAAGCCCAGTGCAGCCGCACCATCAGAACCCTGCTATCGTACTAATAGCAACACTTGAATAATAAAAAAAAAAAAACACAAAACGTTTTGGGGTTCAGTGATCAACATTCATCTTTGTTTTACCCACTCACCACATACCCCACTTAGTGAACACACTACATACACCGCCGCAATGGATTTGAAATTAAGCAACCAAGTGTAGACTTCCAGCTTTAATTTAAGGGGTTTGCCAAAACTATTGTATGAGCAGTTTAGGAATGACAGCCATTTTTATATATGGTCCCCCCATTTCCAGGTGCTCAAAAGTATTTGGACATTTCACTGACACGCTGTTCCATAGCCAGTTGAGAGCATGTCCCTCATTATTTCATTAACTATTAAACACGTAGAAAGTCTGGAGTTGATTCCAAGTGTTTAATTTACATTTGGAAGCTGTCACTGTGAACTCTCAATATGAGGGTCCAAATAGCTGACCATACAGATAAAATCAGTCAGTAGGCTGAGAAGACAAAACAAACCCATCAGAGAGACAACAGAAACACCACGACTGGTCAAATCAACCATTTGGTAGATTCTTAAAGAGAAGGTACACACTGGTGAACTCAGCGACACCAGAAGGTCTGGACAACCACACAAGACAACTGTGCTGGATGATTGTAGAATTTTGTACTTGGTGAAGAAGAACCCTGTCGTGACATTTAGCCAAACCAAGACCACTCTCTGGGAGGTAGACCTATCATTGCCAAAGTCTACGATCAAGAGAAGTCTTCATGAAAGTAAAGGCAGAGGGTTTACCACAAGGTGCAAACCACTAAAAAACCTTACGCAGCAAAGGAAGCGCAGATTAGATTTTGCCAGTAAACATTTTTTAAAAGCCTGTCCTGTTCTGGAACAATTTTCTTTGGACAAAGGAAACTAAAATGAATATGTAGCAGAATGTTGGAAAGAGAAGAGTTTGGAGAAGAGAAGAAATGGCCCATGAATACTACATCATCTGTGAAACATGGCGGAGGCAGAGTTATGGCCTGATCATGCATGGTTGCCAATGGAAGTCAGTCACTGGTATTTATTGATGATATGACTGCTGGCAGAAGTAGCAGGATGAATTCTGATGTGTACAGTGTGGCTATCCTGTCTGCTCAGATTCGGCCAAATGCTGCAAAACTGATCGGACGACTCTTCACAGTACAGATGGACAAAGAGGCAAAACATACTGTGACAGCAAACCAAGTGCTTTTCAAGTGGAAGATTCCACAATGGCCAAGTCAATCAACTGACCTCAACCCAACTGGACTCGCACTTCACTTACTGAAGACAAAACTGATGGCAGAAAGTCCAACGAACAAGCAGCACCTGAAGACAGCTGTAGTAAAGGCCTGGCAAAGCATCAGTAGGGTGGAAACACAGCACTTGGAGAAGGCCGTGGGCTCAGACTTCAGGCAGTCATTGACTGGAAAGGATTAACAAACCAAGTATGGAAAATGGAAAATTATATTTATGATTATGGTAGTTTGTCCAAATACTTTCAAGTCCCTGAAAATGGGGGGATCCTGTATAAAAATGCCTGTCATTTCTAAACGAGTCGTACAACATTTTTGTTAAACCTACTGAATTAAAGCTGAAAGTACACACTTCAATCACATTGCTTTGTTTCAAATTTATTGTGGTGGTGCAGAGAGCTAAAATGATTAAAATTGGGTCACTGTCCAAATACATATAGACCTGACTGTATGACAAATATCGGAATTGAGCAGTAGTGTGAACGTAGCCTGAGATGTCTCCATTCTTGAGTGACATTGTTGCATCTTGCAGTAAATTAGAATGTTTGTAATTGTATCTTACCTGAGAATTTGCACAACATGCTGAGCTTGCACTCTGTGAAGAGCACTAAACTGAATGAACTGGTGTATGATCTTATCTCATGGGGATAGTTTGAGGATCATGCGAGACTTGACATAAAGGTTCAGAGCAGAGAGGAGTTCTTTAAAAACATCAGCATCAGAAATGGTTCTGTGTGGGGTATTACAGTCATATGAAAAAGTTTGGGAACCCCTCTCAGCCTGCATAATAATTGACTCTACTTTCAACAAAAAAGATAACAGTGATATGTCTTTCATTTCCTAGGAACATCTGAGCACTGAGGTGTTTTCTGAGCAAAGATTTTTAGTGAAGCAGTATTTAAATTAAATCAAATGTGAAAAACCGGCTGTGCAAAAATGTGGGTCCCCTTGTCATTTTGCCGATTTGAATGCATGTAACTGTTCAGTGCTGATTACTTGCAACACCAAATTGGTTGGATTGGCTCATTAAGCCTTCATAGACAGGGGTGTCCACTCATGAGTGTTAAAAGGTATTTAGGGTCGTCAATTGCAATTGCACTCTGAAGAGTGACAGACAGCATGGGATCCTCAAAGCACCTCTTGAAAGATCTGAAAACAAAGATTGTTCAGTATGATGGTTTAGGGGAAGGCTACAAAAAGAGATCTCAGAGGGTTAAACTGTCAGTTTCAACTGTAAGGAATGGAATCAGGAAATGGAAGGCCACAGGCACAGTTGCTGTGAAAAATACAGGAGCAGCATATATGCAGGATTGTGAGAATGTTTACAGACAACCCACAGATCACCTCCAAAGACCTGCAAGAACATCTCACTGCAGATGGTGTATCTGTACATCGTTGTACAATTCAGCGCAATTTGCACAAAGAACATCTGTATGGCAGGGTGATGAGAATGAAGCCCTTTCTGCACTCACACCACAAACAGAGTCGCTTGTTGTATGCCAATGCTCATTCAGACAAGCCAGATTCATTTTGGAACAAAATGCTTTGGACTGATAAGACAAAAATGGCGTTATTTGGTCATAACAAAAAAGCGCTTTGCATGGCAGAAGAAGAACACCGCATTCCAAGAAAAACACCTGCTACCTCCTGTCAAATTTGGTGGAGGTTCCATCATGCTGTGGGGCGGTGTGGATAGTTCAGGGGCCCTTGTTAAAGTCGAGGGTCGGATGAATTCATCCCAAGATCAACAAATTCTTGAGGATAACGTTCAAGCATCAGTCACAAGGTTGAAGTTACGCAGGGGTTGGATATTCCAACAAGACAATGAGCCAAAACACAGTTCGAAATCTACAAAGGCATTCATGCAGAGGGAGAAGTACAATGTTCTGGAATGGCCGTCACAGTCCCCTGACTTGAATATCATCAAAAATCTATGGGATGATTTGAAGCAGGCTGTTCATCCTCGGCAGCCATCAAATTTAACTGAACTGGAGAGATTTTGTATGAAGAATGGTCAACAATACCTCCGTCCAGAATCCACTCTCATCACAGGCTATTGGAGGACAGCGTCGAGAGGCTCAAAGGAGCAAAAGGAGGCTCAACTAAGTATTGATGTCATATCTCTGTTGGGGTGCCCATATGTATGCACCTGTCTAATTTTGTTATGATACATATTTTCTGTTAATCCAATAAACTTAATGTCACTGCTGAAATACTACTGTGTCCATAAGGCATGTCAGATATTAAAAGGAAGTTCAGCCAATGAGAAACAAAAATCCAAAGAATTAAGAGGGGTTCCCAAACTTTTTCATATGACTGTATATGAAATGAATATTGATTGATTTATAAAATAGAGCTGTTACCAAAACGTCTTTCCAAGTCAGTTTCTCCAAACAGTTTAATGGATGCTCTACTTGAGGTGAGTTAGAAAAGTTAACTCTCAAGAGTGTTCACATGGAGCTGAGCAGACCAGATTAGTTGGCATGTTTTTGGATAACATTAGTTCTCCTTTTAACACTTTTCCACCAAAATAAAATTAAACATGATAAGACAGATAATCCAAATTGATTGAAAGCTGTTGTGTAGAACAAGTGACACGTGATAAAAAAATGATTCTAAAATCAGAAGAAAGTTGATCAAGAATGAGAAGAGGCATGGAGGTCATTAGTATCAGCTAAAGTCCACACGGTGGGCAATACAACCCAATACATCTATGTGTCGTGGCTGGAGACAATGAACGGTATTTTGTAAAAAGTCTGTAAACTGACAAGAAATGTTTTGTGAGCACCAGGAGACAGAAGTTGGAGATAAATTGGTCCAAGCCAGGAGATCTAAAGGCACACAGGCAAAAATTATAGCTGAAAAAAATATATATAAAAAAACTATTTTTAAGTGAGACGATTTTATTCAAAAATGAACAAAAATACATTTTTTTTTCTTGAACTAAGATTTTATTGGTTTTATGTGACTAAAAATAAAATCGTGGGGCACCCATAAAAGAATTACTACAGCTGGAAAAGCGTTACAAAGTCAAAGTGTTTAAATTTTCATCAGTTCACAGTTAGACAAATTAGACTGTGGCTGTTCTCCATAGAAGTGGATGCCATCCTAGGTGACTTGAAAGGCACAATGCAGAATGCTCATTGAGGCAAGAAAGACCACCGGAGTGACAGCTAAATGCTTGAAGGAATAGTTGGAATGTGTGAACATCTCATTTCATGAGTCTACCATACACAATACAATGAACAGGCCTGGTGACCATGACAGGACAGGAAGGACGAAACCACTGCTATCTAACAAAAAATATATCACTGCACACCTGAAGTTTGTGAAAGAGCACCTTGATGCTCCACAACACTAGTGGGAAATGTCTGGTGGGCTGGTGAGACTAAGGTTGATGATTTGATGTTACTTTGTTGACCTGGAGCCTGGTACCATTTTCCAAGTTTATCACGTATAATGTCAGGGTGGCCATCCACCAGCTGAAGCTCAGTAGAAGTCGGGTGAAGCAGCAGGACAAATGATCTTAAACATTGAAGTGAGTCTTCCACAGAATGGCTTTAGAAATAGAAGATCTGCCTTCTGGGGTGGCCTGGTCAGAGGCTAGGCCATAACTCAATGGTTGCACAAGGCTAAACTGAAACAGTTCTGTAACAAGGAATGGCCCAAAATTGAATTTACTGGTGTGTAGACAATTGGCCTCGGAAAAGAACACAAGTAAATATGGAAGTGTGAACGAGTCTTTAGGGAACGATATTCCTTATTTTCCACCCTAGAAAAAACCTTTAGAAATCCAACAGAAATAATACTCTTTTTAGACAGCTTACCATTTCACCATTGTCAAATGACCTGTAAAGTGAATTTTAGTGTAGCTTCCGCAAAACAGTATGCAAATCGATACACCAGCCATATATACAAGTTAAGTCCAAAATGTCGGTGCCCACGAAAAGCAAAATGGCATCTCTAAAAGACCTCGAACATTTTAAAAATTTTAACAATCACCTCTACTGCAAAATAAATTAAATGTGAATACTTTGTATTCCAAAGCTTCTGGAAATGTCACAAAGAACATACAAAAATCTTAAAGGAATCCCTAAAATCTTAAAAAAAAAAAAAAAAGCCAGAATCATAACGCTACTCCTTACCAGATGTCCACCTTTTCAGAGACAGGCTCATTACGGATCACTTCAGGTGCCATCCATGCCACCGTGCCAGCAAATGACATCTTGGTGCTTTTATCGCTTAGCTCTTTGGAAGTTCCAAAGTCTGAGATCTTGACAAGGTCATCGTAGGTGATCAGCATGCTGAAAGGATAAGGGTTAAAAAAAAAAAAGTGAGAAAAAGAGATAGAGAGAAGAGGAGAGAGTTTAGGACGGCACAATTGGAGGATAAAAGGCAGAGGATCAGGGGATGAAGCAGAGTCATTTATTGGGCCAAAGGTTTGTTACCAAACATTTTGTCTTAGCCAAAACACTAACAGAATAGTACAGTGAGAAGATGAGCAAGAGTCAAAAGTCAGAAAAATGAAGCTTTAGAATTCACACAGTTAAGGTCTTTTTGATCAGATGATTGGAAAATGGAAAATGCTGCTATTCCAGCACACTGGCGGCTTTCTGAGAGACATCCAGGAGATGGACATCAAACAGAAAAGGGTCAAAACTGGGAGATTAGTAACACAAGTACCAAAGCCAAAATGACAGACGAACATCATGTCAAAAATACAAGAGCAAAAAGTCAAAAACCAAAGGCATGTTCAGAATTGGGAGTTCCCTGAAAATAATGATTTGAAAAAGGGGGTCTGAATTCACAACTCAGATCAGGAAGTGAAATCCTGGATGATCTTTCAGCCTATCACATCTTTACCTGCAGGTCATGACCTCCTAAGAACGGGTGAGGCTGCCCAAACGATGGAGGCTCAAAATGGCGGTGAACGTGAAAATATATAATGGTCCAAAGTATTTTATAACTATTAAAGTGAACAGACAATCAGAACAGAAATGAAATACAGAGACCCCAAAGCCCCCCGAAATTAGTGTCATTTTCCAGATATTCACGGAGAAAAACATCCTGCACTGTTCCTGTTCCAAAGAAGGCAGGCGCCTCTTCACCTAATGACTAAAGACCAGTGGCACTTATGTCCTCATATGAAGAAGGCCTGTGAGAGAGTGGTCCAGGGACTATAGGAGTCCTCTTGTGGCAGACCACCTGGACCCACTGCAGTTCGCCTATTGGTTAAAGGTTGGAGTGTTTGATGCAATCGTCTGTCTCCTCCACAAGGCTTATTCACACTTGGCCAAAGCTGACAGAGCTGTGGAGGTGGATGAGCCAATGGTACCCTGGATAATGGACTATCTGTCAGGTAGACCACAGTTTGTAAAAGTTAATGACTTTGAGCAACACTGGAGCAGCACAAGGAACAGGACTGTCTGCTTATCTCTTCACTCTGCACACCTCTGACTATAAATATAACATCAGGTCATTACACTTGCAGAAAATCTCAGATGATTCTGCACTGATGGTGTGTACTGATAAGGGGGATGAGACAGAGGAATGGAGTCAGGGGGAGAACTTTGTTTCTTGGTTCAAATAGAACTGTCTGAATCTGAAAATCAGTAAAACCAAGAAACTGCTTAATGACTTTCATGGCTCCAAAGAGCCTCTATGTGTGGTCACTATTCAAGGAGTGGATGTAGAGGTGGTCCACTCATACAAGTACTTGGGGGTCTACATTAATGACTGGTTGGACTGGTCTGGGGATACAGAGGAACTATAGAAGGGCAGAGCAGACTCTTCATCCTTAGGACACTGCGTTCCTTTAATGTGGGAAGCGACATCCTTCACATCTTCTACAACTCTGTGATGGCCAGTGGGGTGTGCTGGGCTGGTCACATCACTTCAAGAGAGGACCACTGAATCAACAAACTAATTAAAAGGGTAGGATCGGTTACAGGATGCATTCCTGACCCCCTAGAGGTAGTAGAGGAGAAGAGAATTAAAATAAAACCGAGTGCCATAATGAACAATGCTGTACATCGTTTCTCTGACACAGCAACACTGAGGACATTCAGACAACGAATTATTCAGCAGAAGTGTGTCAAGAAACGTGATGGGTGGGCTCATTTATACCAACAGCAATTTGCCTTTGTAGTGCCTTACTGGGACTGGGTCTGCTGAGTCAGAAGTTTTCTTTTCTTTCTTTTTACATTTTCTTCCTTTTAAGTCATTCTGGTGTGTGTTTAGATCATAGTGTGTGTGTATACATATTAATGTCTGGTTATGCATGTATTTATTTAAACAGCTTTATTAAAGTTTTATCTATCGATCCATGAGGGACATTCAAAAAGTTTCCGCATTTTTTTAACTCGATTTATTAAGAATTTCAAAAACAATTCACATCCCTTTTCTACATGGTCACCTTCGTTTGTAATGCAATTTTCCCAGCGTCGTACCAACTTTTTAATGACTAATTACTACTCTTCCCGCCTTCACCGTTTCCAACGAAAATTTTAAAGTGCGTCAACTTTTTGAACGTCCCTTGTATCTATCTATTTGTATCTCTCTCTCCAGAAAGGTTTGCAAATGTATTAAACATCAAAAACTGAAATCTCTCATTCCTACAAGTTTCAGCCCCTTTGCTGTGGCACTTCAAACTGTGCTCAGGTGTATCCTTGGCTGCTTTAAATCTTTGAGGGTTGAATATTTTTTTTTACAAAAAGCATAGTTTTCTGAAAAGCAAACAGAAATCAACATAAAACATCTGTTGCTGCATGCTGTGGCTGGCAGTTTGCCAAGAGTATGTGGCAGGCTTGCTGCCAGGCTGTCTTTGTGGGGCTGGGACAAAGTGTCAGTGCACTGCAGTTTGGTTTCTACATCTTATCATTGTGAAGTGGCAGTCCTCCCTGGCGAACGTTGTCAGTATAACGATTGGCTGAGGACCAGTCAACTGAAGCTGGAACCTCACATTCGTTTTCGATCACTTGTATCAAAATCTGACAAGTCATAGTCCAGTTCAGAGATAAATGGCAAAGCGTCGTCCATGGGGTGTTTTGCTTTACGCATTCGCTTTGATCTCTCGCCAGATGTCGGTGCCATTTTTGCCGTTGCTGGCACCTTGCTAATCTTGGGAGTGCAGGAAATCTCGGTCAACACTTTCCTTCTAGCAACGAGAGTCCAACTAAAACATAACGGTTGGTTTTGTCACAGTTTACAGTCGATTACCATCGTCAACTCCTCCTTTTGACAAAAGTCAACATCAGCCCTGAAAGAGTTAACATAGAAATCAACATTATACGTCTGTTGCAGATATTGTAATCTGAATTTTAAATCACATATTCATCAGACCACTAGGACAGCATTTTTTCACTTAAGAAACATAGCAAAAGTTAGACCTCTTATATCATTGAAAGATGCGGAGAAATTAATTCATGCTTTTGTTTTCAGTTGACTAGATTACTGTAACGCACTCCTCTCAGGACTACCCAAAAAAGACAGAAATCACTTGCAACGAGTGCAGAATGCAGCTGCTAGAATCCTAACTGGGAAAAGAAAATCCGAACACATTTCTCCAGTTTTGATGTCACTACACTGGTTGCCTGTGTCATTCAGGATTGACTTTAAAATACTGCTTATGGTTTATAAAGCCTTAAATAATCTCGCTCCATCTTATATATCGGGATGCCTGACACCTTATATTCCAAATCGTAACCTCAGATCTTCAAATGAGTGTCTCCTTAGAATTCCAAAAGCTAAACTTAAAAGAAGTGGTGAGGCGGCCTTCTGCTGTTATGCACCTAAAATCTGGAATAGCCTGCCAATAGGAATTCACCAGGCTGATATAGTAGAGCAATTTAAAAAAACTGCTGAAAACACATTACTTTAACATGGCCTTTTTATAACTTCAATTTAATCTTAATACTGATACTCTGTATGTTCAATTCATCACAATAACTATTCACAGTGGCTCTAAAGTCCATACTGACCCCAACTCTCTCTTCTGTTTCTTTTTCTGGTTTCTTTGTGGTGGCGGCCTGCGCCACCACCACCTACTCAAAGCATCACGATGCACCAACATTGATGGACTGAAAGCCAGAAGTCTACGTGACCATCATCATCAGGTCCTTTCATGAAAACCCTAAATACAAAGAGGACTGTTTGACTTATGTTAGGTAGATTGCCCAGAGGGGACTGGGCGGTCTCGTAGTCTGGAACCCCTACAGATTTATTTTTTTCTCCAGCTTTTGGAGTTTTTTTTTGTTTTTTCTGTCCACCCTGGCCATCGGACCTTACTCTTATTCTATGTTAATTAATGTTGACTTATGTTTATTTTTTATTGTGTCTTCTATTTTTCTATTCATTTTGTAAAGCACTTTGAGCTACATTTTTTTGTATGAATATGTGCTATATAAATAAATGTTGATTGATTGATTGATTGTTGCTGCATGCTGTGGCTGCCAGTTTGCCAAGAATGCGTGATAAGCTTGCTGCCAGGCTGTGTTTGCGTGGCTGAGGCAGCAGCAGTGGTCACTGTTGCAATTTATTGCAATCTGGTTTCTTCCTCTTATCATTGTTAAGTGGCAGTCCTCCCAGGTGAACAAGTGCCGTAGGCGTGTCAGCTACTTGAACTCGTTCAGCACCACGATTAGCTGGGGACCAGTCAGCTGAAGCTTGAACCTCACATTGCTTTTCAATCGCTTGTATCAAAATTGGAGTCCGGCAAGTCATAGTCCAGTTCAGAGAGAAGAGGCAAAACGTCGTCCAAGGAGTATTTCACTTCTCACGTCTGCTTTGATCTCTCACCAGGCGTCAGGGCCATTTTTGCCATTGTTTGTGTCTTGCTACTCACGGTAGTGCAGGAAATCTCAGTCAAAATTAATGAAGCTAACTTTCCTTCAATCAACAAGAGTTCAACTAAAACATAACGGTTGATTTTATCATTGTTTACAGTTGATTACCATCATCAACTCCTCCTTTTGACAAAAGTCGACTTCAGCCCTAAAAGAGTTAATGTTCCTTGAGATGTGTCTAGAACTTGACTGGAGTCCAGTTGTGACAAACTGAATCGATAGGGTCATCATTTAGAAAAGCCCACATGTACTTGTGTATGTAACATGTAACGTCCACAATTCACACTGCATGTCAGGATAAAAACCAAGCTATGAAGTCCAAAGTACTCTCTGCAGACCACAAATTGAGGGGGAGGCACAGATCAGGACAAGGCGATAAAAGCATTTCTAAAGCTTTGCAATAATTGTGAAATGCAAGAAGTTTCCAACCACCAGGTCCGGGTCCTAGAGTTGGCCATAATGGGTAAGAAGGGCCTTGGTCAGGGAGGTGGCCAAGAATGCAAAGATCACAATAACAAAGCTTCAGAAGTCCCTCTGCTGAGATGGTTAAACCTCACAGAAGAATGACAAAGTCTGCAGCACACCATCATTCAGGTGGTACTGGCTAGACAGGAGGCTCTCGAGTTAAAGGCATATGATGTTTTAAAGAACTGCGAGAGCTTGAGGAGAAAGATTCTCTGGACCGATCAGACAAAAATGTAACTGTCTGGGCAAGACTTTAGGGAATATTTCTGTCAAAGACCAGGCACTGTGCATCAGTTGTCCAATGTTATCCATGATATGAAGCATGGTGATGGCAACATCATAATACGGGGGTGGTTGTCAGCAGCAGGGACAGTGAGACTGGTCAGAGCTGACAGTAGGATAAATGCAGACAGGTCCTTGAAGAAAATCAGCTGCAGAGTGCACACCACCTCAGCCCGGGGAGATGGTTGACCTTCCAGCGCAGCAATGACCTGAAGCATGCAGCCAAGACAACACTGGAGTGGCTTCAGGCCTTGAGTGGCTCAGCCAAAGCCCAGGCTTAAACCCAACAGAACAACTGTGGACCGACCTGAAAGATGGCAGCCTGCAGACAATCCCCATCCAATCGAATGAAGCTTGAGAGAATGGGATAAACTGAGCAACTCCAGGTGTGCAATGCTTGTAGAGACTTACCGAGAAGATCCAAAGCTGGAATTGTGAGCAAGGGGGCTTCGACATATTACCAGATTAAGGGTCTGAACACTTAACATGAATGTGAGATTTCAGTTTTTGATATCTCACAAATTGGCAAAACTTTCTGTAAACATATTTTCACTTTGTTATTTTGGATTATTGAGTGTAGATTGAGGAGCCAAATTGGCAAATGTTTCCAATTAAAAATAAATCTACAACATAATAAAGTGTGTAAAAAGTTTGAATAATTTCTGAATCCTCTATATATATATATATATATATAGAACAAGATCATAAATGCACATACTGTCTAGAAAAATAAATTCTCAGTAATTCCCCTGAAAGTAACCTACTTGGGTGATTTGAGGTCGCGGTGGATTATCTTGTGCAGATGCAGATAGTTCATGCCCCCAGCGATGCCCATCGACCAGTCCACCAGGAGCGAGGGGGTGATTTTTCGGCCAGCGCGCAGGACCTCATAGAGCTGCCCCTGGGCACAGTACTCCATGATGATGCAGTAGCAGGGAGCCTGAGTGCACACACCCCTGAGGAGAGACACCATAAGGTTAGTGGTCTGCACAGTTCTGGAGTCAATGAGAGACACGGAACTGACGCAAGTCTTTACTCACAACACGTGATGGCACACTGGCCTAAAAATGTGATTATGGCATTAGGTTTTATTAAACTAAAACTGGATGACAGTTTAGGGAGTTCAATACAGCATACAAGTACTTACTTGAACCACAGACTAGACAAAATGGAATTAGGCTAGAGTCATTAGGGCATTCAGAACTTAATTTCTTATAACATGATTAGAGCCAAAATGGGATTTTGTCCAGGAGAATAAATCAAAAAAAAAAAAGGAGGACGGCTTTTCTATTTTTTTTTCAGAGCACATCATTAGAACCCATTCGCAAGTTCTCATTTATCACCCAAAGAAAAAAATATTTATTACTGACCGCTTCCGTTAGATAAAAGATCAAGGAGATTCCAAACGCCATGCCCCACCACAGCAGGTGGTCTTCCATGAGTACTCACTTAAACGTGATGATGTTGGGGTGCTTCAGCTTGCGCAGGTGCTTGATGTCCGTCTCCTTCAGGTCCCTGACCTTCTTCACTGCCACCTCCTCACCGTGAAACTTTCCGAGGAAGACTGCGCCCTGGGCACCACTGCCCACCCACTGCAAGTCTGAGATTTCTTCAAATGGCACCTCCCACCGTTCTGCAAAAGACAAGGGAATGAGAACTCATTTGGAATGCGCCCTGCTGGGGGCTGCAGAGCCCCTCATCTGTGGGGATTGTGACTGGAATGTTCTCTGGTCTCTCAGAGATCAGGGTGCCCAGGCGGATTTTAGTTGTTTGAGGTCAGTGTGGCTCTGTTTTTATTTCAACTTATCTAATCCTGTGCTGAGGCATTTCTGCATTAAGGTGTCTGTTGGGCAAAGCCACATCAGATGTGGTGTAACATACAGTAAGTCCTAAGCTACCCTCTGTAATTTAACTTATTAAAATGTTTTACAGCCTCCCTCAGTTTTGTCTTCTCATCTCTTTTGGCTTCTCATTTTCTATCATTTGCTCAAAGTCATTACTTATCTAAAAAATCTTACTTCTTGTAGCCTATAAAAATACCCTCATGTTGGATGCTGAGGGTGGCACTGCTGCCTCACAGTTAGGAGACCCAGGTTCGCTTCCTGGGTCCACCCTGCGTGGAGTCTGCATATTCTCTCCGTGTCTGCGTGGGTTTGTCTCCGGGTACTCCAGTTTCCTCCCACAGTCCACAGACATGCAGGTTAGGAGGACTGGCAATTCTAAATTGTCCCTAGTGTGTGTGTGCCCTGCGGTGGGCTGGCACCCTGCCTGGGGTTTGTTTACTGCCTTACGCCCTGTGTTGGCTGGGATTGACTCCAGCAGACCCCCCGTGACCCTGTAGTTGAGATATAGTGGGTTGGATAATGGATGGATGGATGATGGATGCTGCCTCCCTGTTTCTGGCTGAGGAATTCAACCAATTGGCCCTGCAGTGTCCTCTGTACCCTCAGGTGTGGATGTTCATGTGCAACATGAACTGTCCTGTTTAGTGACAAGATGGGGCTTAAGGTCATTTAAACAAGTCAAGGTGCACCCCAAACCAGCAAAGGGGTAATGAAAATGTTTCTTTCTCTTCCTACACCAGATGGCGCCACCCAGCAGCACGTTTCCAAAAATTGGATTCATGTCAAAACAAACTTCAAACTTTAGGAACAGTTAGAGCAAAGGAAATCAAGTTAGCACAAGCACCCTTTGCAACAAACATTTTGGGTGCGACCATGAAGCATTTTGGCTTTGACATGTTATTGCGATCAGCCATCCTGATTGTCCTCTGTTCTAAGATTTAGAATTTGCTTGCTCCTTTTGGTTATTCCTTTTTCTGGTCATTTTCCAAAATTATTGGTTTTTCCAAGTGGTTCATAGCATTGCCATTTTGTGGTGTATTCACGGGGACTGCCATCTAGCTTGTGGCCGCTGTTGTAGAGACAGCATCTAAAGAAGATTTTTGAGGAGCCAGGAGACCAGTAGCTGTCACGTCAGATAGACAGGCAAAGGTCAGAACTGAAATGGTCGTAAATACCCAGCAATGAAAACATGAGGGCAAGTTGAAAGAGACGTCAGGAACAGAAGAAGCTGAAAATGGAAACCTAGCGCTAGATAAGTAAACTGTTCTAGAAAGGTTTTACTAAGGAATGAGGGTTTTCTAGCATGAACCGCCTTTTTAAGGTCATGCCATAGCATCTCAATTGGATTCAGGTCAGGACTTTGACTAGGCCACTCCAAAGTCTTCATTTTGTTTTTCTTCAGCCATTCAGAGGTGGATTTGCTGGTGTGTTTTGGGTCATTGTCCTGTTGCAGCACCCAAGATCGCTTCAGCTTGAGTTGACGAACAGATGGCCGGACATTCTCCTTCAGGATTTTTTGGTAGACAGTAGAATTCATGGTTCCATCTATCACAGCAAGCCTTCCAGGTCCTGAAGCAGCAAAACAACCCCAGACCATCACACTACCACCACCATATTTTACTGTTGGTATGATGTTCTTTTCTGAAATGCTGTGTTCCTTTTACACCAGATGTAACGGGACATTTGCCTTCCAAAAAGTTCAACTTTTGTCTCATCAGTCCACAAGGTATTTTCCCAAAAGTCATCATTGAGATGTTTCTTAGCAAAATTGAGACGAGCCCTAATGTTCTTTTTGCTTAACAGTGGTTTGCGTCTTGGAAATCTGCCATGCAGGCCATTTTTGCCCAGTCTCTTTCTTATGGTGGAGTCGTGAACACTGACCTTAATTGAGGCAAGTGAGGCCTGCAGTTCTTTAGACGTTGTCCTGGGGTCTTTTGTGACCTCTCGGATGAGTCGTCACTGCGCTCTTGGGGCAATTTTGGTCGGCCGGCCACTCCTGGGAAGGTTCACCACTGTTCCATGTTTTTGCCATTTGTGGATAATGGCTCTCACTGTGGTTCGCTGGAGTCCCAAAGCTTTAGAAATGGCTTTATAACCTTTACCAGACTGATAGATCTCAATGACTTCTGTTCTCAGTTGTTCCTGAATTTCTTTGGATCTTGGCATGATGTCTAGCTTTTGAGGTGCTTTTGGTCTACTTCTCTGTGTCAGGCAGCTCCTATTGAAGTGATTTCTTGATTGAAACAGGTGTGGCAGTAATCAGGCCTGGGGGTGGCTACGGAAATTGAACTCAGGTGTGATACACCACAGTTAGGTTATTTTTTAACAAGGGGGCAATTACTTTTTCACACAGGGCCATGTAGGTTTGGATTTTTTTCTCCCTAAATAATAAAACCATCATTTAAAACTGCATTTTGTGTTTACTTGTGTTATATTTGACTAATGGTTAAATGTGTTTGATGATCAGAAACATTTTGTGTGACAAACATGCAAAAGAATAAGAAATCAGGAAGGGGGCAAATAGTTTTTCACACCACTGTAATTCCACAGACAAAATAGCTTTGTTTTAAAAGTTTTCGCAAAATTTCAAAGCAAAACAGTTCACACAAAAATAGAGAAAAAAGTAATATAGCAAAGAAAAGAAAAGTTCTACTTAAGGTCTTGTTTTATTTCTCTAAGTTTGGTCATACAGTCGTACTTGAGGCACGTTATGCCAAGTTAATCACGTAAGCACAGTCAGAAAACCGTATGCCATCTCCTGTTTGTAAACACATCTAATGGTTTGTGTTAGCAGTAAGACGATTTCCCTGACTGGCTTAATAAACACTCTGTTCTTCACATTTAGCTAACATAGTTCTCCCTCATGATAGCTTGCAGGAGGTGAAAGACCATACCATACCCTAGTAACTATGAGAATCTGAAAGTAAGCAAACACTATAGGCATTTAACATTAAACACTAGCTTTCTAAGATGGACTCTTAAAGGATCTTTAGCGTGGTGGTTCTCAACCTGTGGGGCGCGTGAAGTAACAAAAAATGGGACGTGAAATGATGTGAAAAAAAGAAAACAAGAATCGAAAATATATGAAAAATACATCTATTGAAACCAAAACAAATGAACTTATACTACATAGTTAGAGTTAGATAAATGTCGATAAAAGTTAAGTAGGTATAATAAAACTTGTAGCGGTGTATTGGCCACAAAACATACAGGAATACTTTTTATTAGGGATTCAAAAAAAAACGTGCGATTAAAACTGTTATGAAAACTCGGGTCGCAAATACTTAAAGGTTGAGAAACGTCTTTTTACTAGGAATCCTGCATGGACCATTCCTTTTCACTTGGTTTTCACTCTAGCGTTTTTGATGTTAATTTTCACATCTCGGCTGATGTAATCATTTCTTCATTTCAAATCCATTGTGGCGGTGTATGGAGCCAAAATTATGAAAATGGTGTCAATGTCCAAGTACTTCTAGCCCTGACTGTATGTAGCTGGTGACACCAACAGGGCCATCTTAACAGCAAAGCAGTGCACTGTGGCCCCTACCTACACAACCACTCAACAAGTCACAACATTCATAGATTAGCATGGGGCCCCTATGCTCATGGGGCAACTGCCCAGCGTGCCCATGCGTTAAGACGGCCCTAGACACCAACAGTAATTAAGGGTAAGTGCTCTAGAAGTGTTTCTTAATGCAAAGAGTGGCGGAGATCCGAAACAAACTACAGACATGGAGTTGAAGTGAAGCCCTTTCTACAGAGGATTCAGTGCGTATTCAGAGCCCTTCACTTTCTGCACACGTTACTGTGTTGTAAATTTAATGATGAATTTTAAATGAATAATTTGCCAGTTTTGGCCATTGATCTACACTCAAAAACCCATAATGACAAAATGAAGACATATTTTCAGAAAGGTCTGCAAACTTATAAATATGAAAAACTGAAACCTCTAATAGAAGCTTTAAGACTCTTGCAGTGGCCCTCCAACTTGTGCTCAGGTGCATCCGGTTTGCTTAAATTCTCCTTGAGATGTTTTTACAGTTGGTGCTTGAAAGTTTGCGAACCCTTTAGAATTTTCTATATTTCTGCATAAATATGACCTAAAACATCATCAGATTTTCACTCAAGTCCTAAAAGTAGATAAAGAGAAACCAGTTAAACAAATGAGACAAAAATATTATACTTGGTCATTTATTTATTGAGGAAAATGATCGAATATTACATATTTGTGAGTGGCAAAAGTATGTGAACCTCTAGGATGATCAGTTAGTTTGAAGGTGAAATTCGAGTCCGGTGTTTTCAATCAATGGGATGACAATCAGGTGTGAGTGGGCACCCTGTGTTAGTTAAAGAACAGGATCTATCAAAGTCTGCTCTTCACAACACATGTTTGTGGAAGTGTATCATGGCACGAACAAAGGAGATTTCTGAGGACCTCACAAAAAGAGTTGTTGATGCTCATCAGGCTGGAAAAGGTTACAAAACCATCTCTAAAGAGTTTGGACTCCACCAATCCACAGTCAGACAGATTGTGTACAAATGGAGGAAATTCAAGACCATTGTTACCCTCCCCAGGAGTGGTCGACCAACAAAGATCACTCCAAGAGCAAGGCGTGTAATAGTCGGCGAGGTCACAAAGGACCCCAGGGTAACTTCTAAGCAACTGAAGGCCTCTCTCACATTGGCTAATGTTCATGTTCATGAGTCCACCATCAGGAGAACACTGAACAACAATGGTGTGCATGGCAGGGTTGCAAGGAGAAAGCCACTGCTCTCCAAAAAACATTGCTGCTCATCTGCAGTTTGCTAAAGATCAAGTGGACAAACCAGAAGGCTATTGGAAGAATGTTTTGTGGACGGATGAGACCAAAATAGAACTTTTGGTTTAAATGAAAAGCGTTATGTTTGGAGAAAGGAAAACACTGCATTCCAGCATAAGAACCTTATCCCATCTGTGAAACATGGTGGTGGTAGTATCATGGTTTGGGCCTGTTTTGCTGCATCTGGGCCAGGACGGCTTGCCTTCATTGATGGAACAATGAATTCTGAATTATATCAGAGAATTCTAAAGGAAAATGTCAGGACATCTGTCCATGAAGTGAATCTCAAGAGAAGGTGGGTCATGCAGCAAGACAACAAACCCTAAGCACACAAGTCGTTCTACCAAAGAATGGTTAAAGAAGAATAAAGTTAATGTTTTGGAATGGCCAAGTCAAAGTCCTGACCTTAATCCAATCGAAATGTTGTGGAAGGACCTGAAGCGAGCAGTTCATGTGAGGAAACCCACCAACATCCCAGAGTTGAAGCTGTTCTGTACGGAGGAATGGGCTAAAATTCCTCCAAGCCGGTGTGCAGGAATGATCAAAAGTTACCATAAACTTTTAGTTGCAGTTATTGCTGCAAAGGGGGGTCACACCAGATACTGAAAGCAAAGGTTCACATACTTTTGCCACTCACAAATATGTAATATTCGATCATTTTCCTCAATAAATAAATGACCAAGTAAAATATTTTTGTCTCATTTGTTTAACTGGTTTCTCTTTATCTACTTTAAGGACTTGAGTGAAAATCTGATAATGTTTTAGGTCATAATTATGCAGAAATATAGAAAATTCTAAAGGGTTCACAAACTTTCAAGCACAACTGTAGAACTTTATCAGAGTCCACCTCTGTCAACTTGAATTGACTAGACATTATTTAGACAGGCACACGTGTATCTGTGCATAGAAGATCCACAATTCTCACTGCACATCAGGGCGAGAATGAAACCATGAAGTCCACAAGACGCTCTGTAGATCTCCATGATCAAATTGTGGTGAAGCATTGATGCGGGTCAAGGGACAAAACAATTTCTAAAGCTTAATGGCCTCAGAAATTGTGAAATGGAAGAAGTTTTTATCCACCAAGACTCTTTCTAGAGTTGGTTGTCTGAACAAGCTGAGTAACCAGCCAATGAGAATCTTGGTCAGGGAGGAGACCAAGACCCCAATGGTCACTCTAACAGAGCTTCAGACATCCTCTGCTGGGAGGACCATTTCAGCAGCACCCCATAAATTTGGTGTTTATGGTTCAGTGTGTAGACGGAAGACACTCTTAAGTAAAAGCCATACGACAGTTTAAAGGACTCTGACAGCATGAGGAGAAAGAATCTCTGGTCTGACGAGACACAAATTAAACTATTTAGGCAGAACTCCAAGCACAATGTCTGGTGAAGACCAGGCACCACTCATCACCTTCTGAATACCATGATAATCAGGTGATGGAAGTACCATACATACTATGGGGGTGCAGAGAAAGTGAGATTGGTCAGAATTGAGGGACGGATGAATACTGCTAAGTGAAGAGAGATCCTGCTCCAGAGTGCATGCCATTTCAGAATGGGGCAACAGTTCACCTTTCACCATGAAAACAGCACAAGAAATCACAAATGTGGCCTCAGAACAAGAGTGTCCTTGAGTGGCCCAGCCAAAGCCCATTGAACAGGAACAGACAGAGCTGAAGGTGGCACTTTACAGATGTTTTCCATGCAATCTAATGGAGCTTGAGGGGATCTGTCAGGAAGAATGGAATCAACCGACCAATTCCAGGCATGCAAAGCTTGTAGAGACTTACCCAAGAAGCTGGAATTGCTGCCCAAGGGACTTCTACAAAGCAGTGAATTAAGGGTCTGAATACTTATGGGAATGAGAGATTTCAGTATCTGATTTTTAATAAATTTGAAGACCTTTCTGTAAACATGTTTTCACTTTTTTATTATGGGTCATTGAGTGTAGAATGATGGGCAAAATGGCAAATGTATCCATTTAAAACTAAATGAGCAGCACAGTAAAGTGTGCAGAAAGTGGAGTCTGAATACTTTCTCAATCCACCATTGAGGAGATACTGAGACAGCTTAGCCACTGGCTAACCATACGAGTGCCATGAACTGAATGGTAACCTCTCTCTTTGCTATAATAGCAAGCGCCAATGATGTTTTCCACCCAGAAAGTCTGCTTCTCAGCAAAGTAGTCAATGGTATTGATTAAGAGTAAGACTCCATCAATCCATTCATCCGTCCATCAATTTTCTAACTGGCTTGTTGTTCAGGTCACATTCGCGAGAGAAATAATGAAACATCACTGACATATTCATTAATGTGACATTTTTAAATTTAAATTACATGAGCTGGGGCAGCACAGTGGCGCAGTGGGTAGCGCTGCTGCCTCACAGTAAGGAGACCTGGGTTCGCTTCCAGGTGCTCCGGTTTCCTCCCACAGTCAGAAGGCATGCAGGTTAGGTGCATTGGTGATACTAATTTGTCCCTAGTGTGTGCTTGGTGTGCCCTGCGGTGGGCTGGCACCCTGCCCAGGGTTTGCTTCCTGCCTTGTGCCCTGTGTTGGCTGGGATTGGCTCCAGCAGACTCCCGTGACCCTGTAGTTAGGATATAGCGGGTTGGATAATGGATGGATGGATGGAATGGATGGATGGATGGAACTACATAAGCGGACTTCAAGCCATAGGACTGTAAATGATAAGCACATTACCTGCCTTGGGTTGCTTTTTCAATTTTATCGTCATGTAATTCTGGACAGATTTTGCTAATCCTAGGCAATAGGTGCACCTCATAATACACGCTATGCATTGGCACAAAATCAGGGAAGATGTGCAAGGAGGGTTGGAATGGGACTTCCAAATAAACCTTTTCAACACCCTGGAAGTCTGGAAATCAAAATTGGGGGTAAAGGTACACTTTAAAGACACGTTATCATCCTCTTTAATAAAACACCTGTGTGTGTCCAGGTGTCCGTTGTGTGTGTCTTCTGGTGAAGTGCAGTCTCTTCCTGTGCTGTGGGCCACGAGACGGCACGTGTTCAGTCTCTTCCTGTGCATTCCCTGTGCAGAGAGAGACACACACAGGCGTGCGAGACAGACACACACACACACACACACAGGCATGCGAGACAGACACACACACACACAGGCGTGCGCAGAGACAGACACACACACACACACACAGACAGACACACACAGAGACAGACACACACACACACAGGCGCGCGCGAGACAGACACACACACACACACACAGGCATGCGCGAGACAGACACACACACACACAGGTGTGAGAGACAGACAGACACACACAGAGGCATCATTGCAATGTTAATTTTCTTGGTTGACACACACAGGTTATTAAGTCAGACACACACACACACAGGCGTGCGCGAGACAGAAACACACACACACGTACGCGTGCATCATTGCAATGTTATAAGTCGTAAGGCTATAGTGCAAATTCTTGCAGTGTTAGTTTTCTCTGTTTTTCAAGGTTTTCTTAGTGTTATTCAATGCTTTTACATTTAGTTTACTATTACGCTGTGCATTCAATGGTATAATTAACTATATTTGTGCTTAAAACGTAAAAAAATATATATTTACATACAGTTCATACGGTCTGGAATGGATTAATTGTACTTACATACAATCCTATGGGGAAATTACTTCGGTTCACGACCAAATCGGGTTACGACCAGAGTTTTGGAATGAATTATGGTCGTGAACCGAGGTTCCACTGTATTACTGTCAGACAAAATTACAGACATTTTATGGAAATACAAACCAGTATTACTGAGAGAGAAAATTAAAGGCACACAATACAGTGACGCATATTACAGCCACATACAAGGTCCCTTGCCATTTAATATAGACTGTTCATACTAATGTTTATGCACTACTGTTCTAGCGCCCATTACTGTAAAGGGTTTAATGTCTAGTATGTTATAATTCTGTCAGTGGCCAGGACTGTGGTTCACAGGTGGGGTGTGGCCAGATGATTGAGTGCCAGCTGCCCATCCTATTTTGCCCTTCTTCAGAAGAATTCAAGAAAGTGGGCAGAGACTTTGAGAAAAATCTAAAAAGGAGCCCCACACGGGCCTTAGTGTTTGAGTTGGTTGCAGTGTGACTGTGAATAGCAAATAGTGACAGCGATTACAGATACCATGATACTCGCTGTATCCACATTAGAGAGTAACAATGACCTGCTTCTGACTTCTGTACCCTTAACTAATCAAAGATGAGTGCCGATTGGTTCACTGCATGCCATCATCACAACCCGCATGATGAGAAGGGCATCGCAGCGTCCGAGTGCGTATATCCCATGAAAAGTGGCTCTTCTGGGTGATGCTGATCAGAAGTACGAGGTGGTGTGGCTTTTGTTCTCAGATTGTGTATCAGTATGTGATGAGATTTATTTAACCGGTTTAGTCTCAAGCAGAGGAGACTGTGTGAGGACCTAATCCAGGTCTTCAGAATCCTCAAAGGCTTTGACAAAGCAGATCCTGCAACATTGTTACAGTTTAAGGGTGAATCAGGTACTCGAGGACATCAGTGGAGATTTAGGGGAAGGGCACTGAAGCCAGGAAGCACTTCATTTACACAAAGTGGGACTCTAGAACAAACTACCGAGACATGGAGTTGAAGCAGAAACCTTGACAAGCTTTGAGGAGGATCTGGATGAGATATTAGGACAGCTTAGCTATTAGCTAAACAAACAGGCTTGATGGACTGAAAGGTCTCCTCTCATTTGTCATATTTCTTATGTTACTTTGTAATGGCCGACCCCTTACCCAGCCGGCAGCTACACCTCCAAGACTTGTGGCCTGGATAAATTACTGAGGTGAATCTTATAAAATCAAGCCGTACCTCTAACAAATGACATTTTCCCCTCAATCGACGGTTTACACAAGCACGCAAAAACAGATATGTAAAAATAGGTGGTTAATTATATTAAATGGCAAACAAAACACTACTGCACTCTTCACATATAGGAAATATATAATTACCTGGTAGGTAACCAAACCATACAATCAGATTGTGATTCATGCTTTAATGCCATGAATATTATATATATATATATATATATATATATATATATATATATAGATAGATAGATCTATCTATCTATATATATATATATATATATATATATATATATATATATAACTTCCTCCACCAAAGCAACAACGTGACACCACCATATATATACACACAACAAACCCTCCCTTGCCCCTGTAATATATAACAAACAGCAACGAATAACAACAATGAATGAAATACGGAATGAATGATCGTGAACTTGAGTCCGAGTATATTACTGTCCTGAATGCGGATGACTGGTCAACAGATATGTGATGCGCTTGTATTTTCTGGAACAAATGGAACAACCTTACCGTGAATCCTCGGCTTGTGGTGGATGATGAAGTCCGACACCATGGTCTCTAGTGATGAGGGAATTGAAGCAAATTCGACGGAATGAAAAACAAACTGGTTACCAAAAGCGCGATGTGGAAAACAACAAGTAAAGATGGTTCGTGGTCATGAAAGTGAAAATCTTTCTTTCTTTCTTTCTTTCTTTCTTTCTTTCTTTCTTTCTTTCTTTCTTTCTTTCTTTCTTTCTTCCTTCTCGTCTCGTCTTGTCTTCTTTGTTCCATCCTGATTGTTTAAATAGTTAAGAGCGGATGTAACTGATTGTGATTGAAAACAGGTGCTTTCCATTTTGGGGCTGTAGTCTCTTTCCATCATCCGCCCCCCCCTGTATTTACGGGGATGACATTCACTGACGCACACATAAACAGCAAACGGGACGATGGAAACAAAACGTAGTCAGTACAAACATTGAAAACATTATACTATGTAGCCCCTCTACAACTTAGGATATTTATATCTTAATTAGCTGCTATCTCTATATCTAAATTACTAGACCTATAACTCTAAAATAAAATGCAAAAAAAAAACAAAAAAAACACCAACTTAAAGGGGCTTTTAATACTTGTTTCAAAATGTAACTAGTTGCTTCTTTCAGTTCCTCTAGAAGTGATGATGTATTTTATTACTTCTGGGAGCTTAACTTTTCCATTTTGGGAACACATTTTTAAAAATACAGCTTGACTTTAATGCCATTGCTGATGTCACTTTGCTAAAGAGTGGTCTTCAAAGAAACATCGATGTAAGAATGTAAAAGCAGTGCTTTCATAAGGTCAGAAGTTTGGACTTTTTGACCCTCTTCTTCATTTGTTGTCGTGCATTTCGGCTCCTGGATCCATGGACGTCATATTGAGGGGGAGAAAAGGGTAATGATTACTCAGGGCCCACTTTGGGGGTCTCGAATCCTGGAAAGAACAGTTTGCTTTTGAGAGGAAGGGTCCAAAAGAGACTGCTTATGTTCTGTGCTACACCCCTATCTGGGACGTTCATGCATTCTGCATTCTGGAATTTGTCTTGCATGCCTAAAAGCCATTGTATTTGCCTGCTGCTCAGTTGTTCTAAATTTAGGGTTGCTACTTGCTTGTCACTGTGGTTCAGCATCTTGTCTTCTTATTGTGTGACTCCACAAAAGGCTAGAAATAAACAGCAGAAGTAAACTCTCTTTGTCATTCTTACTTTCTGTATCCTGTACTTAATGCTCAGCAGATGGTACTCCTCTGATTTTTCGTCTTTCAAATATGGTGTTCTTTGTCGTGTCATCAGGCTGTGACATTTGCTTGATGCTCAGCAGATGTCTCTGTTCTTCTTTATCTTTCTGCTATGTGACTTGGTTTCTCAATCACACACAAGCACGGGTCACTTTTGGTGAAATTGCTAAAACTTTGTTTGAATTTCCAGAACAAATCATGTCACACACGTTCGACTAAGACCAAGGTCAAGGTTCTAGCCCCAGTAGTTTGCAAGTAGTCATGTGACACAGACATACCCCTAAGCATTTTTTTAAATATAGATTTCCTAGTATCAGTTTCAGTGTTCATGCAGCAACGGAGTACCCCCATGACTACTGCGGTGTACTGCATGTCGCACTCTGGTGACCTCCCTAATAATATCATTAAGGGAGTGGACAACACCTGAGGGTGTGCAGGCACAGAGGACACTAAAGGAGTGATAAATGCTATCAACCATTTTAATGAAAGCCCCCAATCAAGAGTTGTGATTAATGGGATGGACCAACTCAAAGGAGCAGTGAAATCGACAGCAATCAGTTAGGATGTGGGCCGTCCACAGGAGAGAATTAGCAAAGGAAAATCAGATGGCAATATGGACCATTAGGAAGAGGAAAAGCAACCTGCAGTCACACAGACAATCAAAACTACCTGGGAGTAAAATCAACCAATCCCGATCAGAGGTGGAGCCAACCATTAAATCTGTGGACTGAGATTGGTGAAAAGTGAAGGGACAATCAGCTAAGCAAGGTGCCCACCCACACCCTTCATGCTGTCTCTGCCACCTTCTCAGACCACACTTATAGTCAGTCTGGGTGGGGGGTTTAATCTACCCCCACACTTGTGGGTAAATAAGCCATACTCTCTCCGAAAGATCCAACTCATGTCAACTGCCACTATACGAGAAGCCTCAGTGTCACAAAGCGAAGATCTGCCATGGAGGCTCCATTAGAATAATTTTGACGAGGACAGACTATTGAGCCCAAAAGCTCATCATTTTGGATTTTAATAAGTTTGAGTGCTGCCAAAGAACAATACAGAGTGGCCAGATTAGATCCTGGTCGCAACCTTTCTTTTGTCTTTCCGTTTGAAAAGTCATTTTGTAAACATATTTTATCTCCACCGTCACGGGTGCAGGGGAGGGGACGTCTAGGAAGCATTTTTGGCAGACAGCAGGGGGTCTGCAACGCTAGGCCTCCGTGTATGCAGGCCGATGGTTTTGTTTCAATAGGGAAGCATGCAGGTCACATGAATTATGCATGAAGTGCATTAGGCGGCCAGGGACCCCCAGGAGACTTGAGTCGGCCAGCATTATGCACGAGAGAGGCTGTCTAAAATGTGGAAATGAGACAGTGTGTTAATACACAGCTGCCACCGTGACACCGATATTCTAAGAGATAACAAGGAGCCTGCATTCTCCCATTAACTATGGCGGACAGGCGGGCACACTGTAGCCGTTTTTGTCCAAAGACCCACATAAGGAATGTGACTTATTTTTACAAGAACATTTGGTGCTATGGAGATATGGTGGCTCAGTGATTAGTGCAAGGGGTTCAAATCCCGCCATTACTGATTGTAAATGTGGAATTTGCATGTTTCCCTGCTTCTTTGTGCTTCATTCTACAGATACTCCTCTCCTTCTTTTCAAATTACCAAAGACAAGGGTGGGTTTTCAGGGTGAGCAAGTGTGAGTGTGGCCTTTAGTGGACTGCCATCCTGTGCATCAAGTTTGATAAACTGATAATGTTTGTGTGTATTGCGCACACGTGTGCATGGGAGGCAGCTAAAGGGCCCGAATGAGAGCAATCCCATGCCAGACCAGGGGGTGGCAGAGTGCACTAACTCTTTCTCTCACTTCTCTGCAGACCAGTTACGGGAAATTCCGCCTTGCCCTGATGACACCACTTCCGGCCCAAATGACACTACTTCCGGTGTCGGGGCTATTGATGATGTCACTTCCAGCCCTACTGATGACATCCCTTCCTCCGCTCTCCTTTAAAGCTGCCATCTTTTTATAAGCAAACCAGTTCTGTTCTGGACCCCAAGCTGTAAACATCAGTTCAACAATTCAACTATTTTGCAGCCAGGAAATAATATACGGGTGGGTGGCCGCCCCAATCCTTTCAATGGCTTTTTGTCGAGTCTGTGATATTATACACATATATACACAATACCCTCCATAATGTCTGGGACAAAGACACATTTCTCTTTGTTATCTGCCCCTCTGCTCCACAGTTTAAAATTACAAATCAAACAATTCAGACATTGTGTTAAAGTGCACTTTCATTTAAGGGGATTTGCATACATTTCGGTCACAGCCTGTAGAAATGACAGTATTTTTTCTACTTGATACCACCATTTCAGGGCACCATAATGTTTAAGACAGTTGGCATCACAGGTGTTTGCGATTCCTCAGATGGGTCGGCTTGCTTCTACCCTTTGGAGTCCGAGTTGCCATTGCTCAACATGAGGACAAGATGGGGGTTGCTACAGCTAATTCTTGCAGGATCAGACCCTACGAAAAAAAGCAACCCTGGACAGCTCACCCTCACACTAAGAGAGGACCAATCTGAAGCCTTAATGTAATGGAACCTGCCTGCCTTTGGGGATGATCCCAAGGGGGTAACCGCTGAGATTCAAACTCAGGGTGCTGTACCCCTGAGGCAGCAGAACGTACCACTGCGACAGCGGCTTCAGCGTAGGGCAGTTTGGAGGTTTAACTAAAGATGTGATCAGCTTGGAGCGAGACAAGCACAGAGTGCTGGTGTGTATGTGCCAGCTGGTCTAGTCTGAGGGGATCTATAAAAGTGACGTCCTTTCAGGTCACCCCCTTTCCCCTCCATGGAAATAAACATCTGCTAGACAAAGGGGCCTGGGAGGAAAGGAGTTTAATATTCTTTACAGTTCTACATTTTGGTGGGGGCGGGGTGTGGGATAAGAGGTGGGGCTTGTAGGTGGCAGCTACCCATGATTGTTCTAGAAGGCATAACCCTTCCCCCATGACCCTCATATGTCTTGTATCTGAATTTGCAGTGCATTCATAAAGTATTCGGACCCCTTCACTTTGTTCACAATGTGTGTTTGATGCCACCTTAAATTCTTTTTAGTCTTCATCAAGCAACAGTTAGTACCCCAGAATAACAAGGCAAAAACAGGATTTTTGGAATTTTTGAAAATTGAATACAAGTAAAAACTGAAATATTCCATCGGCACACGTAATCAGACCCTTTTCTCTGTACTTTGGGTTTGATTTCCAGCCTGGAGTCTTCTTGGGTTTGGTGCGACAAGCTTCACTCACCTGGAATTCAGGAACTTTCTTCCATTCTTCCTTGCAGATCTTCTAAAGCGCTGTCAGATGTCTACTGATCGTCTCCATCCAGCCTCTTTTCAGGTCTCTCCAGGAATGTCCGATTGGGTTCAAGTCCAGGCTCTGACTGGGTCCCTCAAGGATATTCACCTTGTTGTCCCTCAGTCACTCCTGTGTTGTCTTTTCTTTGTGCTTAGGGTCATTGAGCGTGAGGTCTGCAGCACTCAGGAGCAGATTTTCATTAAGGACATCTATGTACTTTGCTCTGCTCCCTGACTCGTCTCCTAGACCCTAATGCTGTGCCACCGTGCTTCTCAGTTCAAATGGGTTTACACAGGTGATACATGGTGGCTGATTTCCTCCAGAAATGATGTTTAGAATTGAGGCTTAACAGATCAGTGTTGGTTTCATAAAACAAGAGAATCTTGTTTCTCACAGACTCAGAGTCCTCTGGTGTGTCTTCACAAACTGTAAGCAGGATTTATGTTTCCTTCACTGAACAGAGGCTTCTGTCAGGCCACTCGGTCATAAAGCCTTGGGTTCTTGGTCACCTCTCTTACAATGGACATTCTCCTCCAATTGCTCACTCTGGCCGCTTGGCAAGCCCTAGGAAATGTCAAGATGTCCCAAACATCTTCCATTTTAGTAATAGGGTGGCCACTGTGCTCTTGGGTCCCATCAGTGCTTGTAGCCTTCCTAGCCTTCCCTCGACTCACTGCTGTCTCTGAGCTCTGTGGGAAATTCCTTCAGCCTCATGGCTTGGTCATTCATCAACTGTTGGACCTTCTACAGACAGGTGTGTTTGATGCAGCAAGCTTCACTCACCTGGATTCAGTAACTTTCTGCCATTCTACCTTGCAGATCTTCTCAAGTACAGTAATCCCTCGCTAGATCACGCTTTGGCTTTTGTGGCTTCCACTCTATCGCGGATTTTATATGTAAGCATATCTAAATATAGATCGTGGATTTTTCGCTGCTTTGCGGATTTCTGCGGGCAATGGGTCTTTTTATTTCTGGTACATGCTTCCTCAGTTGGTTTGCCCAGTTGATTTCATACAAGGGACGCGATTGGCGGATGGCTGAGAAGCTACCCAATCAGAACATGCAGTTAAGTTCCTGGGTGCTGATTGGCTCAGCGATGGAGAGCAGCATTCGATTCCGCTTTGTGTTAGCCAGCATCTCGTTTACTCATTCAGCATCAACGTATTTCGCTGTGTAAAGAGTTAACTTTTGTGCTCTTTTGTGCATAGTCAAGCTCTTCGTTAATCGCTCCAAAACGATCTGCTCCTGCTGCTGCTTCAGGGGCCGTGCCCAAGCGCCAATGAAAGATGCTAAAGATTGCCGAAAAGGTAAAAGTTTTGGATATGTTGAAGGAAGGGAACAACTATACCGTGGTGCTACGCAGTCACCTGAGAAGGCTCCTTTAGAAGAGCTGTAACGCTCTCCTTTGTTGTGCAGTAACATTTATGTCATCATTATCGGACAAGTTGTCATGTCACTGTTGGTGAGTACCCATAACTAATTTTCTACGTACTTAGTACATGTATGTATGTTTAGTGTAACTGTACACACATTTTATACAATTTTTCTTGCATTGTACATATTTATTGCTGGTGGCCTGTCTATCGTAATGGCTGTAACATGCGATATCGGAGATGCTCAATATCTTTAAAATAACATTTAGGTTTTACTTCTATTTACATGTTGTAGATTTTTTTTATTTTTATATTACCTAATCAATTACAATGTGTTTAAAACTGTATTGCATATTAAATAAAACTCCTCAATGATATACGATACGTATGTTTGTGCATAGTATATAAACAGTGTATTACATACATAATTTCAACGAATCTTACCTAATATCTAAGAGAATATAAAGGGTTTTGTGGTATAGCGGGTCCACAGCTCACGTCAAGAGACCACTTTTAAAATAAATAATCGGCGCACTTGCGGCTTAGCAAGGGGGTGTGGTAGTGTGGCTGAAGCGGTTCCTGGGATGATTCGTGATGTAGGCGTTTCTCGCCTAAATGCACAGGTGAGAATTTGTCTGCATCCGTGATTGTGCTTGGGGCTGCTGATTTGCAACAGCTACCACGTCCTCTTCAAAAATAGAAGAGTGAGGGGGCTGAGAGGGGAGAAAAAAAATATTGAAGTAAGAAAAAAGGAAAGAAAAAGAAAGATGGAGGTCGCAGAGAAGGCAGCAAGCAGTGTGGAGAGAGAGAGAGAGACGGTGCGAGTGAAGGCTCGCAGGCAGGCAGCTGGACAGTTGAGCCCTAGCAGGGGTATTTGGCCAACACCTAGGGCAGTTGGAAGTGGTCACTGCCGCTGATTTTATGGAGGAACGGGAGTGACCGATAGTAGGATGGCCGGCCGCGTCAGGCAGAGGAGGTAGCGAGAGTCGGGTGGCCTGGGCGGTGAATTCCCTGACGTGAGTGTCCTGGTCGTTAGGGAAGCCAAGTCTTGGTCTGGACAGTGCAACCGAAGCCAGGGATAGGGAAGCCTCCAGATCTGTAGTGTGGAGAAAAGGCCAGCTGCTGGTAGCGACTCTCCTGTTGAGAAGCCTGATGGGAGAAGCAGGGGAGCCGCCAGGTAAAAGACACCGGGCTTTGGATTTTTTTTAAAGGACTGCTTCCAGCATTGTTTTAACCTTGTCGTCGTTTTAAAGGATTGTTCTTTCTTCTGTGTTTTTTTAAACCTCCACCTCACAACTGTTTTTATTGATTATTTATTTAATTATTAAATTATTTAATTTGGACTTTGTTTTGTTGTTGTTGATTTTAGTAAAAGCACATTTGCACCATCCCCTTGCTCCATTTGTTGTGCCTCACTGCCGAGCTTATTGGTAACATTATCAATGGTGACGGGTTCAAGGACTCCCAGAAGCCCAGCCGTGAAGCAAACTCACATCGTCACAGGTTTATGCTTTATAACTATGCGGGAAATGTTTATAAGAGTGTGGGAGAGTTTATAAGGGCTTAAAATATATAAAAATAACCATATGAACATATGGTTTTTACTTTGCGGATTTTCACCTTTTGCTGGGGGTTTTGGAACGCAACCTACACGATCGAGGAGGGATCACTGTACTGTCAGCTGTCCACCGACGGTCTCCATCCGTCCTCTTTTCAGGTCTCTCTGGGAATGTCTGACTGGGTACGTCCAGGCTCTGGCTGGGTCACTCAAGTACTGTATATCTACACTTTTGTTTCTCAGCCACTCCTGTGTTGTCTTTTCTTTGTGCTTAGCTTCATTGAGCATGTGGTCCGGAGCACTCAGAAGCAGATTTTCATTAAGGACAGCTCTGTATTTTGCTCTGTTCAGCTTTTTCGCAACGCTAACTCCTCTCCTAGATCCTAATGCTGTGCCACAGGTGATATGTGGTGGCTGATTTCCTGCAGAAAAGATGCTTAGAACTGAGGCTTAACAGATCAGTGTTGGTTTCATAAGACCAGAGAATCTTGCTTCTCACAGACTCAAAGTCCTTTAGGTGTGTCTTCACAAACTCTAAGCAGGATTTAGGTTTCCTTTACTGAACAGAGGCTTCTGTCAGGCCACTCTGTCATAAAGCTCAGATCAGCAGAGTGCAGTTAGGAAAAGTCAAGGTTGTTCCAAATGTCTTCCATTTTAGTGATATGGTGGCCACTGTGCTCTTGGGACCCATCAGTGCTGTAGCCTTCCCCAGATCTCTGCCTCAACTCACTGCTGTCTCTGAGCTCTGTGGGAAATTCCTTCAACCTCATGGCTTGGTCATCGTCAACCATTGGACCTTCTACAGACAGGTGGGTGACTTACCTTATGTCCAGTCAGTTGAATTGGCCACAGGTGGACTGCAAACAAGGTAAAGAAACATCTCAAAGATGATCAGGAGAAAATGAAGGATCTGAATACTTGTGTCAATGGGATAATTCAGCTTTTTTTATGTTTGGTAAATTTTTATAAAGTCCTAAAATCCTGTTCTCGCTTTGTGGTTCTGAAATATTGCATGTTGCTTGATGAGGGACAAAGTGAATTTGAAAGATTTTGATATAAAGCGTATATGTTAAAAGGTAAAGGGTTGAAAATCTTTCTGAAGGCACTGTATGGAAGTGAAGTAAGGATACAGAAGATGAAAACCTCAGGGAAGAAGAAAAAGGCATCTCGGATATTCAGAAAGGTGACAGCACAGAATTCTATTGAGACAAACATGGTGAGCTTATGCTGTGGTGTTGAACCCTCACTTTTAAATGGATTTGTACCTTTTGGCTGTACAGTTAACATGATCCTCATATGTTCTTATATTCTAACTGCATATACAGTCACTCAGGTTAGATGAATTGAAGATTGTAAATTGGCCCTGGTGTATAATTGGGGTGTGTGTGTGTGTCCACTGTGTGATGGACTGGCATCCTGTCCAGGGTTTGTTCATGCCTCTTACCTTTGCTAGCTGGGATAGGCTACAGCAGACCCCCGCGACCCTGTTCAGGACTAAGCAGGTTAGAAGATGACTGACTGACAGAAAGCAAAAGGGTGACGGTACGAGGAACCCTATCAGAATTGGCTGATGTTAAGAGTGGTGAGCAGCAGGGGTCAGTGTGGGGGCTGCTGTTCTCTATCTCTATATTATATATATATATATCTCTATATTATATATATATATATATATATATATATATATATATATATATATATATATATATATATATATATATATATATATATATATATAAAATCCAAAGTCTGTCTGTCTGTCTGTCTGTCTGTATATCTGCCCACTTTTCATGAGAGAACTACTTAACGGATTTAGATCGGGTTTTTTTTAATATAACTTGCTTGAACATTCCGGTTGATTTTGCAACGTCTCTCATCGCGCTAAGTCGCACTTGCGGTACCGATTTATTTGCGAGAATCCGAGAGAGCGGCTGTGGGCCGAGGGTAGGGGAGCGGGGCCCTCCTCACTCACACGCCAGCCTTTACTGAGTCGCTCTACCTGTCGCCATGTGTTGGAGTGCACCATGCCGCCAATAAGCTAGCGATACCTGTTTGTTCAGCAGACATTATCATCTAGAGATTGTTAAAGAATAACGTTTGACATTTTTGAGAGAAAGAGAGATCAGAGATACGTGTGTCGTAGAGTGTACCTGCTGATTGGCAGAGATATCACGGCCACGTGCTCTTCTCCCCACGCGAGGGACGCTCTCCCGTCAGAGCTGAATACGATCAGATACAGTGCCAATGTTGGACATTGAAGCGTGCCTACCTTCTGCTTGGCTAGAGATACCTTGCAGACTTTTTATGTTTTTGCTAAAGAGATCACAGCTACATTCTCAACCCTAATAACAAAAACAAAAATATTGTATATCAAGAGGCCCTCGTATACAAAAGCTATCAATATAATTTTTTCTCAATACAAATTATTACATTTATTTTTCATTTTTTTATTGATTTTTTTCAAGTTTGTCCTGTTTCACTACTACACGGGCAGAGCCATGGGGGGGCAGCTAGTTTATAATATATAGAAATGATATGGATCAGAAATAAATAACAAGCTGATTAAGTGTGCAGAGGATACCAAGATAAGGTTGATTGTCAGGTAATCGAGAATCCATTGAGCCATTACAGAGGGACTTGGACAGCAGACAGGCTTGGGTGGATTTGTGGCAGATGAAATTTAATGTCAGTAAATGTAAAGAATTACACATAGGAAGCAAAAATGTGAAGTTTGAAAACACAATGGGAGGTATGAAACTTGAAAGCACCCCTTATGAGAAGGATATAGAAGTCATGGTAGATTCGACACAATCAACTGGCAGACAGTGTTCAGAAGCCATTAAGAAGGCTAGCAGACTGTCAGGTTATATAGCGCCTTGATGTGTGGAGTACAAGTCACAGGAGGTTCTGCTCAACCTTTATAATGTACTGGTGAGGCCTCATCTGGAGTGCTGGGTGCAGTTTTGGTCTCCAAGCTACAAATAGGACATAACGGCGCTAGAGAAAGTCTAGAGAAGAGTGCCATAAGCCCATTTACTAAGCGACCATTCGTACTGTCCTTTTAGAAATCATCATAATACAGATTTCTCTTAGCTTTACTAAAGCTGACAATGGGCATTAACATATCCCAGGAGCCTATTCCATTTTAAAAGGTAATTATTTTTTATTAACAATAGGTTTGCCTTTTACTTTACTCTTTTAGTAATATTCATGTGGGAAACACAAGTATTTGCTGTTTTTTGTAATTATATTGCCATTTTTATTTGTCTGTGTTTGGCTCAGCTGTCATTATGGTAATAATCCTCTTCTTGAGTCCGAGTGTGGTACTGATTGTCTTTTTAAAGTTCTCGGATTAAAAGGTTTTAGAATCCCCAGTCTACAGTTGACAATAGTAATGAATTTTTTTATTTGTAAACTGCTTGATGCTGAAGTTCAATGGGGAATGTAGAAATGTGCACAACTAGTAATAAAATGAGCCTGCCAAACCCCTACAGAGCTCCACAGGAACCGCAGACTGTGAATGTGGGATGAGACTGGCCCACCATATTCAAGCAACTCACCCTCTTCCTGGTGCTTATGATCCGTAGAATAAGCCTTTCCGATCATCGTCCAGACGGGTTTCAAGCATCCAAACAAGCCCTCCAGGAATCCCCCACCTGACTGGCACTGAAGTCGAACATCGTCTGCCTGGTACCGCCCGGCCCCACACTCTGCACTTTGCCCTGCCTCTGCCCCAGCTGTGCCACCCGACTCATGTTCATGTAGCTTCAGCACGCTGTTGGCAAAATGCTCCGTCTGCTCATCGCTGGCTGTTGGGCTGTGGCTGCAGGTGTTTCCGCAACCTGTGCCCCCTGAGTCAATAGGCAGAACGTTGCGTAGCACACACTGTGTAGGGGTCAGGTCCTTTTCTGGGGTGCAGGCTGGGGTGTCATCTAGCCTGCGGAAAGGGGGCTCCGAAAGAGGTGTACTGAAGCCCGAGAGTGAAGGGGAGGGAGCTCGGGTCTCATGGATGCAGGCCATCGGCAGCTGTGCTCATATGGACCCCCACAGTGCCGGAGTCAATAGTGAAAGAAGTCCACAATCCTGAAAGAGAGGAAAAAAAAAGAAAAGATAAAGACAAGGGTGAGATAGGTGGCATGCTTCTGATAGTGAACAGATATCAAGAAGGACAACTCAGATAACATAATGTGATGTGTGTCAGGCAATTCTGACCATCCAGTTATTGAATGAATTGGATGCCGAAAGCCCAGACATGGATGACTAACTATAGGGAAGTCATATGGAAAATGAAAAACGCTTGCCAGTGTGGCAAGTTGGCAAAAGAGAGCATTGACAGCATATCCAGTTAGAACACCAGATGGACAAGTTCATCTAGAGAAGACAAATGGTAGATGTTTTCCGTCTACACCAGGGGTGCCCAATGCGTCGATTGCGATACACCGGTAGATCAGAAAGGTAGTGCAGGTAGATCGCGTTGCATTCAAAATAATTTTTTTAAACGTTAGTCTATCATATTTCCTTCCTATGGCATTTGCCACTTGATTGACATACAGGGTGGCCAGTCTGAGATCTCTTTTCATCTAACACACTGGTCATCCTGCACGCACGATCAAACGCGCTAGCTACTGTAATCTAGTTAGCCTTCTAATTTATATCGAATAAAGAAGGGATTTAAAAAAAAAATGCTGTTTATGGGCTGGATGTGGAATTGGAAGAGGATTTTTTTCCTCTCATAATATCAGAATCGAAGTGCGTTTGTCTGATCTGTCAATCTATCAGTGCTATTACAAAGAAGGAAAATGTGGAAAGGCACTTTTGAACTGTTCATAAAATCTACGAAACTGACTTCCTTTCCGAAAAGCGATCTGAGAAAGAGAACGGAGAGGGAACTAAAATCGCAGTTAATCGGACAACCGTCATTTTTCATTCGGCTGAATTTAAAAGCAAAGGCAGACACACCGAAGCATCGGTCTGGGTGAGTCACTCGATCATTAAGCATAAGAAGTCCTTCCAAGATGGAGAGATGATAAAAGATGCCTTCATTGAGGTAGAAGGCTAGGGAGAAATTCCTGCTGAGATTTCAAGACCCCTGGCCGGAGAAAAAGGAGTTTCTCCTTGTCATTAAACATGCAGAATACAAGCAACTTAATGACGGTCAATGGCCGCTAGACTTGGCATTTTTTCCGATCTGACCAACATGTTGAATGAGTTTAGTTTACAGCTGCAAGGTAAATAGAAAACCACGATCAATATGATTAGCTCAGTTAATGGTTTCAAATGAAAAATGCAACGTCTTTCCTCAAAGCTGCAGCGCCTTGACTTGGGGAACATCCAAAACCTCACGTCAGAGCTGGAGACGCAATGGAAGGCGTGTGTGCAACTTGACAGTGTGAGCTACACAGAGCAGATTGAAAATTGTCTGTCAGACTTTATCTAATGGAAAAAAAAGTAACGATTTGAGTGTTGCCCAAAGTAGCGGAGTAAGAGTAGCGCTTCTTCTTCACAAATGTACTCAAGTAAAAGTAAAATGTATGGTGCAGTAAAACTACTCTTAGAAGTACAATTGTTTTAAAAAGTTACTCAAGTAAATGTAACTCGTTACTACCCACCTCTGATACTCTGATTGATATATATAACTATGTTAAATGAGAAACATTTGAGTTATAATCACCCAATACTGGTTAACAAACATAAATGGGAAGTGGAAAACGCACCCTAGCTTCACTATCTTCATACTAGACAGGACTCAGGGGTCGCCAACCCCGGTCCTGTATGGCCGTAGTGGCTGCAGGTTTTCATTCTCACCCTTTTCTTAATGAGTGACCTGTTATTGCTGCTAATTAACTTCTTAACTTCATTTTAACTGACTTGCTCTTGAAGACTCAGACTCCTTCATTGTTTCTTTTTCCTTAATTAGCAGACAAACAATAATGAGACACAAAATGAGCCAAAACAACTGGTGTCTAAAGTACATCCATCCATCTATTTTCCAACCCGCTGAATCCGAATACAGGGTCACGGGGGTCTGCTGGAGCCAATCCCAGCCAACACAGGGCACAAGGCAGGAACCAATCCTGGGCAGGGTGCCAACTCACCGCAGGACACACACAAACACACCCCACACACACACACACACACACACACACTAGGGCCAATTTAGAATCGCCAATCCACCTAACCGGCATGTCTTTGGATTGTGGGAGGAAACCGACCCGGAGGAAACCCACGCAGACACGGGAGAACATGCAAACTCCACGCAGGGAGGACCCGGGAAGCAAACCCTGTCTCCTAACTGCGAGGCAGCAGCGCTACCACTGCGCCACCGTGCCGCCCTTGTCTAAAGTACAACATTTTAACAGTACTCTTAGAAAAGAGAAAATCAACAATTTCAGAAATGTTTGTTATTACACAATGTGAGCAGCAACAAACCACAGAATTAAAGAACGAGTTTAATTAACAACAAGAATTGGCACCTCATTAAGCAGATAGTTGGAGTGAAACTGGTTGGAGTTTGAGGCCCTGACTTGGACGTCTGTTGGCTCACTCACTTCACAATTCATTTCTGTTTGGATGCCATTTAAGGAAAGAAATGAAGCAATTCAGAGGAATGATGAAGAAAATCAGGGGAACAAATCTTTAAAAAACAAGTTAAGTAAAATGAAATCAAATGACGTTAATTAGCTGCACAAACAGGGCACGCATTACAAAAAAGGATTAGAATGAAAACCTGCAGCCATGGTGGTTTGGTGACCCCTGAGCCAGATAAGATAAATTGAAAATGAGAACCATTTCTATGTTACAGCCAGCTCAATATCTAGCAATATCTATCTGCAGCAGGCAACATCTTGGTGAAATAGTGAAATATGTTCTCAAGGGTTACCAGTTCAAATCCCACTACAGCCAGTAAGGACCTTGAGAAAGGCCCTTAACCTGAAAATTGCTCCAGGGCACTGTACAATGGCTGACCCTTTGCTGTGAAAAGACAATTTCTCCTTAACAAAATATATGAAATCAAAATACAGTTAAAGAATATAAGCTAAGGTAAGTGTGATTGTTTTCAGTTATTATTTCCTAATTGTCTACAGAACAGAGACAAACATTCACATCTGGGCTTCAACTGTCAAAAATAGCATTTGGCGAGATCTTTCTGAAGAGCACCATGGAGGAAGACGAGCAATGAAGTGAAGTACACAGCCAGTCAGCTTGTCAAATGGTCAAATTTCACAATGGTTTGCTTTTTCTTTGTTTCGCTTTCCTAAAATGACATGGACGCATTGCTTTGCATTATCCTAACCCATATTCTCCATTAAAAACACAAGAGTGGGCTGGCTAGTTTTAAAAGTGTATAAAATATGCTTCAGTTTGAAATTAAGTTTTTATGCATTAAGTTAATGTATAACATGATTGTGAAGAAATAATTTTGTCTTGAAAACCACAATCCTTTAAGGCAAACATATGTTAGTCATTTTCTAACCTGCTTAAACCAGACCAGTGTTGCGGGGGTCTGCTGGAGCCTATCCCAGGTGGAAATGGGCATAAGGCAGGAACAAACACTGCACAGGGTGCCAGTCCATCGCAGAGTGACCACACGCACTCACCCAATCACACACCAGGGCCAGTTTAGTGTCGCCATTTCACATAACCTGCATGTAATGCTTTGGGGGGAACCCACATACAGTAGATACAAGGAGAACATGCAAACTCCATGCAGGGAGGACCTGGGACACAAACCCTGACCTCCTTACTGCAAAGCACCAGCGCTGCCACTGCTCCACCATACTGGCCAGCTAATATAATTTTCATTATATACTGCTCATGAAAATAAAAGAAACACTTTTTAATCCGAGTATAGCATCATGTCAATGAAACTTCTGGGCTTATTGATCTGGTCAGTTAAGTAGCAGAGGAGGTTATTCATCAGTTTCAGCTGCTTTGGTGTTTATGAAATGAACAAGAGGGGCACTAGAGGGGCAACAAAGAGACGACCACCAAAACAGGAATGAAAGGTGTAACAGGTGGAGGGAGGCCACTGACATTTTCCCACCTCACCTGTTTGTCACTTATTTTGCATTTGGCTACGGTCAGTGTCACTACTGGTAGCATGAGGCCATACCTGGACCCTACAGAGCTGGCACAGGTAGTCCAAATTCTCCAGGATGGCAGGCACATCAATACGTGGCATTGCCAGAAGGTTTGCTGTGTCTCCCAGCACAGACTCAAGGGCAAGGAGGAGATTCCAGGAGACATGCAGTTACTCCAGGAGAGCTGGACAGGGACCCTCATAGAAAGTCCTTAACCTATCAGCAGGAATGACCGGTATCTGCTCCTTTGGGCAAAGAGGAACAGGATGAGCTCTGCCAGAACCTACAAAATGACCTCCAGCAGGCCACTGGTGTGAATGTCTCTGATCAAACAATCAGAAACAGACTTCATGAGGGTGGCCTCTAGTGGGCACCATGGCGCTCGATTGTCATTTGCCATAGAATACCAGAATTGGCAGGTCCACCACTGGTGCCCTGTGATTTTCAAAGATGAGAGCAGGTTCACCCTGAGCACATGTGACAGACATAAAAGGGTCTGGGAAGCCATGGAGAACATTACGCTGCCTGTAACATCGTTCAGCATGACCAGTTTGGTGGTGGGTCAGTGATGGTATACCTGGGGAGGCATATCCATGGAGGGATGCACAGACCTCTACAGGCTAGACAACAGCACCTTGACTGCCATTAGGTATTGGGATGAAATCCTTGGACCCATTGACAGACCCTATGCTGGTGCAGTGGCTCCTGGGTTCCTCCTGGTGCACAACAATATGACGAGAGTATGCAGGCAGTTCCTGGAGGATGAAGGAATTGATCCCATTGAGAAGTGGAGGGAGCATGATGGGGCAGCCCAAAGAAGGGATGAAGGCAGTGTTAATTGTCTTCCGTTCAAAGGTTACCGGGTTGGGGTGAGGTGGTCACTGGACAGGATGGAAGCAATAGAGTGTTGATTGGAAGATTGGAGGCAATGGGTGAGGGTTGGGTGAAAATTCGGGGCAATCTGGTTTTTGAGATTGGAGGTGACCAGTGGTGGGATGGTTGGTTGGAGCAGATGCATAAGGTTGAGGGGTGTCAGTGAGTGTGGGGTGGCTGGAGTGGACAAGGGGAGAGAACTTCTGTTTTATCTTAGCTATAAATTCAATGAAAGAGGTAACAGATCACAAATTAAAAGAAAATTGGCCTTCTGTGATGCAGTGCGTTGTTACACTTTGAATTTATTTTGCTATATTTCACCATCCAATCTCAGTGGGCTAGTAATTATCAGGCCCAGCGCTCCTCTTGCTGCCTCATATTCTGCGTTTTCATTTTTTATCTTATGATGCAGCTGGGTCCCATGGCTGCCTTCCGATTTCTTTGCGCTCTCTCTCATCTGCTTTCCCTCACTCCCATGGGGGTGCTGCCTCCTTTCATTGACAACAGAACGTTGGCAGGAAATGAAAACAAAAACACAGACCTCACCAGGCCACCCTGCTGCCGTATCTTTGTGTCGTCGTCGCCGCCGCCGTCTTTCGAGAGCATGTGTGGACCGTCTGTGGATGGCACCCCCCCACACGGGTCCTTCTTCACATGTTCTCCCCCGCTGCCATCTGCACTGTCAGATATTCCGCATTTCACATACGGTCCTCCAATCCAACTGAACTATTCATGGGGGTGTGCACAGGAAAAAGAAATAAAGTTGTGTGACATCAGTTAAGCCTTGGGGTACATAAATGGACTGCGTTTGTTTTAACAAAGTGTTTGATGAAGCGACTGGCTAAGCTTTACTTCATAAGGCACAGCACTGAGCCTTTCTTTTGTGTGCGTGTGTAAGGTCCCCTTTGTGACGCGTACGGAGTACAATGAAATTCTTAATTGCACGGGCTGATCAACACGCAATTCTCAATAGCAGGAGTTCCCAAGTTCAGTTCTGCAGCTTTTCATTCCAACTAGCTTCACAAATAAATTGCTCAGCCCTGCTCCTAAATGATCGAATTGTTTGATAAGTCTTTTAATGCTCTTATTTTGCATTCAGAAATAAATTGGTTTGGACACGTGCAGAGGAGAGATGCTGGGTATAATGGGAGAAGGAAGCTAAGGATAGAGCTGCCAGGTAAGAGGATAAGAGGAAGGCATCAGAGAAGGTTTATGGATGTGGTGAGAGAGGACATGCAGTTGATGGGGGTGACAGAACAAGATGGAGAGGACAGAAAGATGTGGAAGAAGATGATCCACTGTGGTGACTCCTAAAGGGAGCAGCCAGAAGAAGAAGAAGTTTGCATTCAGGAAAACATGCCAGTATACCATGATAATAAGGTGATGTTTTTAGATGGGTGCAGAATTGGCTCAGACACAGGAAGCAGAGGGTGATGGTGTGAGGAACCTCATCAGAACTGGCCAATGTTAAGAGTGGTGACCAGCAGGGGTCAGTGCTAGGGGCAGCTGCTACTTTTAATAAATATAAATGATTTAGATAGGAATATAAGTAACAAGCTGGTTAAGTTTGCAGATGATACCAAGATAGGTGGATTAGCAGATAATTTGGAATCTGTTACATCATCACAGAAGGACTTGGATAGCAGACAGGCTTGGGCAGATTTGTTGGTAGATGAAATTTAATGTCAGTAAATGTAAAGAATTACACATAGGAAGTAAAAATGTTAGGTTTGAATACACAATGGGTGGTCAGAAAATAGAGAGTACACCTTATGAGAAGGATTTAGGAGTCATAGTGGACTCTACGCTATCAACTTCCAACAGTGTTCAGAAGCCATTAAGAAGGCTAACAGAATGTCAGGTTATATAGCGCCTTGATCTGTGGAGTACAAGTCCAAGGAGGTTATGCTCAACCTTTATAATGCACTGGTGAGGCCTCATCTGGAGTCCTGTGTGCAGTTTTGGTCTCCAGGCTACAAAAAGGACATAACAGCACTAGAAAAGGTCCAGAGAAGAGCCAGGTCTACAGGGCATGAGTTATGAGGAAAGATTAAAAGAGCTGAGCCTTTACAGTTTAAACAAAAGAAGATTAAGAGGTGACATGATTGAAGTGTTTAAAATGATGAAATGAATTAGTCCAGTGGATCGAGACTTGTATTTTAAAATGAGCTCATCAAGAACACATGGACACATTTGGAAACTTGTTAAGGGTAAATTTCACACAAACATTAGGAAGTTTTTCTTTATACAAAGACTGATAGACACTTGGAATAAGCTACCGAGTAGTGTGGTAGACATTAAGACGTTAGGGACTTTCAAAACTCGACTTGATGTTTTCTTGGAGGAAACAAGTGGATAGGACTGGCGAGCTTTGTTGGGCTGAATGGCCTGTTCTCGTCTAGATTGTTCTAATGTTCAATGATGTGAGCAAAATTCAGATGTTTGCATTTTTAAATGTTAACATTCTTTTTAATTCACCTTTTCCTGACGAGTAGTGATGAGCAGTGCAGACACGTGCAAATGTCACTGAATTCTAAAGGCAAACAGCTACTTCTGTATAAAATTCACTTGTGAGCAAAATTAATAAGAAAAGGCTGAAATGACCAGAGTGTTAAAAAAAGGCCAACATTTTAAAAAGCAAAAAAAAAACCAAAACAAGCAATGTCATCATACACGGCGGCACGGTGGCGCAGTGGGTATACCCTGGGTTCACTTCCTGGGTCCTCCCTGCGTGGAGTTTGTATGTTCTCCCCGTGTCTGCGTGGGTTTCCTCCCACAGCCCAAAGACATGCAGGTTAGGTGCATCGGTGATCCTAAATTGTCCCGTGTGTGTGCTTGGTGTGTGTGTGCGTGTGCGCCCTGCCTGGGGTTTGTTTCCTGCCTTGCACCCTGTGCTGGCTGGGATTGGCTCCAGCAGACCCCCGTGACCCTGTAGTTAGGATATAGCGGATTGGATAATGGATGGATGAATGTCGTACACGTAAATAATGGATTCACTGATTGAAACAAAAAGGTGGAAATTTGGAAATGACAGCCTGTGTTAATAAAGGCCAGAGTGCAGTTAAAAGCAGATGCCGGTAAGGATGAATGCCTGCAGTTAAAGTGGTCCTGCACTTCAGGACCACCAGGTTAAACCTTTTCTCACTATTTAGCACACAAATGTAAGTAAAATTGAAGCAACAGCTCTGCTTTATTATTTAATATCATTTGCACCCGTGTCTGCACGGCTCCTCACTCACTGGAAATATTTGGATACACTTTAGGGAGAAAACGCCACACAAATAAGGTGAATTGAAATAAAAACGGTAACAGAAGAGTTAAGTGTTTAAAACAACAAACAAAACAAACACATTTCTGAATGTCCTCAAAATGCAAATATTTTTCTTGAACACTTTTCTGAATGCAGTAGAAGAAAAGAAAAAAAAGGTCTGCTAAACAATCAGATTACTGAGACAGAAGAGTGTCCCTCTGATCTGGGAAACTGTTGGAATGAAAGCCTGCAGCCATAGGACTGAACTTGGGATCAACACAGGACTGGAAAATGGCAAATATTATCCCGTTATATAAAAAGGGTGACAGGGCAGAGCCAAGCAACTACAGGCCAGTAAGCTTTTGTGCATCACAGGAAAATTAATGGATGGGATTATTAAGGGAAAGATTGAGCAGCACATGGCAAGAACAGGAGCTTTACTGAACAGTCAGCATGGGCTCAGAAGATGGAGGTCGTGTTTTACCAACATGCTGGAATTATATGAGGAAGCAGCAAAAGGAGACAATCAAAGTGGAGCAAATGATATTATTTATCTGGACTTTCAAGGAGAAGTCAAGCAAAATGCCACCTTTAACTGGCTAAATGAATCGTTTACAATATGCAAGCTTTCAAAGCAACTGAGGCTCCTTCTTCAAGCAAGATGTAATCATATGCTGTGTTGATTTTCAACGTAACGTATTAGCAAGTGAAGAACCTGAACGTGAGCTACTTCAGGTTTAGGTGACATTCTGGATCTGGTTTAGGTCCAAATGAAACGTTTATCCTTACCCTGTAATTTCGGGGTGGAACTGAATCCGAATACGGTATAAGCGCAAATAGTGGATTTTGAAGAATATGTATTTCGTACAAATGTTTTGCCATTTATCTGTATTCGGAAAAAAATAACGTCAAATCAAACAGGCACAGTCTGTGTCTGCCTGCTTGTGCTTAAGCTGCACCCCGCTGACACGAGCACGCGGTGAAGCTCCGCTTTCGCTTTTAGGAAAACGTTGTACTTCGCGAGGCCACTTTATATTTTTCCCCGTTGGACATGCAATATGTGACGCAAATTCTGACCGTCAGCGTAACAGGTTAGTTCACCTACACCCTGGTGTCACACGGTTGAAAACAGTGCGGTAATTTATATGTAGGTCTGCATCTATTTATTCTCTTTTTTGACCAGGAGGATATTATATTCGGCTATAAGTGTTTGTTGCTGGGTATAACTCAATAAAGTGTATTTAAATAAAAAAAAAGTATTCAGAATTATTGTATTTTATTCAAGAACACTGTAATAACCTAATATTAGGCATGCAAAATTAAAAAAAGTAAACTCGTGGGTCATTTATTCTCACTCCTTAAAAAACACAAAATGAACTGAGAATGAACGAGTTCAAAATCGAAATAGTGAACTATGAAGGTAATCTGTGTCAACTGAACTGTGAGCGAGTTCTTATGAGGTCCGGGAACTTGCACAATCCTGGCTGGCTGAATGGTCATTGGTTCTCAGCTCTTGCGTGCCAAAACCCATCCAACCAATGAGAAAATCAAACCTGTTGTGGCAGACCACTTGGTGTCAGTCATTGGGTATGACACACTAGACCAGGGGTGCCCAATGCGTCGATCGCGATCGACCGGTAGATCGCAAAGGTATAGTGCAGGTAGATCACGTTGCATTCAAAAAAAAAATTTAAAACGTTAGTTTATCATATTTCCTCCCTATGCCATTTGACATATAATTTTTAATGTAGGTAGATCATTTCAGGCTGGTCATTTTAATAGCAGCTCGCAAGCCGAAAAAGTGTGGGCACCCCAGCACTAGACGGTCACCTTCACGGGAGCAAGCCCAAGGCAGTCTTAATGTATGGGCACAATGCGCATTGGCTGGGGGGCCCTGGAGCATAGGGTCTCAATGTTGTTTCTGAAGGTTTCTGTTTTGCTATCAAAAACTGGGGCCAAGAGCACTGCTTTACCCAGGGGGCCTTTGTTGCTGTTAAGACCCCCCCGAAGTGCACTGTCAACTGCCTCTGAATGGCTAAGAGTGTGTAAATGAAGACTACAACTGAAAATCACTGCAAAAGTCATCTAATGTGACATGGCCTTCACTGCTGCTAATTTTACACACTTCTTTGGTCTTAATTTTATTAACTGACTTGCTTAGTGGTGTTTTCCTTAACTAGCAGTCAAAGAATAAAGAAGCGTAAACCAAAAATAAAAAAAAAAACAAAAAAAACAAGAGGGACACCATTTACACTCCTACAATTTGTGATTGAACTCTTAACATAACCCATTTTTGAATTCCAAGACGTGTTAGTGTTCTCATTCTGCCATGTGTCACACGCGTGGGAGGCAGCTAAAGGGCTTGACTAAGGGCAATTCTGAATCAGACTGGGATGAGGCAGAGTGCACAGATTTTTGTTTTTCCTCGCTTTCCTTCAGACCATTCATGGGAGATTCCACCTGGCCCTCTTGACAACAACAACATTTATTTATATAGCACATTTTCATACAAACAGTAGCTCAAAGTGCTTTACATATTAAAGAATAGAAAAATAAAAGACACAATAAGAAAACAAAATAAATCAACATTAATTAACATCGAATAAGAGAAAGGTTCAATGGCCAGGGGGGGACAGAAAAAACAAACAAACTCAAGAGGCTGGAGAAAAAAATAAAATCTGCAGGGATTCCAGACCATGAGACCGCCCAGTCCCCTCTGGGCATTCTACCTAACATAAATGAAACAGTCCTCTTTGGATTTAGGGTTCTCACGGAAGGGCTTGATGAAGATGGTCATGTAGACTTCTGCCTTTTAATCACTTCTGACATCACTTCTGGGTCCGAGGCTATGGAAGAAGACCTTGCCGGCTCCGGCCCCTGTGATGTCACATCCGGGCTGGAGCCTATGGTTGAAGACCCTTATGAGTCCGACCCCTTTGACCTCATTTCCTGTCTTCCCCTTTAAAAGCCTCCACCTTTTTCTTATTCCCTCAGTTCTGTTTTGGACTCGGTTTTGTGCACCTCAGTGCTGTATACACTTTTGCAGCCAGAATTCCAAATATACGGGTGGCTGCCCCAAACTTTCCTATGACTCGCAGTCGAGTTTGTGACACATGACAGTCATTTCCAAAACTAATTTTCATTTTCAGACGTCACCATTCGAATGATTAGTGGAACCTGGCAATGACAGCATTTCTCGAGCCTTTTAACTTTTTTCCCTTTTCAAATATTTGATTAAGGCAGACATTGGATGGAAGACTTTGACTGTAAGTTAGACTGGTCATCTAATAGCTCAATTTGTGTCTTATTGCTATTTGAGTCTGGTTATTGAAAAAAATAGAAACAGATAAAATGCAAGTAATTTAATATTAACACAACATATTCTGTTCTACTGCATTAGTCATTGGTTACAATTAGAGAGAGTGTGTGTGTGTGTGTGTGTGTGTGTGTTCACCCTCTGATGGGCTGGCACCCTGACAAGGGATTCTTCCTGCCTTAAACCCGATCCTTGGGTGTTAACCTCCAGCTTCTCCACGTCTCTGCTCTAGATGAGCAGGTTTGAATGGATGGATAAATGGATGGATGAAGAAAGCGGCTGAAATGAATACCAGCAGCCACTGCAGCCCCCCTGGAGTCTGACACCCCCTACTCTGGGTATTCTAGTTCTGCTTCCAAAGAATTCTCTAAACTGAGTGAAGGTGGCTGTGCCCTAATGGACCAGCACAGTCAGAGCTATGGGGGAATTTTATAGAAACGAATTAAAAGTGAATTGTTTTGTATGTAAAGGAGACAGTTATTAGGTTCATGTTTGCATAGTTGCTCTGTGGTGGGCTGGCGCCCTGCCTGGGGTTTGTTTCCTGCCTTGCTCTCTGTGATGGCTGGGATTGGCTCCAACAGACCCCCGTGACCCTGTAGTTTGTTTTTTCTGTCCTCCCTGGCCATCGGACCTTACTCTTATTCTATGTTAATTAATGTTGACTTATTTTATTTTCTTACTGTCTTTTATTTTTCTATTCTTCATTATGTAAAGCACTTTGAGCTACTGTTTGTATGAAAATGTGCTATGTTAATAAATGTTGTTTTTGTTATTGGTGATCCTAAATTGTCCCTAATGTCTGCTTGGTGTGTGTGTGTGTGCCCTTCGGTGGGCTGGCACCCTGCTTGGGGTTTGTTTCCTGCCTTGCGCCCTGTGCTGGCTGGGATTGGCTCCAGCAGACCCCCGTGACCCTGTAGTTAGGATAAAGCAGGTTGGATAATGGATGGATGAATATGTTGACTATCTGTGTACATTTTATTATGAATCTCTTCAGCTCTTATGTGTTTATCTTTCTTTTCCCTTTGGTTATTGTTTGACTGATATGTTGGGTTTTAATTGTACAGCACTTGATGTTGTTTTTAAAATGCTTTATAAGTAAATAAAATAAATAAATAAATAAATCAAATGGATTTTCTTCCGGATTTTATGTCCAAGTAGACAAATGCATTGGCTATGAAACCCCTAAATAAGATCTGGTCCAACCAATTCAGTGCTGAAGATGCATCTGTGTGTAATCACATTGTCGCGGTGCCACATAGTGTTTAAATGTCAGTTCTGTGTGTGTCTCGTTTCATTGTCCCATTGACTGCGTGTATGTGTATCAGTTAATGTTGTCCCCGTAAAGGAGGACGGATGATGGGAGGAGTTCACAACCACTAATCTGGAAAGCACCTGTGTATCAATTAATCAATTACTGCCGTCACTATTTAAGGAGAAAAGAAGGAGACGAAAGGAGAACTAGCACACGAGAGAGAGAGAGAGAGAGAGAGAGAGAGAGAGAGAGAGAGAGAGAGAGAGAGAGAGAGAGAGAGAGAGAGAGAGAGAGAGAGAGAGAGAGAGAGAGAGAGAGAGAGAGAGAGAGAGAGAGAGAGAGAGAGAGAGAGAGAGAACGAACGAACGAACGAACGAACGAACGAACGAACGAACACCAATATCGCATTCACTACTACAACTTGCTTGCCGATTCATTTCATTGCGCTTGGACCCAGTTTGTTTTCATTCATCCGGACTGCCTTTCAACCTGCTTGCCGCTGAAGACCCCGGGGTCGAATCATCATTCGCCACACGCCGAGGAATCACGGTGAGGTTGTTCCAAACGCCGGGAAATACAAACACTACAATTGCCGCTAATCAGTATCCGTATTCAGGACATTTATTCACGTTCGGACTCAAGTTCACGATCATTCTGTTTGCTAGTCATTTGTCGTTTGTGTGGTGTGTGTTATATGTTACGTGGACAAGGGAGGGGATTTGTATATATATTTTCAGTTTTGCTTTGGGATTGTTGGGGTGGAGGAATATTTGGGTGTGCATTTGTCTTGTGGCGTGTCTTGTCTCATTTAATACATTTATTCCTGTTTAATTTTACATTCTGCCTACTGTGTCTTTGCATTTCAAACCGTCGATTGTGGGGAAAGTTTATCTGTGTAGGAGTACGGCTTGACAGGAAAGGTTTCTCAGTAAATTATCCAGGCCACAGGTCTTGGAGGTGTAGCTGCCGGCTGGAAACAAGGGGTCGGCCGTTACAACATGATCTGTCATATGTCTGTTCTGTTCTGCAACACCACTAAGCAAGCAACACGAAGACCAAGGAGCACTCCAAACAAGTCAACCAAGACAAAGTTGTGGAGAAGATCAGGGTTGGGTTATAAGAAAATATCCCAAACTTTGAATATCCCACAGAGCACCATTAAATCCATTAAAACTAAACTAAAAGAAACTGGCGCCGCTACAAACTTAACAAGAGAAGGCCACACACCCAAACTCACAGACCAGAGCAAGAACGGCCTTAATCAGAAATTAAACAAAGACACCAAGGTCAACACCAAAGGAGCTGCAAAGATCCACAGTGGAGAAGGGAGTATCTGTCCAGAGGACCACTTTAAAGCCGTACACTCCACAGAGTGGGGCTTTCTGGAAGAGTGGCCAGAAAAAAAGCCATTTCTTAAAGAAAAAAATAAGAAAACACATTTGGGTTTTTTTTCCGCCCAACAACAAACAACAATCGAAGAAGCTGCTCTGGTCAGATGAGACTAATGTTTTGGCCATCATAGGGAAAAACACCAAAACATCAACATAAATACAGTGGCAAAGGTCCGTCTAGTGTCCACTTCTGCACTGATGCAGATTTAGCACTCATCCCTTGTTGTGACATGTCACCGACGCACACCGGCACTGTTCGAGAAGATGTAAGGTGTTTTTTGTAATATTTGTTCCTGTTGCTTGTGTGTGACAGGGCAGAATGTCACTCCCTGACCCTCACAATCATATTGCCATTAGACTGGGCTCTTCAACTGGTGTAAAGTATCGAGTTCCAGATGTACCAAAGGTTTGATTCACACATCATGGACAACTTGATACCAAGTTGTGCCTGTTTGGATGCGCTGAACTGCATCCACGACAGTCTTGTAATGTATGAGACTCTTGTCAATATGATTGGGAACATATACCTTCTGCATATTTTTGGTGATCGTCTGACACACATGTCACACATGTTTCGGTTCTGGTCGATTGGCTTCACCATAGTCATCGATATTAGTGAAATGCATGTATTTGGCAAGTAGTGAAAAATCAATGCTCACTTATAACTTAACCAAAAATGGGTGCCTGCAACAACCCGTTTGTGGACCAGTACCATCTTCGGACTGGTTTACCCACCATGCCCTGTAGAGTCGGGAGACTGAAAAACACTCGTATGTTTTCTGAAGTGACTGCAACAAGCAAATGGTTTACTGTGACTTTTCTTAACACACGCAGCATAGCGGTTTGTTTCAGCACCTATGTTCAACATCAGACTGTCATCGACAAATCGTAAATAGTCTAGATAAAGCTAATCAACAGTCATCCCGTAAATGGGCAACAGGAGGTGAAGGATTATCTGCAGTAGCATAAAGCCGACAACAGACATAAACATCATCAACACTTGGCAGGTCAATATTGATGTCTGATTACCAACTCACATTGTCATCGCTATCTCTCGAGTCAAGGGATGATTCAGTTTCAATTTGCTCTAAATTTCTCTTTATCATTGCTCCTCCCCACTCATGAATATTGATGAATTACCATAATGTGGCAGAACTTGTAAAGAGAATGAAGAAAAGAAAGGCCGTTGGTCCAGATGACATACCTATTGAAGCATGGAGGTGTTTAGGAGAGATGGCAGTGGAGTTTTTAACCAGATTATTTAATGGAATCTTGGAAAGTGAGAGGATCCCTGAGGAGTGGAGAAGAGTACTGGTGCCAATATTTAAGAATAAGGGGGATGCGGAGGACTGTAGTAACTACAGGAGGATAAAATTGATGAGCCACAGCATGAAGTTATGGGAAAGAGTAGTGGAAGCTTGGTTAAGAATTAAGGTGATGATTAGTGAGTAGCAGTATGGTTTCATGCCAAGAAAGAGCACCACGGATGCGATGTTTGCTCTGAGGATGTTGATGGAGAAGTACAGAGAAGGCCAGAAGGAGTTGTATTGCGTCTTTGTGGACCTGGAGAAAGCATATGACAGGGTGCCTCGAGAGGAGCTGTGGTATTGTATGAGGAAGTCAGGAGTGGCAGAGAAGTACGTAAACATTGTACAGGATATGTACGAGGGAAGTGTGACAGTAGGAGTGATGGATGCATTCAATGTGGAAGTGGGATTACATCAAGGGCTGGCTCTGAGCCCTTTCTTATTTGCAAGGGTGATGGACAGGTTGACAGATGAGATTAGACAGGAGTCCCTGTGGACTATGATGTTTGCTGATGACATTGTTATCTGTAGAGATAGTAGGGAGCAGGTTGAGGAGACCCTGGAGAGGTGGAGATATGCTCTGGAGAGGAGAGGAATGAAGGTCAGTAGGACCACCAAGACAAAATACACGTGTGAGAATGAGAGGGAGGTCAGTGGAATGGTGAGGATGCAGGGAGTAGTGTTGGCGAAGGTGGATGAGTTTAAATACTTGGGATCAACAGTACAGAGTACCGGGGATTGTGGAAGAGAGGTGAAGAAGAGTGTGCAGGCAGGGTGGAATGAGTGGAGAAGAGTGTCTGGAGTGATTTGTGACAGACGGGTATCAGCAAGAGTGAAAGAGAAGGTCTAGAGGACGGTAGTGAGACCAGCTGTGTTATATGGGTTGCAGACTCTGGCACTGACCAGAAAGCAGGAGACAGAGCTGGAGGTGGCAGAGCTAAAGATGTTAAGATTTGCATTGGGTGTGACAAGGATGAATAGGATTAGAAATGAGGACATTAGAGGGTCGGCTCAAGTTGGATGGCTGGGAGACAAAGTCAGAAAGGCGAGATTGTGTTGGTTTGGACATGTGCAGAGGAGAGATGCTGAGTATATTGGGAGAAGGATGCTAAGGATAGAGCTGCCAGGGAAAAGGAAAAGAGGAAGGGCTAAGAGGAGGTTTTTGGATGTGGTGAGGGAGGACTTGCAGGTGATGGGTGTTACAGAACAAGATGTAGAAGACAAGAAGATATAGAAAAAGATGCTCCACTGTGGTGACCCCTAACGGTAGAACCAAAAGAAGAAGAAGATGGCAGCAGAATAGTATCCCAAGAATTATTTGGGCTTAACACCGTAAAGTGGATCGTTGCATGTCATGCTAAGTGTGACTTGGGCTTAACCATATTTACATAGTATTCAGAGCCCATATTCTGCTCGAGGTTAATGGCAAGGAGGTTAATGTTGCAACTGATATACGGTCTTTTGAAAATGGGGGAAGGAAAGAAAAAACTGCAATCAGCAGTTTCGGTGGAGAAAATTTACCTCTGGAGAGTCCATGGTCAGCTATAACAGACAAAGACAATCACGGTGACAGTCCTAGAGACCTCAGCCAACTGGCTGCCTTTCCTCTCCTGATCATTGATGGTATAGGTTTGTGCTAGGTAGTCTAGTAGAGCAGAATCTTTTTGTTCTTTGATTCCAAAAGATGAACATGCCTGCTGCCTTTCACTCCAGAGCTAGAGGCTCCACACGTATTGCCCATTTCAGAACCGTCTTTTCATCGAATTTAATTAGGAATACTTTGATATGACTGGTTAATTACCACACACTATGGTTACTGACTGCATTCTCATCCCTTCCTGATGATCCTCAGATCTACGCTTAGGTGCAGTTATGGCCAAGCAGAGCTTTTTAACTGCTATAGCGATTCCATCACAATACAAACACAAGGAACAGCGATCAGAAGAATCAGCAGGCACACACCTGCATTGAGACGCCCAACCCCTTTCAGCGGGAAAAAAAAAAGTGCCAGCCAGCCTGCTGATTTTGCCTCCTACACAGCCCAAAGTAAGCCAGTTTCCTCATACCACAAAGAATGGGAAGTCCCGATATTTGGTATGGTACAAATGGTTTATTTTCTTAGATTACAGTATATTGGAGAGTACTTTATACCCCAAGATGTGTCATTGTAATGACATAATGTCTGAGGGAGTATTTATAATGGAGGGCTACAGAGGCTTGGAGCACCTCAGGAAGGGATTGAGAGACACCAGGGCTGTAACAGCACAACTCAATGAATACGAGGTAAACCAATCCCATTAAAGCAAAGACCTCAGGATCAGTGGTTTAACTATAGGCCATGTTCATGGGGGAAGTTGTACTGGGGTCTATGGGGCCAAGGGGCATACAGAAAATGCTTTATTATAAGCATGCTTGCCGACTTGACATCAGAATGAAAAATTTAATGGTATCATCATTTGCCTACCCTTATAAAGCTTGATTATTAAACTTGTCATTTTATATACAGTAACTTACAGTTGTGCTTGAAAGTTTGTGAACCCTTTAGAATTTTCAATATTTCTGCATAAATATGACCTAAAACATTATCAGATTTTCACTCAAGTCCTTAAAGTAGATAAAGAGAAACCAGTTAAACAAATGAGACAAAAATATTATACTTGGTCATTTATTTATTAAGGAAAATGATTGAATATTACATATTTGTGAGTGGCAAAAGTATGTGAACCTTTGCTTTCAGTATCTGGTGTGACCCCCTTTGCAGCAATAACTGCAACTAAACGTTTCCGGTAACTTTTGATCATTCCTGAACACCAGCTTGGAGGAATTTTAGCCCATTCCTCCATACAGAACAGCTTCAACTCTGGGATGTTGGTGGGTTTCCTCACATTAACTGCTCACTTCAGGTCCTTCCACAACATTTCGATTGGATTAAGGTCAGGACTTTGACTTGGCCATTCCAAAACATTAACTTTATTCTTCTTTAACCATTCTTTGGTAGAACGACTTGTGTGCTTAGGGTCGTTGTCTTGCTGCATGACCCACCTTCTCTTGAGATTCAGTTCATGGACAGATGTCCTGACATTTTCCTTTAGAATTCTCTGATATAATTCAGAATTCATTGTTCCATCAATGAAGGCAAGCCGTCCTGGCCCAGATGCAGCAAAACAGGCCCAAACCATGATACTACCACCACCATGTTTCACAGATGGGATAAGGTTCTTATGCTGGAATGCAGTGTTTTCCTTTCTCCAAACATAACGCTTTTCATTTAAACCAAAAAGTTCTATTTTGGTCTCATCCGTCCACAAAACATTCTTCCAATAGCCTTCTGGTTTGTCCACGTGATCTTTAGCAAACTGCAGACGAGCAGCAATGTTTTTTGGAGAGCAGTGGCTTTCTCCTTGCAACCCTGCCATGCACACCATTGTTGTTCAGTATTCTCCTGATGGTGGACTCATGAACATGAACATTAGCCAATGTGAGAGAGGCCTTCAGTTGCTTAGAAGTTACCCTGGGGTCCTTTGTGACCTCCGACTATTACACGCCTTGCTCTTGGAGTGATCTTTGTTGGTGACCACTCCTGGGAGGGTAACAATGGTCTTGAATTTCCTCCATTTGTACACAATCTGTCTGACTGTGGATTGCTGGAGTCCAAACTCTTTAGAGATGGTTTTGTAACCTTTTTCCAGCCTGATGAACATCAACCCTTTTTGTGAGGTCCTCAGAAATCTCCTTTGTTCGTGCCATGATACACTTCCACAAACATGTGTTGTGAAGAGCAGACTTTGATAGATCCTGTTCTTTAAATAACACAGGGTGCCCACTCCCACCTGATTGTCACCCCATTGATTGAAAACACCGGACTCGAATTTCACCTTCAAACTAACTGCTAATCCGTGAGGTTCACATACTTTTGCCACTCACAAATATGTAATATTCAATCATTTTCCTCAATACATAAATGACCAAGTATAATATTTTTGTCTCATTTGTTTAACTGGTTTCTCTTTATCTACTTTTAGGACTTGAGTGAAAATCTGATGATGTTTTAGGTCCTATTTATGCAGAAATATCGAAAATTCTAAAGGGTTCACAAACTTTCAAGCACAACTGTATATGCTTGACATAATTTTTTAATTTGATTTAATTTTAATTCACATGAGGGGGACCTAATTTATTTCTATGCACTGGAGTCCACCAAGTTCAGGTTTAAGTCACTGTTTGATGAAAGTACTTAACCAGAGGAGTCCCCATGTCATGATGAACTTAACATTTTTTCACAGAAATTGCGAACATCTAAAAGTAGCTCTGGACATTGCATTTTTAAAAGCCAGAGCTTAGAAGTTCATGGTTATTTAGAAGGTGATGATAATGAAGATGCTTTGAATAAGGGTAGCTTTGTAGTGCTGTCCCAGTTTATCGCCAATATGGTAGGAGCTCCTTTCACGTCTTACAGTGACATGAGGAGATGCAACTATACTGAGCTGTGATGCCCAGAATGATTTTCTGGGGTTGGTGACCCTGTAGTTTGGATATAGCAGGTTGGGTTGGATAATGGATGGATGGATGGCTGCCCCATTACTTATATGAAAAATAAAAGGAGAGCTAGAACTTATTTTGCTCTTACAGCAGACAAGCACAAGGACAATTCAGAACAAGTTATGTTAACTGGGTGCAAGAAAGAAAAGGACTGTTGGATTTTCGAACACTGATTTCATGAGCAGATGCAGCATATTCAAGAAACTAATAGAGGAAATTGAGCCACTGGATCTAGACTCTGCTTTTCAGCTTCACATTTTACTCCTGCTTTGAAATCTGAGGATGACACACTGACAAAAGCTTACTATACAAATACACACTGGCAATTTCACAGTGTTAAAGGAGTAGAAAGAAATGCTCACAGCAACAAATTGCTTTTTCAGTCTTGTACAGTTGCTTCACACAAAAATGCAGTAAAACAATTTAGTAAATGTTTACTGAAAAGACAAAAACATACGCTGGCCTATTCATGTGCCTTTTGCCTGTCACTCCAGAGGTAGAGGTGTCCAAATCAAGGTAGTGTCCAGCCTAATTGCCATAGCAATTGCAGTTCATTTGAACATAGGGACAGGTGACACTTTTGGACTTTTCCAGAGTTTACACAGTACCTGTACAGTAGTTGGCACTATAAAGAGAACAGTACCCTTTGTCGTGTTTCAGCCAGGGTGTGTTCCCTGCTTTTGCTTATTTTTTTTTTCTGGATCTTCCTTGTTTGTTGTACTGCATTCTTCTTCATATATTTTTTATTAGCTATGTATTAAATGTTCTCCTGTGTTCCTTGTACTTTGTGGGTGAAACCCCAAGAGGCCGGCCGGACCACCATGATGTCACAGCTGAAGAACTACCCTTTATTGTTGGACTGTTTTCCGGTAATTGATTTACTGCTTGTGTTTTTAGTTTTATGATTGCTGGATTGTGGACTTGCATGTATTTACTGTGGGTTGCTCTCCCAGCCATATCTTTTTGTCATGTTTGTTCTGCTTTAGTTTATCCATCCATCCATCCATTATCCAACCCGCTATATCCTATAGGGTCACGGGGGTCTGCTGGAGCCAATCCCAGCCAACACAGGGCACAAGGAAGGAAATAAACCCTGGGCAGGGTGCCAGTCCACCATAGGCGACACACACACACACCAAGCACAGACTAGGGACAATTTAGAATCACCAATGCACCCAATCTTCATGTCTTTGGGAGGAAACCGGAGTACCCAAAGGAAGCCCATGCAGACACGGGGAGAAGATGCAAACTCCACATATGAGGAGCGAACCTGGGTCTCCTAACTGCAAGGCAGCAGCACTACCCACTGCACTCACCATGATGCCCCACTTTGGTTTTATTTAAAATTAATTTTAGTCAGACTTTTACATGTTTCTTTTCATAAATAGGTATTTTTATATTTTTGAACTTTTTAAGGCAAATCCCCTTTTTTGGATTTGGGGTCAGGCTGCCTGGAGTTGGGTTAGTTCAATTTCTGGACAGGGTTAGGGTAGGCTTTGGACTGCTTTATGGGTCTTTTTTGAATCCGCACCTAAGTTTGCTATGTTTTGTTCACTTGAGGTTTCTTTCCATTTGTTTTAGTGTCTCTTCACATGCTACAGTGCATCCAGAAAATATTCACAGCGCATCACTTTTTCCACATTTTGTTATGTTACAGCCTTATTCCAAAATGGATTAAATTCATTTTTTCCTTAGAATTCTACACACAACACCCCATAATGACAAAGTGAAAAAAGTTTACTTGAGGTTTTTGCAAATTTATTAAAAATAAAAAAAACTGAGAAATCACATGTACATAAGTATTCACAGCCTTTGCTATGAAGCTCCAAATTGAGCTCAGGTGCATCCTGTTTCCCCTGATCATCACTTGAGATGTTTCTGCAGCTTCATTGCAGTCCACCTGTGGTAAATTCAGTTGATTGGACATGATTTGGAAAGGCACACACCTGTCTATAGAAGGTCCCACAGTTGACAGTTCATGTCAGAGCACAAACCAAGCATGAAGTCAAAGGAATTGTCTGTAGACCTCAGAAACAGGATTGTCTCGAGGCACAAATCTGGGGAAGGTTACAGAAAAATTTCTGCTGCTTTGAAGGTCCCAATGAGCACAGTGGCCTCCATCATCCATAAGTGGAAGAAGTTCGAAACCACCAGGACTCTTCCTAGAGCTGGCCGGCCATCTAAACTGAGCAATCAGGGGAGAAGGGCCTTAGTCAGGGAGGTGACCAAGAACCCAATGGTCACTCTGTCAGAGCTCCAGAGGTCCTCTGTGGAGAGAGGAGAACCTTCCAGAAGGACAACCATCTCTGCAGCAATCCACCAATCAGGCCTGTATGGTAGAGTGGCCAGATGGAAGCCACTGATTTGTAAAAGGCACATGGCAGCCCACCTGGAGTTTGCCAAAAGGCACCTGAAGGACTCTCAGACCATGAGAAACAAAATTCTCTGGTCTGATGAGACAAAGATTGAACTCTTTGGTGTGAATGCCAGGCGTCACGCTTGGAGGAAACCAGGCACCGCTCATCACCAGGCCAATACCATCCCTACAGTGAAGCATGGTGGTGGCAGCATCATGCTGTGGGGATGGAACTGGGAGACTAGTCAGGATAAAGGGAAAGATGACTGCAGCAATGTACAGAGACATCCTGGATGAAAACCTGCTCCAGAGCGCTCTTGACCTCAGACTGGGGCGACGGTTCATCTTTCAGCAGGACAACGACCCTAAGCACACAGCCAAGATATCAAAGGAGTGGCTTCAGGACAACTCTGTGAATGTCCTTGAGTGGCCCAGACTTGAATCCGATTGAACATCTCTGGAGAGATCTTAAAATGGCTGTGCACCGACGCTTCCCATCCAACCTGATGGAGCTTGAGAGGTGCTGCAAAGAGGAATGGGTGAAACTGGCCAAGGATAGGTGTGCCAAGCTTGTGGCATCATATTCAAAAAGACTTGAGGCTGTAATTGCTGCCAAAGGTGCATCGACAAAGTATTGAGCAAAGGCTGTGAATACTTTCTCAGTTTTTTTTATTTTTAATAAATTTGCAAAAACCTCAAGTAAACTTTTTTCACATTGTCATTATGGGGTGTTGTGTGTAGAATTCTGAGGAAAAAAAATGAATTTTATCCATTTTAGAATAAGGCTGTAACATAACAAAATGTGGAAAAAGTGATGCGCTGTGAATACTTTCTGGATGCACTGTATGTGTTTCATTTTACCAGTCGTGAAATCACATTACACAGGAGGCGTATACAATATAATTGGATCTTTATGTGTACCACAGATTATTATGCACTGCAGAATTGTTACGTGCTGCTCCAGTATACAAAAACATTCATTATACTTTGTTACATTTGGCAATAAATTTGAACCATAGTGCATTACGTTGTTGTCAAGTTCAAAATACCAGTCAACACTATGAGCTTTCTGTGGCAATACACGCACAATAAAAATACTGAGAAACTTTTAAAAAGATTAAATCCTGTGAGAAAACAGAAGGAAGTCCATGTAGTAATTATTGATTTTTTTTATAGTGCACACTGAATCGTTCTTCTTCAGAATATAATAGAGAGAAACAGTTAGTCAGTCAGTATCCAACCCTCTATATACTAACACAGGGTCACGGGGGTCTGCTGGAGTCAATCCCAGCCAGCGCAAGGCAGGAACAAATCCCGGGCAAGGCGCCAGCCCACCACAGGGCGCACACACACACACACCAAGCACACACTTGGGACAATTTAGGATCGCCAATGCACCTAAGCTGCATGTCTTTGGACTGTGGGAAGAAACCGGAGCACCCGGACATGGGGAGAACATGCAAACTCCACGCAAGGAGGACTCGGGATGCGAACCCAGGTCACCTAACTGCGAGGCAGAAGCTCTACCCACTGTGCCACCGTGCCGCCCATAGAGAGAAACAGAATGATTGAAAAGAACATATTTGATTGAATAAAAGTGATTATCATATTAACTGTTTCTTGTCGGTATGTAAGAGAATAATAATTATTACCATGGGCAAAAAACCCAAAGCTAACAACATTTTAATAAACAGTTGAACCTTTTCATCATTTATGTAAGTATCCTGACTGAATTAAATTCCAGAGAATCTGTGAATTTCCCTTTAGGATTAATAAAGTTTATCTAATCTAATCTAGAATAGAAAGATAAACCAACAAGCTGTGTGCATATATATGTCCACCACACATAGGTCACTTTGCCGGCACAATTTTGTGAGTTATTTTATTTATTTATTTTATTTTAAGTGAAATTATACTAATATTTTCAGTCCCATCTGTAGGAATTGCATTGCGAGGTGTACCCTGGAAAAAACTCTGAAAGGCACTGATGACATTTTATTGCTTTTAATCACAGAAAAACCTTAAAGTCTTAAAAAAGCCAACACTATTGTGCGCCTGAATGTCGTTACAAAATGTGATTGAGATGCGCCATGATGGCACAGAATGAAACTTTTTTTTTTTTTTTGCTTAGAGCGGGGTCCTCAATCATGGTCCTGGAGGGCCGCAGTGGCTGCAGGTTTTTATTCCAACTAGTTTCCTAATTAGAAAGCAGTCCATGCTGATAATGAAACTTGGTATTGAACTACCGTATATACTCACGTATAAGTCGTGTCTTGAAACTTGAATAATCAATCACAAAATCAGACCCTGACTTATACACCCGCTCAAAAATGCGACACTTAATTTTTCTCGCCTCCCCAAATCTCACATCAGTTTCTCAGACACATCGAATTTTGTTGCAGTAGCACAGTTACCAATTTCTTTCGCCACTTTTAATTTAAAAGCAGCTTCATATTTTCTTCTGGTCAAACACTCCATCATAGATAAGAGATGCTCTTACGACAAAGGTGTGAGATGCAAAAAACCCAAAACAGTACAAACGTCACTTTGGAATAGTTCAGGTATTACCGTGTGGTCATGTAGGCACAATTGAGAGAGGGGCAGGTTAGGAGCAGAGCTGATAGAGCGCATTACCGCACCCCCATAGAAAATAAAGGCCGTGTGCTCTGTCGTTACTTTGTCAGGTGGGCGTTAGCGTATCATAATCTCTTGGACCAATAGCGTGAGTATTCCGCATTCGAATTGTACGACCAACATTAGAAAATACAGTAAAATCAAGCCCCGATGTATCCATACTCGCGAGTACATACGGTATTTAGCTTGTTAATGCTTGCATTCATCCAAGAGCAATTTTAATTGCACTGTAGAGTTCCCTGTGAGAATATTATCCGTGCGTTTTGTGGACCAGAGCAGATTTAAACTTAATGGTCCTTGCAATTCCCCTCTCATTCATTTCTAAATGTTTTTATATCACAGACACTTCATGTTAAGCACGTTAGCTGGAGAGCTGCTGGTTTATAGGTTATCTGCATCTCATTATTAACTAATGTCTGATTAAGGAAACAGATAACAATTAAAACTTAAATGCAGCTGCTAAAATCTAAAATAGGCAATTAAGGATTCTGAATGGTAACAGGAAAGAGCACTAAAATGAAGCCCAAAAAATGTATTGCTTTAGTAGCAAATAAAAGGGTTCTAATTAAGAAATTAGTTAAAGTGAAAACCGGCAGCCATAGCAGACCTCCAGGACTGTAACTGAGGACCTCTGATCTACAAAGTAACTAAAACTTGTATTTGATCAATAAATAGACTAACAAGGCATAGAGTTGAACACCAACTTTCATTTTCAGCAAGGACTGAGTTGTAATTAGGACACTGGCTGGGATGAAAACCCGTAGCTACTGCGGCCCTCCAGGACCGTGAGTGTGGACCCCTGTTACATTTAGAGCATGCTGTTGTTCATGATATGATAGAAAAAGCACAATGGAGGATGTTGTTATCAACTTTTACTGTTTCTTTGATGGCAGACATTTACTCCAGTCCTTTTTATGACAAGGCAGTTACATGTGATTTATAACATTCAACATTATGGAATACCATTGCTGTCTGACAACGCATAGTCCCCAGTAACGCCAGTCCGGCCCCGGGGTCGCCCCCATGCTTTATTTTTTAAGAGTTCCCAAAGTGGTCGATATCGACCCCCTGTGGTCGATTTGAACTTTCTAGGGGTTGATAGTTTCAATAAAAAAATATGGGAGTCGACGACAACAAAAATAGAACCCCTTACTACTGCTATTTGTTACTTCAAAATATCAATGATTCTAATAGGCACCTAATTAAGAAGTAAAATAATTCAAAAAAACACTTTTTTGATAAAAACACATTACATACCAAACTTCTGAACGAAAAGGTAAAATGTGTCACACGTAAGAATGCATGAAAATACATGAAGCACAAACATGTCTGTGTATCGTCTTATCGAACGTATCAAAGCAAGTGCGGACATGAAAAACCGCTGCATGTCTGCAACTTGCTCGCGGTGGGACGAGACGACGGATATTCAATATTAGCAGAATCTATCAGTCTTGTACGGTCATGCATTCATAAAACACATACATTGGTTCATTTGATGTGACATGTACTTATTTGTGATTTGAACTTTATAAATATAATTATTTATTGAGGAGCAGTACTACGAAAAAGAAAATCAGAGGACACAGTTTATTTATTCGAGTTTGAACAAAAATCTTCTGTTTTAAGTAAGTACATTATTGTTTTTTTTTTATCACAGGGGCTGTCAAAATTGTTTGTTAATAAGTTTTTATTTCTTCAGATAATAATATGACTGAACCAAAAAAGAAATGCAGACAGTACAGCTTGGACTATTTGTACTTATTTTGAATTTACATATTTATTTCATAAATGTCAAAAATGTAAAAAAACTCGTATTTTTTTTGCTTTAATTTTCGTTAGTGCAGGTTTCGATATTAAATGCTGCACAAGATAAATGCCATATTCCGTAGTCCTTTTATCTTTTTCAAACATTAATAACAAGTGATTAAAATGAAAAGTTTGATATCTAGTGAAATATTTAATATCGAGTACTGTACAAATGTATTCATTTAAGTAAGTAAAGTAAGTGACTAGGGGGTCGACGGTTTTAAAGTTTTTTGGTAAAGGGGTCTGTGGCCAAAAAAAGTTTGGGAACTCTTGCTTTATTGTACTGTATATGGTGCCGTGTAAAGCATTCACTTCTAATAACTTAGACTTTAATCTTTTATACTAACGCCTTTCACAATGTGCTTTACAGAATATTGTATATAGTGCCTTCAGACAGGTTATCATCACATATCAAAAATCAAATCAAATGACCTTAAACTAAAGGTTTCACAGTAAGCTGTATCATAAATTGATCTGCAAACCAGTCAGTATTTATTTTGCTGAAAACGTTACCGTCACATTATTATAAGGCATTTTGCAAAGAAAACAATTAATTAATTAGTCTTCGCTTTAAACAGTGTGCATCATAGCGTTCACTATAATCAGGCACTTAAACAAATCAGCGCATCAGCGTTCATTTAGTACAATGCATGACAGAGCATTGAAAGCAATTTGCCAGGTATGCACTGAACGCTGAGTGCCATGGCGGCACAGTGAGTTAAATGGCTTAAATCCTGTGGTGTGGGCGCGTTCTCCCTTTGTTGCCGTTTTTGTTGTTTTTTTCTTTAAGTACTCCAGTTGTCCTTTGAGGTGATGATTAGTGAGCAGCAGGATGGTTTCATGCCAAGAAAGAGCACCACAGATGCAATGTTTGCTCTGAGGATGTTAATGGAGAAGTTTAGAGAAGGCCAGAAGGAGTTGCATTGCGTCTTTGTGGACCTGGAGAAAGCATAAGACAGGGTGCCTTGAGAGGAGCTATGGTGTTGTATGAGGAATCGGGAGTGGCAGAGAAGTATGTAAGAGTTGTACAGGATATGTACGAGGGAAAGTGTGACAGTGGTGAGGTCTGCGGTAGGAGCAACGGATGCATTCAAGGTGGAGGTGGGAAACATCAGGGATCAGCTCTGAGCTCTTATTTGCGATGGTGGACAGGTTGACAGACGAGATTAGACAGGAGTCCCCGTGGACTATGACGTTTGCTGATGACATTGTGATCTGTAGCGATAGTAGGGAGCAGGTTGAGGAGACCCTGGAGAGGTGGAGATATGCTGTACTGAAGAGAGGAATGAAGGTCAGTAGGAACAAGACAGAATACATGTGTGTAAATGAGAGGGAGGTCAGTGGAATGGTGAGGATGCAGGGAGTAGAGTTGGAGAAGGTAGATGAGTTTAAATACTTGGGATCAACAGTGCAGAGTAACAGGGATTGTGGAAGAGAAGTGAAGAAGAGAGTGCAGGCAGGGTGGAATGGGTGGAGAAGAGTGTCAGGAGTGAGAGACGGGTATCAGCAAGAGTGAAAGGGAAGGTCTACAGGATGGTAGTGAGACCAGCTGTGTTATATGGGTTGGAGACTTTGGCACTGACCAGAAAGCAGGAGACAGAGCTGGAGGTGACAGAGTTAAAGATGCTAAGATTTGCACTTGGTGTGACGAGGATGGACAGGATTAGAAATGAGGACAGTAGAGGGTCAGCTCAAGTTGGATGTTTAGGAGACAAAGTAAGAGAGGCGAGATTGCGTTGGTTTGGACATGTGCAGAGGAGAGATTCTGGATATATTGGATGAAGGATGTTAAAGATAGAGCTGCCAGGGAAGAGGAAAAGAGGAAGGCCTAAGTGAAGGTTTATGGATGTGGTGAGAAAGGACATGCAGGTGATGGGTGTAACAGAACAAGATGCAGAGGACAGAAAGATATGTAAGAAGATGACCCTTTGTTGTCACCTCTAATGGGAGCAGCCGAAAGAAGACGACGACGACTCTGGTTGTCCTTCCAGACCTCAATGTTTTGCGAACAGTAAGGTCTAAATTGGCCCATGTGAGTGTGTCCTTCCATTCAGGGTTAATTCCTGCCTAGTAATCGGTGCTGTCCCAATCAGGCTCCAGTCTTTGCATAAGCAGGCTACACAATTAATTAGTGAATCTATATCTTATTTCAAATTTTTCAAGTCATATACCATCACAAAGTTCTTCACATAATAAACAAGGATAAGCAGTGGATTCAGAAAGCATTCAGACCCTTCACTTTTAACACGGTTACGCATGTGAGTCAGAGGATCTCCTTAGGGGTTCTGTCGAGGTATGTAATAACCTGCCAGGTTGACAGGGGGCACTATCTCTAGCTTGGCCTTCTTCTCTCCCTGTCACACTGAGAAACCACCCAGTGAGGTGCCCCACCCATAAGAATCCCAGATTCCCAGCAGGAGCCATCATTTTTGCAAGGGTGAACCGCCAGACGGAGCTCCCGATTAAGATGACCCCCAAGAGGGTGCGATTTGTTTTGTTGCTTCTTTGGCCTGAAAAGATAGGGCAAGAACATCAAGATGGGCATTCATTCTGTTTATTTTTTATTTATATGAAAATGGGACAACCCGGTTGGCTCTACAATTTTTTTTATCCAGCAGTCTGACATTCCTGCGCCTGGTAATAACACATTTTGTTACGCTGTGGCTTTTTGCTAAAATCATTTCAATTCAATTTATCTTACATCAAGCAACGCTCGATACCCCAGAACGACAAAGCAAAATCAGCATTTTAGAAAGTTTTGGCACAATTTTTGAAAACAAAAACAATCAACATTTGGCTCAGGTGCGCTGGACTTGTTTGATCCTCATTGAGATTTTTCTACACCTTGTATGGAGCCCACCTGTGGTCAGTTCATTTTATTGGACCCGATTAGGAAAGGCACCAACCTGTCTACAGGAGGTCCCGCAGTTGAGCAAAAACCAAGTCATGAGGTCAAAGGAATTGCCTACTGAGCTTGGAGACAAGATTGTGTTGAGTTGCTGGTCTGGGGAAGGTGATAAAAACATTCTGGAGAACATTGAAGATTTCTAAAAGCACGGGAACCTCCAAAATTTTTAAATGGAAGAAGTCTGGAACAACAATGGGCTGGCCATCTGTCCAAACTAAGCAATTATGGGAGAAGGGCCTTGGTAAGATAGAAGAATGAGAACCCAGTGGTCACGTTCGCAGAGCCCCTGAAAACCTCCGTGGAGATGGGAAAAACGTACACAAGGACAGCCATGACTACAACAATCCAATGATCTGGGCTTTGTGGCAGAGTGGCCAGACAGAGGCCTATCTTCAGTACAAGACACATGGAAGCCCACTTGGAGTTTGTGAAAAGGCACCTAAAGGACTCTCATACTGTAAAAAGAGTCTCTAGTTTGATGAAACTCATCTTAGTAAAAACCAGGCACCACTTGTCTCACCTATGCAACACCACAGTGAAGCAAGGTGGTGGCAGCATCATGGACTGGGAAACTAGACAGGGATGAGGAAAAGCTGAACAGAGCAAAGTACAGAGATATGCTTAAGAGAACTCTGGATATCAGATTGGGGTGAAGCTTCAATGACCCTAAGCGGAATGCAAAGACAACAAAGAAGGGGCTTAAGGACTCCTCTGTGAATGTTCCAGAGAGGTCCAATGACTTGAACCCAATCAAACATCTCTGGAGAGACCTCCACCAATGAGAGGACCTGCGGAGAAGAACGGCAGAAAATCATCAAATCCAAGTGACTCAAGCTTGTTGTGATAAACGTAAGTCCACCCCAGGATGGAGTCACAGGGGCTTCAACGAAGGGCTGAGGAAAGGCTCTGAATACTTTATGTCTATAGGATATTTCAGATTTTTTATTGTTAGTAAATTTGCAAAAATATCTAAACCCCTGTTTTTATTTTGTTATTCTTGGGCATTTAGTGTTGCTTGATGAAGGAAAAAAAATGATTTTACAATAAAGCTGCAACATAACAAAATATGAAAAAAGTAAGCAAGTCTGAATACTTCCTGAATGCACTGTATGACCAAATAAACAGTAAAATGCAGGGATTGGTTGCTTAGTTTTGGTCTCCAGGCTACAAAAAGGACATAGCAGCGCTAGAAAAGGTCCAGAGAAGAGTGACTAGGTTGATTCAGGGACTACAGGGGATGAGTTATGAGGAAAGATGAAAAGAGCTGAGCCTTTACAGAGATGAAGAGGAGATCTGATTGAAGTGTTTAAAATGATGAAATGAATTAGTCCAGTGGATCGAGATGGTGACTTTAAAATGAGTTCATCAAGAACACGGGGACACAGTTGGAAACTTGTGAAGGGTAAATTTCACACAAACATTAGGACGTTTTTCTTTATACAAAGAATGATAGACACTTGGAATAAGTGACCGAGTAGTGTGGTAGACAGTAGGACTTTAGGGACTTTCAAAACTGGACTTGATGATTTTTTGGAAGAAATAAGTGGATAGGACTGGCGAGCTTAGTTGGGCTGAATGGCCTGTTCTCGTCCTGAGTGTTCTAATGTTCTAGTCTGCAGCTGCAACTCTGCTAGCAGGCCTTGTCATAAATCCATTCTTCTGTTTTAAATCTGGTGTGCCAGAGCTGGCACCATTGGGCACCAAGTGGGAAACACCCCAGGAGGGGGCAGCCTTCTTATCTGATTTATAAATTGATCTTTATTCTACACTAGGGGGCTCTGCCCCCTGCTCGCTTCGCTTGCCACCCCTGATGCGGGCGCTACATGCTAGCCACTTCGTGGCTCTGCCGCTCGCGTATGGAGAATCAAATGTTCAATTTAAACAGATTGTAATTATCATGGATATTGTTAAATATGCATAATATAACTAACTATTTTACATTACAGCGAGTAATTAAACATAGTTAAAAATAGTAAAACGTAATAAATTGAAAGAAAATTATGTTTCATGTTGTGTTAGAGGTATTCGTTGCGTTATATGTTTTTGTTCTTTTTGGCTTTGAAATTAACACGCAAATACTTTTTAAACTTGCACTTTTACTGTAAATTTCAGTAAAAACAATACTTGGAATGAACTTTTCTTCAATATCGCATTGAATTCTGATTCCGTGTTTGGACTTACTTGTCATCGTGACAACGCAATGTATAACTGCCCGTGAGTGAATATCATTTCTTTCTCTCTAATAAATAAAGTGACTTTTTCCAATATTTGTTCCTGTAGTTTGTTAATTGTCATAGCAAAAGCTATTCTAAAAGGAAACTGTAAACTTTCGATACAAATGGCATATCAAGATCTCCTTTGGTGTCTAATGTTATCTGCGGAAGGTGTAATACATTACCTTTCTTGTCGCCTGTTAAAATTTTACATGTTAGAATTGTTCGACCAATTTTTGAATACAACTAATCTTGTCCTATTGCATAGCCCATCACTCAGACATAAATTACGCAATAACATTACGATACATCCTTCTTTCAGCAGTAATGATAGATAGATAGATAGATAGGACCATCACCATCAACTACTGCAACATAGTTTATTGATACGCATTTAACCAATTTGCCGTGTAACTGATTGACAATTTTTGCGTTTATTCGTTTGACTTCATCGTTTCTTGTGCTAGGATTGCCCGTGTACTTATTTCTTCCGTTGATAACCCTTCGGGAAGAAAGTCTTCAATAAGATTTGGACATAATGAGTCTTCTTTTATTGGGAACTTAAAGTGAGGAAAACATAAAAATTTATAAGAGCTGAGAGCGCAGGAACTGTGTCTGACAAAAGCATTCCCACAAATGAGAGGTGAGAGGACTGTGGGTGTGGTTGGAAATGTTTGAGAGGAGGGCGGGACTTGAAAAAAAATCTCTTGGCAAAAACCTTGTCTCAAGATTTACTTTAATAATAGAGAGACATACGTACGACCTACAGCCTGCCGTAATGGTTGTTGAGCATATCATTTGTGACAACTAAAGCCCTCACATTTTACTTATTTTTTTTTTCATATTTCCCATTTTTTTTTTCACTTTAATATATAAATTGTACACAATTCATTCTTATTTCTAAAAGCACAACAGAGGTAGACAAGTGTGTAGAGAAAATATAAGAAACCATTCTAGGAGGCTCCTCAAAGACTATTCGAGTGTGCTTGGTCTTTTTGTTTATTTGTTTGTTTGTTTATTTTAAATAGATTTCATTCATTCCCAACAACCTAACCTGATACGTTTCTCTTAACTCTGCCCCGCCCCCAAATAAAATGTTTCCAGTAGTTTTTTTTTTTGAAAATTTTAATCAGCATGTATCATGTTCTATTCTTATGTACTGTACATAAGGAACATAAATTTGATATTTGTCCATAAATGCCATACTAAGTTATTACTTTTTCAAAGTCCATATGCTTTATACTTGGGTCCAAAACTAGAATCAGTAAAAAAACAACAGGGAGGAAAAAAGAATTAAAGAACTGTTTCTGATAGAGAGTTCATAAGAGGGTGTGGCCACAAACTGGGGCATGAAGCTGATTGGCTCACAACCAGTTAGGAATGTTTGGGATTTCTTAGCTAGTCCAAATGGTAAAGGTGGACACAAGACCTTCACTGCTGTGCTAGCTACGGAGGATGAGCTTCTGGTTCCCCAGCTTGCTAATCTACTTAGGATGTTCCTCTCCGACAACTGCAACAGGGGGAATTCTTGCAATAGTTGCTGGCAACCGTCTAACATCAGCCTTCAAATCACTGAGTGATTCTTCCAATTGCTTCAGAACTTTATGAAGAACAGCATTAGCAGGTCTTTTTCGCAGCCATAGACTCCTTGGGTAAGTGCTGGTGACTTTCAGCAAGGAACTCTACCTCAGCAAAGTGAGTATTCAGTGCCATAGAAGGGAGTGAAGGGTCCTCTGACATGTTTAAGTAAGCAGCATGACGCAGTTGCTCTTCAATCACAAGTGCTGACTCCAAAAGCCCTCACATTTAACCTTTCACATTGACAAGATAAACGTATGGGGAGCTACATTGCTGGACAACAGCAGCAGTTCTAAGAATTGCACACAGACAGGGCCTATCCCACCAGTCAGGAAGAATGGTGGTATGGACGGACTGATGGATGTGCCTGGCACATCTTTTTTTTTTTCTTCCTGTAACTGTTGAGCTTCCCACATTCCATTTAAGAGAATAAAACTAAAACATGTTTGTCTAGCACTGCTTACAACCCCAGCGCCTGCTCCAGAGAACTTCATGAAGTGAGAGATTACAGGCTGATCTCAAGTTTGAAGACCCCTAAGAAGCAGAATTGTGCTTCTAGCTTTGTGTAGTAGTGCGACTACAATTTGATGAGTCCAAATAATAATAATAATGTCCCCCCATATTAAATTGAGTCCAATTTGAAAAATGAGCACCATCAATGAGAAACGTCACGCATATAAGCTACAATAAAGGTTAATAGTAGTGATGAGTGAAGCGATTCACACGGAACTGAATTCACATGGAAACACTTTGTAAAATAAATTGCCAAACAAATTGTGTTTGGCCAGAAGTGAAATTCACTCCATTAAGTATATATGTATTTTCATCTAACCTGTAACCATCTTCTTCATGCACAAAAGTGTGACACAATTGTGGTCCACAACATTGAAAGTGTGGGGGCACAGCCAGAGAGAACCTACCTAATACCCTGCCTACCACCAGCTAGCTAGATCAGCTTCCAGAGTTTGGGAAGCTGAGCTCAGATGGTGACACTGCCAAGCTAAATGAGTGGCACAAGGTGCAACCAGCAGCCTGAATGTGCAGGCAGGCGGTGCGAGAGTCAGATGAGACCGTGTGGAGCTGCAGGGAAGGAACCTTGGGACATGTGGGTTGTGTGGGAGGAAAGAGACATTGGTTTTGGCTGCAGGAGAGGGAACACCACTCCCAGCTGCCCACCCAATAAACCTCATTTTAGAGACTGCAATTGAAGAACTGACTGCAAAATGAACTTTACAGGCAATTTCACAAAGCTATACTGTATATACAAAACAAACCTCTGTTCTTTCACTCGTCACTAGTCTTAATTCAGATTTGTGAAGCTGAGGGCATGGTAACACTGTAAAACGTTTCACTGTGATATCATGTAGGCAAACATGTTGATATTAAAGCCTTGCTAAACGAACATAAAGTCCCCATGGGAATATGTTACTACTGTATACTGTATATAAAGAGTCAAGTTTAATAATTAAGCTTAATAGAAGTGTGAGAATGAGAACACCGTTACACTTTTCATTCTGATGTCAAGATGGCAAGTATGTTCAAAGTAAAGCAATATGAAAAACCAATCATCATGCAGTCATTATGGGCCCCCAGTGCTACTGCCTAGAATTATATCACTGATCCAAAGGCCAATACATTACTTTGCTAGCAATAAAGCGATTCTGATTTTTGATTTTTTTTTTCAGGATGTCTTTTGCTTGGATTCACTAGGTTTCCATTCAACATTTTCGGTATAGCAGGTCTTGATTACTTGTACACAATCTACGATCTGTAAAAACATGACAACTGAGAGGATACAACTGACTCCATTGATCTTGTTTGATTAGGTGATTTCTATCTTGTTTCAATATCTAATATACTTTTGAAACATTTTTTTTAATGTCTGACATATATACGTGCATTTAAGTTCTCCCACATATATGTCAAGGCTTGATTTTACCGTATAATTTCTGGCATTTTATAACGTCGGTCGTATAAGTCGAATGCGGAAAACTCTCTCTATTGGTCCAAGAGATTACAATATGCTAACGTTCACCTGAGAGAGTAACCACGGAGCACACGGTCTTCAATTTCTATGTACAGGGTGGTCCAGATCTAATAATGCAGATCCAGATCATCTGGATGACTTTGATTTATGCGGGGATGATTCCAGTTCGGCACGAAGATGATTCTTCATGTCGTCAGTTCACAAACTTCACGATGGTCCTGGATTTTTCTGGGTGATTTTCTATGTAATAAACTTAATAAGTTATAACGCATTGAAAATTGTATAATTAGACCTGTACCACCCTATATTGTGCCTACGTGACCACACGGTAATACCCAAACTATTCTGAAGCGACGTTTGCACTGTTTTGCATTTTTTGTATCTCATACCCTCATACACTTTCATCATAAGAGCATCCCTTATCTACAATGGAGTGTTCAATCAGAACAAAATATTAAGCTGGTTTTAAAGTAAGTCGTTGAAGTGTCAAAAGAAATTGGTAACTGCGCTGCTGCAACAAAATTCGATGGCATCTGAGAAAATGATGCAAGATTGGAGGAGGTAAGAAGATGTAAAAAAAAAAAAAAAAATGAATTTTTGAACTGACGTATAAGTCGAGGTCTGATTTTATCGATTTTTCAGGTTTCAAGACCCGACTTAAACTACCAAGTCATGCACCGAATATACTCACGCATGTTTCAGATTCTAACCACAGTTTGTGTGAAGAAAGTCGCGTGTGTACTTCACTTAGTCTCCACTAGGTGTCTCTATCTACATAATTTACTATTTAACTGGAAGAAGTCTGGCAAACTTGGTCAAAGCCTTTGAGGATTTTAACAGTTTATCAGTTAGGTCCCCATGCAGCCTTCTTTGCTCAGCACTAAAGAGGTCTGAATCCCTGTTAGGAATTCCCTTTGCTGATTTCACTCAAAAGATTTTATTGTCATTCCTAGTAATCTTCTGTGACAATTCTATTTCAATGCCATTTATTTTTGTACAGCGCGGAGTGCAGACTTAGAGCACTGGAGCAAGTTCATAGGTCGAAACAATTACACATTGTACAAATTTTGTATTAAGTACAAAAAAAGATCTCTTTCATATAGACAGGCAGGCAGGCAGGTGTGGTGTGGTTGTCACAGCTTTGGACTTCAAACCCTGAGGTTGTGCATTCAAATCCCACTTCTGACATCATGTGACCCTGAACAAGTCACTTTACCTGCCTGTGCTTTAATTGAAAAAACAAAAGAAATAGAACTGGATAACATGGATAAAGGCGTCAGCCAAATAATAAGTAATAATAAATGAAGTGGCACAAAACTAATTGACATAAATGGAGTCCATTAATCAACTATTAAACTAGGGCCATGCAGACAGCTGGTATCCTGAGTAGCAGAACTGTCAGATATTTACCACGAATATCACGACAATTTACGTCCCAAGAGCCAGTTTCTGTAGCCGAGGATCAGACCGCCAAGGTCCCCGCCTTCGGCCACCACCCAACTCACACTGAACACAACCTCCTTGGCCCCTCCCATAGGTGGTGAGCCCATGGGGAGGAGGACCCACGTTACCTCTTCAGGCTGTGCCCGGCCGAGCCCCATGGGTGCAGGCCCGGCCACCAGGCACTCGCCATCGATCCTGCCCCAAGTGGAGGAGTTCAAGTATCTCGGGGTCTTGTTCACGAGTGAGGGAAGAATGGAGCGTGAGATCGACAGGCGGATCGGTGCGGCATCCGCAGTGATGCGGGCTCTGCATCGGTCTGTCATGGTGAAAAAGGAGATGAACTGTAAGGCAAAGCTCTCAATTTACCAGTCGATCTACGTTTCTACCCTCACCTATGGTCATGAGCTATGAGTAGTGACCGAAAGAACGAGATCGCGAATACAAGCGGCTGAAATGAGTTTCCTCCGCAGGGTGTATGGGCTTTCCCTTAAAGATAGGGTAAGAAGCTCAGTCATCCGGAAGGGGCTCAGAGTAGAGCCGCTGCTCCTCCGCATCGAGATGAGGTGGCTCGGGCATCTGATCAGGATGCCTCCTGGACGCCTCCCTGGTGAGGTGTTCCGGGCACGTCCAACCGGGAGGAGGCCCCGGGGAAGACCCAGGGCACGCTGGAGAGACTATGTCTCCCGGCTGGCCTATGGAACGCCTTGGGATTCTCCCGGAAGAACTGAAAGAAGTGGCCGGGGAGAGGGAAGTCTGGGCCTCTCTGCTTAAGCTGCTCCCCCGCGACCCGACCTCGGATAAGCGGAAGAGGATGGATGGATGGATGGATCACGATAATTTAAACAATCCAGAATCTTGGACAGCTACTTTCTGTGCATCGTCAGTTTAAATAACGTCACCTTCATGATGGCATTTGGCACGACTTCCAGTAGTCAACATTGTGTTGTAACAATGACACCCAAAGTGGTAGCTCATAAAACAAAAGCAAAATGGTGTTAAAGAAGAATCTATACTACTAAAAGGCAAAGCCTTCACTGACTGACTGACTGACTCACTCATCACTAATTTTCCAACTTCCCGTGTAGGTGGAAGGCTGACATTTGTCAGGCACATTCCGTACAGCTTACTTACAAAAGTTAGGCAGGTTTCATTTTCTACACATAACGGTCATAACTGGAACCTACTTATGTACATATATACCGGCCATAGCCTGCAGCTTGGTCTCCGTGTGAGGCGGAGTTGCGTCCCTCATCGTCACGCCTCCCACGTAATTGAGTGCCTGCCCATATAAGGCCGGCCGTCAGCAACAATCCAATAGAAACACTCTGCCGCTAAATATTCACGGGTGAAGGACTGTGCTTATGCAAACGAAGATGAGATGGTCAGGGTGGTGTTTGGCACAAACTCAGCGAAACTGCGAGAGAAACTTTTAAGTGCCGGGTCTGAGCTAACATTAAATAAAGCTGTGGACATCGCACAAGATAGCACAAGCACAGCTGAGAACCTTCGATGCATGTACTCCGAGCGGCTCACGTGAACTGACTGAGAACGCAGTACGCAGAGAACAAGCAACAGCTCCAAAGAGCGCTGAACAAAAAACGCATCACACAATTGAGAAGGCAACAAAAGAATACGAAGCGAGTGACGCATACAAGCATATTCATAAGTGCAGCTACTGTGAAAACAAAGCACACGGTGGAAAAAGTCAATGTCCAGCTAAAGGAAGACAGTGTAAAAAAAACCCGTGCATGCAGTGTGTCAGGTCTCAGATAAAGAGGAAGACGAGCTGTTTATTGATGCAGTAAGAAACGAATCGATGAATGAAACCTGTTATCTTTACAACGATTGACAAACACGGAATGTAACTTGAATACAACACATCCTACAAATACGAACCTGATTGAAAGAAATAATGATAATCAAATCCTTGATGACAGTAACACTCATAACACTCACAAAACAATTACATTGACAATCATGTTGTGTTATTTTTATAATGTTCCCTTTTCTTTTTCATTACTTCTTTAACACACTACTTCTCCGCTGCGAAGCGCGGGTATTTTGCTAGTGTTAAATACAAGTCAATAATTTGACCGAGTTATACTATAATAATGGGAAAACTAACATCTTTATAAACCTTAGAATGCAAAAAAATTACAGACAAAACATATTAAAGAAAACAACATCAGTTTCCAATTCCTACTGTAATTCAGGACAGTTCAGTCCAATTTTCCAATAAACAGCATGGATCATTCCTCTCCACAGTACAAGCTCGTGGTGGTAGCGTGTTTGCTGAACTGGTAAATGTTAGCCTCAACATGCCAACTGAGTGGCATCTAAAAGCCAGTGTACCTGACTGCTGTGACTGACCTTCTATACCCCTTATTGGTACCATCTACCCCAAGTAATCCACCACATCATGAAGCAAATATCATCTCAAGCTGGTTCTATCAACATGACAGTGACTTCAGTTTACCTGAATGGCTGTCTGAATGACAGTCTTCAGATCTTAGTATTTATTGAAATTGTAGGCAATCCATAGTCAGCTCTCACCTTTCATATTAATCTTAATGTCACCACTCCAGATATTTTCTCATCACAGGTTGAGATGGAACAGGAAAAATCTGGAAAAACCACATAATGCTGTCAAATCTGCAATGGTCCAAAATCTTAGAGAATTGTGTCCATCACCTAATGATTCCATGCCTTGAAGAATTCAGGCTGTGGCAATGGTTGGCACTGCACAGGTGAACCTAAGAACGTTGCCACTCAAGTGTGCATCTCCAAGTATTGAGCGTAGCCCCGGAACTGTGGTCCAGGTGAATATCTCATAAATGATAAACTGCTTGGCCCGAACCGTTCCTTACGCCTTTAATTTACTTCCATAGTCTGCTCTCTAGTGGTCCATCAGTATTCCAGTTCTACATACTGAGAGCACTCCAACAACTCCCATGGTCTCGGCTGAGAGCTGGAATGAGTCGAGCAAAGCCTTCCTCCTCTTGAACCTCATTAAGTTGTTTTGTTAAAGCCCCAAAAATAAGTGCACAATATACAAGCAAACAAGAAACAACAGCCGTTAGCATATTCAAATGATACCCAAAACAAACAAGGCTATATTTATTGGGATTGTGGGCAGTCTATAGTGAGCCCTCACTCTTCATATTCACCTCAAAGTCATCAGTCCATCTATTTTCTCATCACAGATGTGCAGCCTCAGTTGTTAAACAAGGACCAACTTCTGGGCAGGACGCCAATCTATTACAGTAAAGACCTACACCCGCAAAGAGCTGTGCCCACTACTCCCGAGCCAAATATGGATCTCCAGTTAAAGGGACTTGCATGTCTTTGATTTATTGAAGGAAGCAGAGATACCCAAAGAAGTCGTATGTGAACACAAGGAGAACATGCAGACTCCACAGAGGTGCTGACTAAACAAGGGTTTGAACCCAGGCCTGTGGTGACGTGAGGGTGCCATTATGACTGCTATGTCACACATTTCAGATACAGAGTTGTGACAAGACACAAAGGTTTATGAAAATAGGAATCGGGAGATGAAGCGTAGTCAGCAAACGAGCAAAAGTTCATTATCAAGAATCAATCAGATCTTGCGTCAAAGCTAAACTCGGAAACCAAAAGACAAAGTCATACAAAATATACATCTGAAAGTCAGAAGATTTTATAACTGAAGTCAAAAATAAAGCAATCATTGTGACTAAATCTAACCTTGGATGACAACTGTGCACTCCTGGTATTTAACCATAATAACAAAAGAAGTACAAACCACAAAATGGCAAAGCCCAATCCAAAAAATATGAATAAATGAACACAACAAAGATTTGAAAACACAGAAAGGTCCTAATGCATGCTTTAAATCAATTGTCAAAGTGCAGAATCAGTTTCAACAGGAGTTAAAACCCTAATGGCAAAAAGAAGTGTCAAAAAGGTGCATTAAAAAAAAGATCAAAAAAAAAGAGGAGCCAAATCATAACATATAGCACATGAGATGGGGTACGCTATATTAAACCAAAAATTACAATAACAACACCAACGAATCATGCACTGGTACAGGACGTTGCTGCACCCACCACACGATGAAACAGCTCGGGATCCCGGTTAGCAACCCCCCCAGGCAGACGCGCGGTTCAGTCCCACCCTCCGGAAATGACCCTCTATCTGCTGCAGCCAGGTGCTATATGTGGACGTCCCTTTGGTCTGGTCCAGCCGCTCGGGACCTTGAAAATGAGTCAGATCACCCTTGGGGAATCGTGCCATATGGCCGTAGTGGCGTAACTGACACTCCCTCACAATGCGGGTAATGTGCCTCATTCGGGACTCCATGAGCAACACAAAGTCAAACCAGCGGGACACAAGGATTCTCCAAACAGTCCAGTCCTCATCTCAGGTCACTGGATAGCGTCCATGTCTCACAAATAGGAAGCACCAGGACTCTAAAGACTTTGGCCTTCGTCCTTTTGCATAGATATTGGGAGCTCCACACACCCCTTCCAGCGACCTCATGACCCCCCAATCCATCTACTGATTTCATAAGAAGAGTCACCAGAGACATGAATGTCACTGCCGAAGTAAGTAAACCTCTCGACGAGGTGGTCAATCTCTCCACAGACAGACACACTGCTGATGTTTGTGCCCAAGAGGTCATTAAAGGCCCGGATGTTGGTTTTCATCAGGACCCTTACAAGCCCAGACACTCAGACTCCTCACTCAGTCTCTCGAGACCCCCGATCAGAGCCTCCATTGACTCTGCGAAGATCACAGCATCGTCAGCAAAGTCAAGATCAGTGAATCTCTCTTCGCCAACAGATGCCCCACAGCAGCTAGACCTCACGATCATAACCAACACACAGTCCACGCAAGCATTGAAGCACCTACCAGAATTACATCCAAATATTGCTGGGAAAGAAACGTTTGAAAAAGAAGCAAGCAAAACAGACTACTAGTGCTGATAGTAATATTAATGATAATCCATTTTTGAACCTGCTTCACCAATCCAGGCAGAATTGTGAATAAGAGGGTGTAGAGCCGAACAAATTAAGATTATTGAAATTCTTAAAAGCAACAAAAAAATGAACATCCACATGGAGTGCCCAGGAGCTGGCAGTTCATTGTTGAGTTCTCTCCATCATCACATGCAAACATCAGTTTGGAGAAAAAATACAACATAGGGAGATATCATTTGGATAAATATACAAGTTCTTAAGCCGTGATACAGTATATCCCGCAGATTGTATTTATCAACATCAAACAATCTGAATTGGATGTACTTATTCATTTAGTACTTTGTTTAGTTATTTATTACCTTCACACAGGGAATACACCTGATGCTTTGTAACCATCTGACTGCATCCCGCAGAAAATGTTTTGACCTTCTGCACTTTTAAGCCAGAATGCTCAGGTTAAATAGAAATCAATCACAAAAGATTCAAAATCTCTTTCAACAGTAACTATCCCAGGATGAAACAGCAGTCCATCACTAAACACACTCATACTGTACATGGACAAATCTAACATCATCAATTGGCCATCTTTAGGATGTGGGGGGTAAAAAACAAAGCAGGCACGGGAAAAACACTAAAACTCTGAATACAGTTTAAGTTCAAGGGAGAAACCAATCCAATTACACCTACAATCACTCATTCTTAATATCATTAGACAGAGAGACAGATAAAGACACTATATGATAGAACATTAGAACAATATGGACGAGAACACACCATTCAGCCCAACAAGCTCACCACTCCTATCCACTTAATTCTTCTAAAATAACATCAAGTTGAGTTTTGAAGGTCCCTAAAGTCCTGCTGTCTACTTGGTCATGTATTCTATCTGTCTGTGGTTCTCTGCATGAAGAAAAACTTCCTAATGTTTGTGCAAAATGTACTGGGTCCGTGCGACCTTGATTAACTCATTTTAAAATAACAGTCTCAAGCCACTGTACTAATTACCTTCAAAATTTTAAAAACTTTAATCACATCACCTCTTCATCTTGTTTTCCTTAAACAACTCCTCATACTGTAACTCATCCCTTGCAGTCCTGAAATGAGCCTAGTAGCTCTTCTATGGACTTTTTCTAGTGGTGCTATGTGTTTTTTTGTAGATAGATAGATAGATGTGAAAGGCACTATATAATAAATACATAGATAGATAGATATATATGAAAGACACTATATAACTGATAGATAGATAGATTGATAGATAGATAGATAGATAGATGTGAAAGGCACTATATAATAAATACATAGATAGATAGAGAGATATGAAAGACACTATATAACTGATAGATAGATGATGAAAGCACTATATAATAGATAGATAGATAGAGATGTGAAAGGCACTATATAATAGATAGATAGATAGCAGTGTCTCTGTTCAGTTTTTAAGTTTTTTGAAGTACATGTTCATGTCACTCAACAAATACTTGACTTCACTCATCAAATTCTTTCTTACCAGACTCTTTGATAATCTCACCATTGTATTTCTCTCTTATTTATTACTTCACACATGCAATGCCCCTGCTGCTCTGTAGTTTTGTAACCATAACTGCACCCTCCAGTAAATGTTCTGAACTTCTGCACTTTTAAACTAAACTGTTCATGTTTAAAAGTAAAGCATAGAGAGAAAAAAAAATCACAATAGGTTTAAAATCTACTTTAACAGCAATTGGAAGGAGCAGCAGTCCATCACCAAGTTTGGCCATACGTAGTGAACCGATTTAAAATCATCAATCAAGCAATCATGCACAATCTTTAGGATGCGGGATGAAAAAAAATATCAGAACTCTGAGAGAAAACACAGTGGACATAGGGAGAACACAAACTACACACACAGCTTTAGTTCAAGGCAGAAAAATCACACTTACATTCACTCATTGTTAATATTATTAGTAGATTAGATTAATGAATACAGTCACACAGATAGGTTTGTTATCAGCATTTGTGTCCAATTTTAAAGCTTTTTTAAGTAAACATGTCAATTATCAGACCTCTTTTCTCAAATTCTTTCTCACCAGACTGTTTGATAATCTATTATCTATTATTATAATTGTATCATCCAGTAAATGTTCTGAACTTCTTCACTTTTAAGTCTGACTTCACATTCAACAGTAAACAACAAAACCACAATAATTTCAAAATCTACTTTAACAGTAATTGGAAGAAGCAGCGGTTCATCACTGAACAAGGTCTAACACAGTGGAGCAATCTAAAGTCATTGATCAACCGAATGTACACATCTTTAGGATATTGGATGAAAAAAAATGCACAGAAGTCCGAGGAAAACATCTAAGCAGACACAAGACAAATATGGAAGCTCCACACACAGCTTGTTAGTATCATTATGAGGACAGACAGACAGACATGTTATCAGTTAATGTATACTTTCTTTTAAGTCTTTCCAAGTACACGTTCATGTCACTTGACAGATTATCGGCCGTTCTTTCCTCACGCGCCCGACTGTTTGATAATTTCCCATTGTGTTTCAGCCGCTCTTTCCGACAGTTCTTTCTAACTCTCTGACATTTTTAGTGTTTCCATCACACTTGTTTCAAGTTCTCATAAGATTCAGGAAAATCTCCATTGCCCTCTCTTCTCACCATACCTTCATTTCTATCGGTCACTATGTCTAATCACTTTGGGCTTTTCCTCAATGTCTTATTCATTGTACATTTACCCACTTTATTCAACTGTTTGTATATTAATCAGCAAACGTTACTTCTTAAGTGGTAAAGTGCACACTTTTGATTAAATATGTCGCATACATATAAATAATAATCCAAACATTATTTCCACAAACTAACAGCAGGCATTAAAATCTGAACACACACACACTTCCCAATGTTCGCCGTTTCCACTTTCTTACCTGTATGCCTTTCTACTCGTCTTCCTTTCCTTCATATTAAGACCGATTTATTTAGACGTGCTGGGCAGATCATCTCTATGCATCACAATCTCTTTCTGGCTAACACTCTCCATCACTTCTTCTACTGCACACATTTCTGTGTATCCATAATATATTCATAAATCGTCTGTTCTAACTTTCAGCCCTTTCTCTGCTTTTTTTCCTTCCCACCTTCTCAGTCTACACAACACTACGTAGACATTTTCATTTTAACTTCTACCTATCTCCATCACCATGTTCACCACTAAATGTCATCCTCTGCTCGTGTTGCGACGCAGACACACTTTCATCCTTATCACTACTTTCCACTATGCCCCGTCCCGTCAGATCTCCACTAATCCTTCTGAATATTCCTCTACTGATCAGTTCCCTCTGCATGTCCCTCGTGACACAACCGTTGCTCGTATATGTGTCCCTCACACTGTGCCCACATGTCTATTTCTGCACGTCTCCATCATTCACTCCATAGATGTCCCCTCTCCTTCTCTCATTTCCATGACACTGTCAAGGTACATTCAGCCATTTCTCTCTTTGCTCATCCTCATCTTCGCGCATCAGCCAGTCTTACCTGTACAAGACCCCCTTTTCTCCGTTTGCAGATCTCTGCGGGTCTCCAGCTCCCATTCAGACGCGCGCCCCTGATACTGTGACTGTTCCTCCGTCTCTCTAAACCCCACCCCCCTCCCCGGCACTGCAGCGTTCTGACGATGCCTCGGCCGTGTGCTGCATATCAGCTGCCCGATCGCCCCTTTTTTTTTTCTCCCTCGGACCGCTGTCATTCCCTACAAACATTACAAGCATACCTCAAGTCAGTCAGAGGTCCGGACTCTTGTGTCCCACAGATAGTGCCCCCTTACGAATATGGGAGAAATAAAATAATAAAATTCGAAGGAAACGGAGAAGAGATGAGGCGCCCACCCGCACTCAGCGCTGCAGAGATCTCTGACGAAGATGCGCCATCAGGCTTGGAGTTATCGTGCCGTCCTTAGAAATGGATAGCCGCGTTAACCGGTCGGCAACGAACCCCGCTGGCCCCTCAAGTGCAACCTCACCTCCAGTCTCCGCCTGGCCTCGCGTTTTTATTAATGAAGATCCTCCTCTGCGCCCGCCTCTCCTGTTTCTCGGCGCACCAATCACGGAGCAGAACTGGGAGGGATGGGTCGCACACGGGCAGGTGTGTGTATGAGGGAATGATGTCATACAGCAGGCACGCAGCTCGCATACTGACAAACCCCCCCGCATCCCATCTTCTGATCTCATATCCTCAGTACGACCACCACCACCAAAAAAATAGTTATATGAGCCCTCCCCACACTGCAGGAAAAAATCAAAATGAGAATCACGTCAAGGTCCTAAGTCTTTTGGGATCCAACTTTATATGACTCAGGTAGCCACATCGAGGACCGGAATGGACATACGGGGATTTAAAAAAGATACTCAGAATATGTTTGTTAGCAGCAGAATTAACTTGAATGGCTTGTGGAATTAGGATCTATTCAGGCCCCTTCACTTTCTGTACACTTTATTCAATTTTAAATGGATAAATTTGACATTTCACCAATCAATATGTACTCAGTAACCCATAATGACAAAGTGAAAATATGTCTACAGAAAGGTCTGCAAGTTTATGACACATCAAAAATTGCATTTGCACATCTGTCCCTTAATTCAGTACTTTGTAGAAGCCCCTTTGGCAGCAATCCCAGCTTAATATCTTCTTGCTATATCTCTACAAGCTTTGCACACATGGATTTGGGAGGTTTATCCCATTTTACCTGGCAAGTTTGGATGAGACGCAACTATAAACTGCCACCTTCAGGTCTCTCCATGGATGTTCTATGGGGTTGATGTAGGAGCTTTGGCTGGGCCACTCGAGGACACTAAGAGACTTCTCTTGGCTGTGTGCATCTGGTCATTGACATGCTGAAAAGTGAATTGTCGCCCCAGACTGAGGTGGTGGGCACTCTGGAGCAGGTTTACTTCAAGGACCTTTGTGTATCTGGCTGCATTTACCCTTCCTTCAGTTCTGACCAGTCTCCCTGTCAATGCCTCTGAGGAGAAACTCCATGGTGTGATGCTTCCACCATCGTGTTCCACCGTAGAGATGGTATTAGGCAGGTGACGAGCAGTGCCTGGCCTTTGCCCAATTATAACATTAGAAAAGTTTAGACAACAACAAGCAGCCCAACAAAGCTCACCAGCCCTATCCACTTACGTCTTCCAAAATAGCATCAAGTCTACTGTAGATTTGAAGGCTCTAAATACTTCTATGAATAAGGGATTTCAAATTTTGATTTTTCATAAATTTGCCAACCTTTCTGAAAACACATTTTAACTTTGTCATTATGGCTTCTTGGCTGTTGATTGATGGGCAAAAATGTCAAGTTTATCAATTTAGAATTAAATCAGCAACACAATAAAGTTTGCAGAAGGTATAGGGGTATGAATTCGCACAGTGAATCCCCTGTATATGATTACTGAACCACTGAGTTAGCAATACACTGCAATCACAGTCATTATAACAAAAGACCTGGCATATGTCCATTATTATTTAATACAGCAAAAGCCAAAGGGCCTTACACGTCTAAAACATTTTAAACAAATACATATTGCTTTTATATATGGAGTATAAGCTAGTTGAAATAAATCTTGTGCCACCATAAAATTAACCAGCCCTGTCCTAAGTGTAGTGTAGCTCAATTAATTAGACAATCATTCTGCTTTCAAAGTTTAACAGATAAAGAGATTGTTGTTCTTTCTAAAAAAAGCAAAAAGAATTAATCACCATTAATATTACCATAAACACCACTGAATGTTTTAATCATGAGGTCCAGATAAAGCTGTGCCCCTGCACATGTGGTAAACAGCACTTGAATTTTCACAAATGCAGCAATGTGGTAAATTTTATGTGCATTAGTAAAAGGAAAAAAGTGTCTGTGTGTCTATGCGATTGGATGTCACTGTCATTCCAACATATGGCGCATCACAAAAATATTTCAGAATAAATTGCATTGCAACAGAGACATATGCATTGCATTTGTTATTCCATCAGATGGTGCAACACAAACACTTGTAGTAATACAATGAATAGCATTTATAATTACAATAGATGGCACATTGCAAACCTTAATGCTGCGTTTATGAATCGATTACCAAATGGCATATAACAGAGACATGTGCATTGAATATGTCATTCCAGAAGATGGTGCATCACAAACATTAACACTGCATTTATGAATCCCATACCAAATGGCATATAACAGAGACATATCTGTTGCACTTGGCATATCACAAATATTAACACTGCTTTTGAGAATCCCTTAGCAAATGGCATATTATTGCATTTGTCATTCGAACAGATGGTATGTCACAAACATTTGACGTCTGGGGGCGGAGTGGTGGCTCTGAGGCTAAGGATCTGCACTGGTATCCCAAAGGTTGCCAGTTTGAATCCCTGTCACTGCCAAAAGAGATCCTACTCTGCTGGGCCCTTAAGCAAGGCCCTTAACCTTCAATTGCTTCAAGGGTGCTGTACAATGGCTGACCTTGTGCTCTGACCCCAAGGGGTATGTGAATACTAACAAATTCCTAATATGAGAAATTGTATAAGGCAAAATAAAGAACAAAAAAAAAAAGTAATAAAATGCATTGCATTTGTCATTCCAACTGATAGTGCATCATAAACATTAACACTGCATTTATGAACCCCATATTAAATGGCATATAACAGAGACATATGTGTTACACTTGCCGCATCACAAACAATAACACTGCTTTTGCAAATCCCTTAGCAAATGGCATGTAATTGCATTTGTCATTCTAACAAATGGTGCATCACAAACATTTCAAGTAATAAAATGCATTACATTTGTGATTTCAACAGATGGTGCATCACAAACATTAACCCTACTTTTACAAATCCCATAGTAAAGGACATATAACAGAGACATATACATTGCACACTGCACTATAAACATTAATGTCGATTACTTTGACTTCAATCCATCTTAGATGGGTGGCACAACTAGTTGTTGTTACTTTTGTAGTCTATGGGCAGAATGATCACAGATTAATGCCACTGCCCCTGAGCTCCAAAGCCCTGTTTTAGTTCCCTGAGCTGGCTGCTGCTTGAGTGGAGTTTGCATGTCCTCCCCATTGCTGCAGGTATTCTCCATGTAGATAGATAGATAGATAGATAGATAGATAGATAGATAGATAGATAGATAGATAGATAGATAGATAGATAGATAGCACTAGATAGATAGATAGATAGATATGAAAGGCACTATATTATAGATAGATAGATAGATAGATAGATAGATAGATAGATAGATACCTTATTAATTCCAATGAATTAATTAAGCTCTGCCACAGATGTTAAACTGTCCAACTTTACTCCTACAATAGAGCCTGCCTTCTTAACAAGTTTGTTCAGACATGAGGCGTCTTTCATCTTTATGCTGCCTCCCCAGCACACCACCGCGTAGAAGAGGGCACTCGCCACAACCGTCTGGTAGAACATCCGCAGCATCTTACTGCAGATGTTGAAGGATGCCAACCTTCTCAGAAAGTATATGTGCGGCCAAAGATATTATTTGGCAACTTTAACTTGGCTCTGTCTGAATGAGTTTGTGAATGTACCCGGTGACAGACTGGCTCGTGCCTTGCACCCAGTGCTGCTTGGGTATTCACTGTCTCTCCTAAACTTCAAACTGAAAGAGTGTGTGAGATATTCAATTAATTAATGTGTTTGTGTTATTGTTACTGCACACACTGAATGTAAAGATCTCCAGTCATGAGCACTAGCAGTCTGACGGTATTTATATAGTGCCTTTCAAAGTGAACCATCTCTAAGCATATATAAACAATTCAACACATGCTTCTTCTATTTTAATCTTGTTTATTGCTTTTTAAATTCAGACTTTTTAAAATGTCATGTATTAAGTTGCATCAGTCATTTTCTAGACCCGTTTATCCAGACGCTGGTGCCTATCCCTGCGAACATTGGGCGCAAGGCAGGAACAATCCTTGAACAGGATGTCAGATCGTCACAGGGTGAACACAAATGTGCACAAACACATACACCAAACTGTGGGGCAGGCCCCCTAGGGGGGCACGAAGTAACAAAAAGGGGGACGTGAAGATGTGAAAAAAAGAAAACAAGAATCAAAAATATGAAAATTACATCTATTGAAACCAAAACAAATGAACTTAAACTACATTCTGATACTAGAAAAATAAAATATAGAGTTAGATAAATGTCGATAAAAGTTAAGTAGGTATAATAAAATATGCATCTATGATATATCATTAGTTAAAAAAGAACAAATTGGTATTAGTGGGATCCTTTCAAAAAAACGTTAGGGGAGCGCGATTAAAACTGTGAGGAAAACTCGGGTCGCAAATACTTAAAGGTTGAGAAACGCTGAGCTACACACACAGGGGTCTACAAATTCTGGACTGTGGAAAAAGACACACACAGACACGACAAGAACACACAAACTAAATGCAGGGAGCACCTGAGATTTGAACCCCAATGTCCTTGCTGCGTGACTGCAATGATACCACCACACCACCATGACATTATATTTTTTTGCTTTACATGATGTTTAATGTAGGATGTATGTTTGTATCTAGTGTTGTAAATTTTCCTCTGATTTTTTTTCGGTATCACTTTTGAAAATGTGTAAAGTGCTTTGAACTCAGGAAAGGTGCTAAATAAATTATGATTAAAGATCACCATTCACATGAGTGGTCCATTCGTCTGAGAAAGGTGCTGTCAGGCTAGTCAGATAGTGCAGGGTTAGGGTTAGCCCACTAAGATGTGGCTGGATTTTCACTTGCACCTTTGTATATTCTGACTCTATAATTGTATTGTTCATTTCCACAATGTGAAGGGTGTAAGAAATCCACTCAGACAGATCATAATTGCTGTGAGGGGTACACTCTGTCTGTTGAGCCCCTCACATTTTCACCCATTTCCCAGAATATCATGCTGGCTGACCTTCAAAGTGTGACTTTTATAGTGAACACAAAAGCCGAAAGAGCTTTACGTGGCAGTGTGGCGTAGTGGTTAAGGCTTTGGACTTCATACCCTGACATTGTGGAATAAAATCCCACTACTGACACCATGTGATAGTGAGCAAGTCAATTCACCTGCCTGCGCTCTAACTGAAAAAACAAAAGGATCTAAGTAGTTGCATCTCAAAGTTGGATAAACAAGTCAGGTAAAAATACCTAGCAATAGTAATTTGACATTTTAAGAGCGTATGTTAACAGTGTAAGGTCAGGTCAGGTGCAGCTCGGGATCCCAATTGGCAACCCCTCAGGCAGACACACGGTCCAGTCACACCCTCCCGAAATGACCCTTTATCTGTAGCAGGTGTTACGTGGGCATCCCCTTGGTCTGGTCCAGCCACTCGGGTCCTGCGAGCTGGACCACTCTCAGGGAAATTTCACACCATGGCCGATAACCGATTAAAAATACTGATTCTTCAATGGCACTTGGCTAGGTTGGGTGGTTCCTCTTAGAGAGATTGCCATTTCATTCTGGGAAGGGTCCCTTGTATAAGGAGCTGGTTCTTTGGGCTTTGAAAAAGTTCCCAATATGTGGACAAAATGGAAATGTGTAATGTCTAGAAGGTGATCTAGCAGGATACAACAGATTATGAAAATTCAAACTTAGCGGATGATATTGTGTGCAGCGAGAGTCCTTTAAAAAATCAGGAGGCCACTAGTATTTCACCAATCTGTTTCTGGAACCTGTTAGGGCTTGAAATAAATAAATAAAGATTCTTTCTGGATCTTAAGAAGTACAGAGAAGAGGAGGATGCTCCACATGGAGTGAGGTCATCAGGACTGGTCATTTTTCTGATTTATTAGTATATTACTGACATAAATTTTAGAATAGTATACTTGCAAAATGTGCAGATGATACCAAAATTGGAGTAATGGCAGACACTGAGGGTATTGAAAAATCAATTTGAACAGAACTGGACCAGCTTCAGAACTGACTGAGCATTTGGAAATACAGTTTAGTTTGTAAAGAACTGCAAAGTGCTACATGTGGGCAAAACGAATGAAAGTTATAAACACAAGAGAGACTGTCCTACGGGAAGAAATCTCTGAAATGGGTTTATGGGTTAATGCTGACACAACACTTTCATCATCAATGTGCAGAAGCGATTAAAAAGTAAAGTCAAATGTTAGTTTATATCACAACAGCCATTGAATATAAATCAAAGGGCATTTAGCTTTGAATTACAGGACATGACACATAGTGAGACCACATCTGGAGGGTTGTGTGCAGTTCTGGTCGACTGAGCAGCACTTGACGCTGTGCAGAGGAGAGCAGCCAGGTGCATCATGGGACTTCTATGGGAGTCCTACTGCGACAGACGACGAGAATTAAAAGTTCAACAGTCTCAAGCAGAGGAAGCTACATGGAGACCTAATCTGTCTCTTCAAAGTCCTCAAAAGTATTGATAAAGCAGATCCAGCAGAGGTCTTTCCACTAAATGGTGAACCACGCACTCGAGGACGCCAATGGAAGTTAAGCGGAACGGCATTCAGAACTGAAACAAGGAAGCACTGCTTGGCGCAAAGAATTGAGTAAACTACAAAGACATGGAGTTGAAGCAGAAACCTTTATAACTTTTAAGAAGGACCTGGAGGAGATACTGGGATAGCTTAGCTATTAGCTAAACAAACGAGTGACAAATGGACTGAATGGTCTCCTCACGTTTGTCCAGTTTCTTATGTCGTTATGTATATCGATAGTTCTTTTGGGAGCCAAAGGTGGCCTCCTATGGTAGAGCTCCAGTGAACCACTTTGGCACCTTTAATTGTTAGGGGATATGCAATACTTAGAATCGTTCAAAGCAAGCAACATTACAATTAAATAATCCATCCATCCATTTTTCAACCCGCTGAATCCGAACACAGGGTCACGGGGTCTGCTGGAGCCAATCCCAGCCAACACAGGGCACAAGGCAGGAACCAATCCTGGGCAGGGTGCCAACCCACCGCAGACAATTAAATAATAACCCTTAAAATTCTTACAAATACTAAAACAGCAAATCCCAAAAAGAGTCGGGTGAGAAGTTTTAACACTGAAGTTGAAAGTCCCGGTTTTTCTTTTTAATTTAAACTGGTCAATGTATTTAAATGAAATGACCACTGACCAATGAAATTTACCTCACAGGTAAATTACAACGTAATGGTGAGAGACGTATATTGAAAACCAAAGAATGCAAGTTCAGATTTTGTCATGGACTGACTGTGCGACCCTTAACTAATATCTGTGCTTAAATCTACATTAAATGTTGTCGTGAAAAATGCTGTATCTCAAATGCTCTACGTCTCACATTACATTATATTTACTTTATTAAAGGCGCCTTACAAGATTTATGATACAATTGCTTCCATTTCTTTGGGTTTTCCAATTGACACACAGGACGTCACGTGACTTGCTCAGGGTCACACACGTTTTGGATAAAGGCGTCGGCCAAATTAATAAATGTACATTATCATTTCATCCTCTCTCGGGTCCGCTCGATCAAGTTTGGGTCAGGATCACACAAGAATGTGGCACAATGCTTTTGCACAGAAGGGTTCCTTCATACTACATCTATAATGACCACTTTAGAACCATCGGTTAATCTAACACGGTGGTCTGATGCACCGGAGAGAAAAAAAAAAAACAGCGGAAAGGGGCATGATCGTCTCAGGGCACACATGCACACACTGAGGCCGATTTACAGTCATCACTTAACCGTCGCATCTTTAGTTATATGGAGGTAAAAACAATCAATAAATAACTAAAATAAACGTATTTGGAGGAATATCCACATCATACATGCTTGGAGAACGTACTAAGCTGTTACAGAGAGCAATAGGATTTGAGCACAACGTAACGACCAAGGCAATGTGGAGACGGAGTAACGGAATTAGCGTCTTAACTCCGATCACTGGTGAGTGGCCTTTAAAAGGACCGATTGGTTTCCGCCGTCCGCTTGGATGTTCAGCGTGACACGCGCTCCCTTTTTGCACACCGCCCAGCTACGCTCACCTTGGGTTAGAGGTAACCCGTGTGCCAAACGGTTCCTCCCGGCTCTCTGTGAGCCGACGAGATTCAGCAGCCTGGAGACACATCCGATGAAGATGCTCTTTAAGAGCTTATCTGCCCGCCGCGGTCTGTAATTGGGGCCGCTTTACAGCCCGCTTCTCCAAGTATTCTGCCACCACCTGAGAAGCGCGTGTCTTTCGGAGTTCCGGATTACATTCAGAATACATAGCTTTGAGATAGCAACGCTAATGTCTAAGTCAACTTTACCACCCCATGTTAATATTAAAATCAAAATACATTAAATAATAATTGTTATAGCAGTAGAACATTATTAAAGCCGCTCATTCATTAGTTAGACCTATAGCATTAGTTGTAGAAGCAATACACGAAATAAGAACAAGAAGCATTTGCGCTCCTTTCTGCCCTCTTAGTTCTAAAACTTCTAGCCATTCAGAGATGTCCAAATTAGCATTACTTTGACAATGTGAACTGAATAACAGAGAAGAAAATGTATCGGTGGATGTCATTGTTTTTGTCTAAACAGAAATGGGTGTCTGCGGGAGACCTCCATTCCCCGAGCTCTCGATGGTGGAAATCTCAAAAGAACCCGAATTCGTAGATTTTAAAACACCCGACTTGTCCCTGCTTTCTGAGTTTCCAAACGCACACGCCTATTCGCGGATGTATCTCTTGAACCCGCGTCTAATTCTAAGGTAAGATGGTTGCAGAAAAAAAAAGGAAATGGCCGTACCAGAGATTTTGGTTGGTGATCTGCTGTCGATTTCTTTCTTCAAGTAAAAAAAGAAACAAACAAACACACACTGGAGCTCAGCGCCCAAAGCCGTACAGGTATACCTCGCCGAGGCCGAGATCTGGATCACTTGTTGGCAGCAAGTGCTTTAGCGGCACCTCGACGTCTTCTGCAGAAAGTCACTTAGGAAATGGCTTTCAGGAGAGTGGGTTGCGGGGTGAGAATCTGGGTTATTTCAGGCAGGAATAGGAGTGTAGGTTTATGCAGAGATTAAACCAAATCCGTTAAGCGGGTTTCAGGAGACTACCCCGGTTGCATCTGTTGCCCGTTCGAAAATGGAACGATGACTCATGCGTCTGGATAGGAGAGTTTAAAAGGGAAACTGCAAAGAAAACATGACAGATTGGGAATTCTCTTTAATCCCCCTACCCCGCAAACAACACTTTGTTTTATGTAGGACACACAACTAATATAGCTGAACTTCATGCTGGTTTTCAGCTCTGCGTGCGCTAAACCCACAGAGCAGCTTGCTCCCCACGTTTACAACCACGATCAGTGTTCAACAAGCAGCCTGCCTTGACACCGCCCCCAGACCAGGTCACGTGCGCTGCTCAGCCAGAAGCGATCACCGTGCAGGAATGCGAGCGCTACAGGCACCTGAGAATGTTCCGATAATCTCAGGTGGCCGCCCGACCTGGAAATTCCCTCTAGATAGTTTGTTTGCGCCAACAATTTGGAGCCATGATGGGGAAAAACAGTTTGGCGACAAAACAGGTGCCGTCTCCGGTGCCGCACCTACTGTCTGCAGGAGATAGCCGACACGGGGCGATTAATAAATCCACCATTACGCTCTCTATAAGCACCATAAACGAACAAGGAAGACACCACAGATAAATAGCTGACCTGCTAGACAGGTGCTCACTAGAGTGCGTAGTACTAGGGCGCAATCTCAGGAAATGAGTACCACTCCTTTCATTGAAACAGTCACCATTTACTTCTAGTAAAGAGTACAATTTTCAGTTGTGGGAGGTGAATAAGAGTGTGGAGTAAAATGATTTATTGTTTCAAAAGCAGCAAAACCTGCAGGCATCTTGAATTTAAAGATGTCACTGCGGTGGGGGACAGTGATACATTTTATTATGGTGGTCACCATCTCAGCTGGACTCTTAGATTCCCATTTAATCAACTAGATGTTTTCATTAGAAGTTACTACATTCTTAAAGATTAAGGTGGCAGACCGGTTCCTCAGAATGATACCAAAAGAAGCATCCACATGAAGATTCTAATAAGAATTTTTATTTATTTAGATCCAAACAAGTACTAACTACAAATGAATAACAGATTAGTGAAAGTCCAGTGGGTTCCTGATTTAAAAGATATTTCCTGCTTACAACAACTCGGGGTGAGTTCAGGTTTTCTTGATCAGCATTCCTGCAAATTTGCCAAACATGCATTTAATGTTTCAGTTTGTCTACGTATTAGGAACACTTTCAAAAAATAGGTGGACAGAGGGAGTTACCCGCAACGTGACCATTTGTTCTTCTGGACAGTAAAACATTTGGTTACTGAGGTCGCAGTGAGTGCCCAGTCAGCAACAAAGGGGGTCAGAGCCACTCATTCAGACATGTTTGCCCCCTAAAACAAATTCTTAAAAAAAAACTTTTTACTTGTTTATACACTTTTACTGCTGGGATTAAAAAAAAATAAATAAAAGAACTACACAACAAAATGAACTTAAATAAGATGACATTTTAGGGGAAAATATAAAATGTGTCATTTTTCCCTGGAGTTTGAGTGTCACAACTTAAGAGTGTGTGACAAAAGCTGGCATTGTATTATACAGCTTCTAGTCAATGGGGATGTAAGAGTTGACAAATGCAGTTGCCGATCCTATCGTCTGAAGATGCAAGATTACACAACAAGGGCAGGAGATGACAAGTTAAATAGCTCTATGATGACGTCCAATCCAGTTTCACATTTCCAAAGTATCATAAGCTCATCCCATGAGACAACAGATAAAGGTTTGCAACAGGGTAGTGCGGTCAGGGGAGGCAGGTGAGCCTCACCTGTCATCATAAAAAGGAAAAAAAGCTAATAATGATACCATAAAACACATTTGTCCACTTGTCTAGCCTTGGTCTGTGCTATAAATTTGTTTTCTGTATGATTACAATATTTGTGATTATTTTTATAGTGAAAATTGCTATAATAGCGCATTTTCTGTTCAAATACAGGGAAGAAACGCGAGGTGCGGCAGCAACGAGCCTCACCTCCCCTCGGACTGCGCTCTCCCTCACACATGTAGTTGGCGTGTGCCTGTTGCTGTCTCTCTGTATGTCGCCGATATAAGGTTTGCAGACACGTTTATTACACACCCTGACCTTCCACAGTCAGGCTAATATCGTTAATGAATGTGTGTGACATATTTAGTCCTGCTGATGGGACATAAAAACACAGTGAAATGGCACAAAGTGAGGATGACAATACTGTGCCGCCCTGAAGGGGGGCGCCTGTGAGCCCAACAGGTGCCTGTTGCTGCAGTTCTTCTACGCAGAGTCGCCAATAAGTTAGCGATTTCAGAAAGTCAAGTGCACTGCAGCGGTCCGTTTTTTATTTTTATTTTTTTGTTCTGACTGAATGCCAAAATGGAAGATTAAGATTTTTAAAACTAAGGGAAAATAAAGAGGACTTTTATAAGAAAGTGACGGAGATTTTCGTGGAGAAGGATAGACGCATGGACTTCATTTACAAATAAAGGTAAGACCATAAACGGCTTTCAATTTTATTAAACAATAAAAATGGGATCAGACTAAGAAAAAAAAAAAACAATCCCAATATTTAAAAACTAAATTTTGTCCTTAAATAAAATATTCTTTTGTTTTTCTTGTTATCCTTTTGTTGAACAGTTTCTTAAAACCGCTTAAATCATCAATATTTCAATTAAGGTCAAATTGAAATCGGTTTTTTTGTACACCCCGCTATACCTTCATTTGTATTGAATGAGTATGAATTGTGGAGTTGCAACTGCAAGTTTAGAACACATGGCGGGTGCATATCTCCTCTCTCTCGCCGATATAAACGTAACGTTCTTTCTTAGCCAAATATGTACCTTACCTGTGTGCGTGTAAAGAATGCCGATGAGATATGAAAAATAACCAGCAGGCAATGAGCAGGCTGCCAATTGAATAGTGAATAAGCTACTCTTTGGTGTTCATATATTTGTAAATCTGACTCTGAAGGAGTCAGTGCCTCACAAGCCATGAGCCTCCTTGCACGTCAATGGTTTGCAAGCTCCAAAGACATGCTTCCCAAATTTAATGCACAAGACAATGAATATGTGGGCAAAAGTGTGATGAGAATAGAGGAACAGGGGAAGAGAAAATGAGGAAAACCAAAATGGAGGTGGATGGATAAAGTAATAACAGATCTGAAGGAAAAAGGTCTCGCTAGTGTGGAGGTGCAGGACAGGGCCGAGCTGTAAGGAGAAGGTTGATCAAGTGCATGGACAACACATAGGAGTGAGAAATAATGAAGAGGATTGCACTTTCATGGCTGTCAACTCTTGCATGCACAGAGCTGCTGCCTACAACTTCATACAAAATCAAGCAGTTAACTGAGTAGCTGAGCATGTCAGCCTACACCACTGGCACTCAAGGGAGTACGCCATGACAGCCTCTGACTTTCTAAGATTATATAAACGAGGCCGGCATCTGAAATCACTAGAAAAATCGCATAACGTGACATCCACAGATCGGGCGCAGCGCTCATATTTAAAGCACCTCCTCGTCTTTTCTTTCAGGTATTTACAATTCACGTTTCATAAAATAAGTCTGGTTAACAGCAGGTGGAGTGCTAATTCCATCTTGGAAGTTTACTGTGGAGAAAAGAACAGGAGTTTTTATTTATTGACAAATAGGCCAGCCTGCACTTTAAAATGAGATTAGCTTTACATTTGGTGCTTTGTGATGACCTGCCTGTCCTTATCTTAATGGGCACTTGCAAACAGTTAATATTGACTTTATATATTTTCACGGGAATTAAACACGATGTGGTGCAATAAATTGCACAGTTACAGTTTCACAAACATTGTTTGGTGTTTCTTCTCTGTTTGTTTGATAGTATTTCTCTGCGTGTTACACTATATTTATATTAATTTTGTTTTATGATGGCTTGCGGCACAGAACTGTATATTCAGTACTGTTGTTTGATCGATTCAACTTCGCTTAACTTGCTATGGTGCTATCCTCTGCCGTTGGGTTGAGAATTTTGCCCAGATCAGTTGCTTATGTGTCCTCAGACAGATTTGTTACAAATCGACAATACCGTGGGGTTTATTTGTATTGTAATCACACATCAGCCTCCTCGCATTAACTGAGTGGCCCCTTAATTTATTGAGTTGGTGCCAACCTTCAATGTGTGTCTAATTATTTGATATAGTGAGTGCGCAGTTGGAATAGTTGCTTTTACTTGCGGACCGTAATATTCCCAGCTTTGAAATTCATTCATCCTCCCTATCAGTGGCTTCTAAATTTTCTGTACATTTCTTCAAGTGTGTTAAAATCTGTTTCAAGAGCAGGGTATTCCAGCACCATGGACAGCTCCTCTGCTCCGGCCTGTTTCAGTTTTCTTTTGATGACGGAGGGTTCAGATTCAGCCTTGACTGACAGCACTGTTAATGTCCACTGCTTCGGGCAATGAATGACAGACCTGAGATTCTGTGAATACAAAATGCCAGGATGGGACACTCGCTCAAGATTCCTTCCTTTGTTACACCAAACAACGCTTTTTCTGTTGCTTTGGTTTGAAACCCAATACCCCATCATGCACATGAATGGACTCCATTTATTACCAGGTAGTGGCCCTTCCTGACCTTCCAAAAGGAAGTTTACATCATAATTGCTCATTGAAGCCAATTTCTTCATCCATTTTCCACTTTCAAGGGGGCCCAAGACGAGGAACCAGCGTCTCTGGTTTCGGACATGACTTCATCAGCTGCCGTTAAGTCGAGAGTTTTCATTCACAGAAAAAATCAGCATCCCTAGGGAGGAAGCTCTCTGCTGCTTCTTAGAGCTGCTTTTGGGTGAGGTCACCGGCTTCCCCCTGCCGCCGAGGCGCCAAGTTTAGAACCGAGAAAGTGCAACATCAATTCCACTTTCCTCCCATGGGAAGATCAAACCGGGAGTTCCATCATAATACAAAAATAGCTGTGCTGGGGCAGGCCGTCCCATGCCTTCAGATGGTTTGCTGCATTGCTGTGCGTTTCATTTTCAACCAGTGCTCTTTTACTTATACAGCAACCCCTGTGGAAGGCGCTATATTGAGTAAATATTGACTGGGCTTACAGGACCAAGCTCTGCTCTTGATTGACTCCAATTGGCCCGACTTCAGAATGCATGAAGGAGAAGTCCTGTATCATCTGGGACAAGGGTCACCAAGTGGCTCTTAAATCCTGACCTTGTGGGATTTTAGGTGACTACGGTGTGAAATCTGCAGCTTCCAAGAAGAAGCCTGCAGCTCAGCCAAGGTGTTACAAGTGGATACAACACCTTACATTCTGAACTGCAGACACAGTAGGGGAAGTTTTCAGGTCTGAGTAGCATCCTATTGAACAGCCGGTATTTTGCCTTTCTCAAGGTACATAACCACACTAAACAATAGGACAATTGTTGCCTTTTTTACGTGGGTGAGGCAACTGCTGAAGTAAGATATTTTTATGTGCAAGTGAGGTTACTGGTAAAAGAAGGCGATCACAGGCTGCATGGTGGCTCAGCAGTTGCTATTTCTGCTGCTGCCCCACAACTCCAGAGTCCTGTGTTCAAATGCCACCCTGGTCACCATCGGTGTGGTGTCTGAATATTGTGTCCATTGGACTTTTCTTCAAGTACTCCAAAGACATGAAGCTTTGGTTGATTGGGCATTTTTAATTCAGCTGGCATAAATGACCAACCTCATTCAGGATTAATTCTTGCCTTGACTATGGTGTTATGGGCCCTATGATACCAGACTGAGCATAAAAAAAGTCAGTCCATCCATCCATTATCCAACATGCTATATCCTAACTACAGGGTCACAGGGGTATGCTGGAGCCAATCCCAGCCAACACAGGGCGCAAGGCAGGAAACAAACCCCGGGCATGGCACACACACACTAGGGACAATTTAGGATTACCAATGCACCTAACCTGCATGTCTTTGGACTGTGGGAGGAAACCCACACAGACACGGGGAGAACATGCAAACTCCACGCAGGGAGGACCGAGGAAGCGAACACAGGTCTCCTCACTGCGCCACTGTGCCACCCATAACAAAAAGTATGAATGAATATTACATTCTGTGACCCGAGCCTCTGACAGAACTGATGATAAAAGGTTAGCAAATGCCAGAATGATGGGACACTGGTTGTACTTCAGCATGATGCATCCAATTCCTTGGGTCTGAACCCCATGCTTAGTTGTCAGCAGTGTCGAGTTTGCATGTCCTCCCAGTTTCTGCATGGGAGTTCTCCATTTGTATGAGTGTAGGTGTGTGTGCCTGAGTGGGCCCTGTGATGGACTGGCTCCTGCCTTGAACCTGACACTGCTGAGAAATGTTGTGGACTCAATAAAAAGTGGCCCTGAGAAAGTTATGTTAGTAATTTGAAACGTACTGTAAAATGTTATGCATGATGCCTACCTTGCTTTTTGGATTGATTTCCTTTAAAATAATTTATGGCAGGACTTACTGTATAAGGCTCTATATAAAGTACAGCTTGTTTGATTGACAGAGTAGCTCTGCAAAGCATTCTGTAGCATCACTCACTATGACAAGCCTTAAATACAATTTCTTGAATTTATTTAAATATTGGCACGGTGGCCTCACAACAGGGGCTCTGGGGGTTCATGTCCAGAGTGCTCTCCTTCTTGGAGCTTGTATGTTTTTCATGCATCCACATGGTTTTCTGCCCACAGTCCAAAGGCATGTACAGTTAGGTCCATTAATAATTCGGCTGAGACAACTTTTTTCTCATTTTGGTTCTGTACATTACCACAATGAATTTTAAATGAAACAACTCAGATGCAGTTAAAGTGCAGACTTTCAGCTTTAATTCAGTGGGGTGAACAAAAATGTGAGGCAACTAAATTATTTTTTAACACAATCCCTTCATTTCAGGGGCTCAAAAGTAATTGGACAAATTAAATAACTGGATATAAAATGTTCATTTCTAATACATGGTTGAAAACCCTTTGCTGGCAATGACAGCCTGAAGTCTTGAACTCCTGGACATCACCAGATGCTGGGTTTCCTCCTTTTAATGCTCTGCCAGGCCTTTACTGCAGCGGCTTTCAGTTGCTGTTTGTTTGTGGGCCTTTCTGTCCGAAGTTTAGTCTTCAACAAGTGAAATGCCTGCTCAGTTGGGTTAAGATCAGGTGACTGACTTGGCCATTCAAGAATTTTCCACTTCTTTGTTTTAATAAACTCCTGGGTTGCTTTGGCTGTATGTTTTGAGTCATCTGTATCATGAAACACCTGCCGCCCAATCAATTTGACGTCATTTAGCTGGATTTGAGCAGACAGTATGTCTCTGAACACCTCAGAATTCATTCGGCTGCTTCTGTCCTGTGTCACATCATCAATAAACACGAGTGTCCCAGTGCCACTGGCAGCCATCACACTGCCTGACTCCACCGTGTTTTACAGATGATGTGGTATGCTTTGTATAATGAGCTGTTCCACGCCTTCTCCATACTTTTTTCTTGCCATCATTCTGGTAGAGGTTGATCTTGGTTTCATCTGTCCAAAGAATGTTTTTCCAGAACTGTGCTGGCTTTTTTAGATGTTCTTTAGCAAAGTCCAATCTAGCCTTTCTATTCTTGAGGCTTATGAGTGGCTTGTACCTTGCAGTGCACCCTCTGTATTTACTTTCATGGAGTCTTCTCGTCATGGTAGACTTGGATATCGATACGCCGACCCCCTGGAGAGTGTTGTTCACTTGGTTTGCTGTTGTGAAGGCGTTTCTCTTCACCATGGAAATGATTCTGCGATCATCCACCACTGTTGTCTTCCATGGACGTCAAGGTCTTTTTGTGTTGCTGAGTTCACCAGTGCTTGCTTTCTTTCTCAAGATGTACCAAACTTTAGATTTTGCCACTCGTAATATTGTAGCCATTTCTTGGATGGTTTTTCTGTTTTCACAGCTTAAAGGATGGCTTCATTCACCTGCATGGAGAGCTCCTTTGACCGCATGTTGTCGGTTAACAGCAAAATCTTCCACATGCAAGCACCACACCTCAAATCAACTCCAGGCCTTTTATCTGCTTAATTGATAAGACATAACGACGGACTTGAACACACCTGCCCATGAAATAGCCTTTGAGTCAATTGGCCAATTACTTTTGAGCCCCTGAAATGAAGGGATTGTGTTAAAAAAATACTTTAGTTGCCTCACATTTTTATGCAATTGTTTTGTTCAACCCACTGAATTAAAGCTGAAAGTCTGCACTTCAACTGCATCCGAGTTGTTTCATTTAAAATTCATTGTGGTAATGTACAGAACCAAAATTAGAAAAAAGTAATCTCTGCCCAAATATTTATGGACCTAACTGTAGGTTAAGTGAATTGATGTTGCTAAACTTGCCCTAATGTGTGTCTGCGTATTCATCCTGTGATGGATTGGCATCTTGTCCAGGGATTGTTACTGCCCTTTGCCCAATGCTTCTTGAGATAGGCTCCAGCGATCCTGCTCAGGATACATGGGCTTGACAATGGATGGATGGCTTTATGGAGCATTAATATTCATAGAGAGGTGGGGTGGTGAAGTGTCAAGTCCAAAGAAAATGACGCACCTCCAAGTGACTCAAATCATCTGCTTATGTTCCGTCAGCTATGTAAAGTATCTGTGCTTCTCTGATCATAGTGTTTGCTATAAAATGGCACTATAAGAAATAAAGGCTATAATAATAACATATATAATAATAATTTAATACTTGTCATTATGACAAGCACTACGCAAAATACATTTTGGTTACTTGCAGGGCACATTGGTGGCACTCTTCTCTTGCAGCTGCTGGCACCTCATGTGTATATGGAGTTCTCATATTCTTCCTGAATCCAGGTAGGCTTTTTCCCCCCTGATAGTACAGGTGCCTGTCACATCCTAAAAATTCAGTTTAGCTAGCTGGTGACTCTAGATTGGACCCTTATGTGTAAGAGAGAGTGTGTGTGTGTGTGTGTGTGTGTGTGTATGAGTGAGAGGTACTTCATGTGGTACTCCATCCGGTGTAGACTCCTACCTTGTGGAAATTGCAGCTGGCATAGACTCCATCAACCTACGATCCTGTAAAGTGGTCTTGGAAAATTATTACCAAAGCTGATCTGAAAAAGTGAGATTGTTTACTTATTAATAACTAGCTGCCCCCCACCCCACCCCCGAAGCTCCGCCCACATAGCGGTGAAACAGGACAAACTTTAATAATCAATAAAAAATGTAATTCTGGTCAAGCAGAAGGTAGATACGCTCTAACGTCAAACGTTGGCACTATATCTGATCGTGTTCAGGTCTGACGGGAGAGTGTTGCCCACGTGGGAAGAAAAGCATGTGGCCGTGATATCTCTGCCAATCAGCAGCTGCCTTCTACAACACACATAGCTCTGATCTCTCTCTCAAAAACGTCAAACGTTACTCCTTAACAATCTGCATATGATAATGTCTGCTGAACAAACAGGTATCGCTAGCTAAGCGGAGGTAAGGTACGCTCCAACAAGTGCTGCTAATGGGACAGCTGTGCTAAAGAGTCAAATACGTTACAAAGGACTGGCTGCTCCATAAGAGGGCCAGAACAGTGTGCCACATCAATGACTTGTCGAAACCATCAAAGAGATTTTTGAGTCCTTTACATACAGTATAACACTTGGAGCAGTGAAAGAATTTGTGAAAGAAAAGGTGAAGGATTTTGATATTGGAGACCAATGTTTCCATGAATGACTGATGTCAAGATTAAGGAAGACATTTTTGTTGGTCCACAAATCAGACATGGTAACAATGCCGAGCAGTTTGAAGATCTGCTAGTGGGGCTGGAGAATGTTGCATGGATGGCGTTCAAGAATGTAATTGGCAAGTACAGAACACCAAACTGCTTCCAGCTGGTTGACAACATGCTTCAAGCACACAAATTCCATGAAGTACAACATGTAGCTTGTATGGTCAACAACAGCACCTGAAAAAGCATTCATTGTGTGAAAATGTGAAAAATTGGGAGAATGTAAATCAGGGTTCTATTATAATTTTTTAGGGAGGGTCTCCCAGCTTCATTATTGTGGGGATTGCAAATTCTGCACTGCACCACTGAGTAGGAGTAAACTCTGCCTAGATTTTTATTTTTTTTTTTAAATTTACAGGATAACGGTGTTCTGTACTGTCCATAGAGCCACTCATGGGCCAATTTAGAGTCACCAGTTAACCATGTCCATGAAGTAAATGACGATTCCTGCCTTGTACCCTGTGTTGGATGGGATTGCCTCCAGCAGACCCCCGTGACCCTGTGTTCGGATTCAGTGGGTTGGAAAATGGATGGATGGATTGAAAAAAAAAAGGTCACCAATTGAGAAACTGGTTAGAATGAAAACCTGTAGGCACTGCAGGCCTCCAGGACCAACACTGGTCACCATTGCTCTCTAGCATAGTATGGTAAGCCAAGTCTCTAATGTTTAGTGTGCTCTCTGCCTGCTTTCATTTTCAATCTTTAATTTTCTAAACTGTTATTCATAGAATAGACTGTCAGACTGAAAATGCTTCCATGTAACAGGATTGTTCATTACATTAAAAAGTGAAATAAGTGAAGATGAGCCGATAGTCACAATGCATTAGACGACGACGCAGGGTAATCAGGGTCAGCAAAGCTGAGACAGAAGATTCAAATTAGAGAATGCAAGGAGTGAAACAAGGAACAAAAATGCAAAAGAGAAGCATGGATTTCGATATTGTTAAGCCCAGGATTGAAGACGTGTCCCTCACCTCATACGATCGTCCAGCATCATAAGGATTGTCCTGACACACAGGGTGAATTGCAGGTACACTTGTGCTTTTCTAAATGGTCTCCAACCATTTCAATCGGCCACAGGCAGAGCCCAAACAAGTTCTTGATGCATCAAGAAGAATTTAAGCAAATAGGATGCACCTGACCAGAATGTGGAGTGCCACAGCAGAGGGTCTGAATACTTTTGTAAATGAGAGATTTTGGTTTTTTGATTTTGAATAAATTTGGAAACCTCTATGAAGCAGGTTTTCCAGTGGCGACTGACGGGCATAAATGACAAATGTATCCATTTAAAATTAAATATACAACACAATAAAGTGTGAAGAAAGTGAAGGAGTCAGAACACTTCCTGAATCCACTGTATGACTACTAGATGAAGACTTAAAATCACTGCTAGTGAGGCAGAGGCCATCAAAGTGAGTGAGTGAGCGAGCGAGCGAGCGAGAGAGCGAGTGAGCAGGGGGGGGGGGGGGCGTCGCTCCTCAGCCACCTCTTCCTGTAAAGCGTGTGATGATGGAGAAGGAGGTGGAGTTTCAAGAGGCAGGGCGTCGTTGCCGGGGAAACCAAGGCACAGTGGGCCCTGAGCGTGAAGTCACAGGTTTAATATTAGATGCTTACTCCAGACTGACTCACTCAAGCTGGTGCTGAATGCTAATGAGGATGGCACGGTCTTCACACGCTCAACTTTTCTGGGGCTTCTGCAGCAGGCACGTACCGGGGCCATTATGTGAAAGTTTGTTATCCCTCACTGGCTCCGATTTCTTGCTATTCCTGCAGGGTGAGCTCAGAGAGCTAGTACTATATGGTCAAATAAAATGTAAAGGATAAAGCTTAAAAATTGTCTCAGTTAACATCTTCAGTCCAGTTACTGACCAACCATCATCACCCTTTAAGTAGGTCCTACTGAGGCTATATGATTTGAAATTAGAAATCTTCCAGATAAAAAAAAAAAATCCATAAACTGCCATTCCTTGTCTTCTTCAAATAAGGCTGTGAAGTTCTGAAATGTGCAAGTTTCTTGTTTATTGGGTGTCCTTTAGTTCCCTGCGTCCTTCAGGTGACGCCATGAAATTCCGAAAGCTTCAAAAACTTGAAAGAGAGGAACTTCCCGACATGTCTACAAACGGCGCCCACCTGGTCATGCCAGCTCCTGTCCTCGTGAGTCCCAGTGAGCCACTCGACATCTCGTCCTTGTATTCTTCAGATAAGACTGCAACGTTTTACAGGAGTGCCTAAAACCAGGAGGCTCCCATCGAAGTCACAGACCACGCCGAGTGTCTATGAGTCATGTCACCTCAGCTCCTCCTCGTGTCCATCACATGAGCCTCCAGGAGTTCTCCTTCACCCCCCTACACCTTTCCATTGGCAAAAGACCATTTTAATTATTCGTATTCATGCACATGAGGCACTTTTCCATTTAGCCTGAAGATATTATAGATTTTTTTCATTTTAATATACATAGTGTATTGAAAATTGAGATGGTTAGTGTCATAAAGGAGACGCAGTAGTAAAACTTCTGCCAAAACCTTGAATTATGGAATTAGCCCAATCAGCTTTATATCAATGCCACACGGAAATGGAAAGAGATGAAGCGTAAGAAGAAGAAGATGAAGACACTTGGTGTTTCACGCTTAGCATTTGTTGCATTTTATGTTTTCATGACTGTGAATTGGACAATGTGGGGACAGATCAACTATGAAAGGATGCTGCATGTTTAAACCATATCTGTGACTTTGTGCTTTAGGTCTTTAAATGGAAGTCAGTTGATTTTCCTTTTTCTAATTATCCAGTTCAGGGGTTACACCTAAAGTATGGAATTAATCCCAGATGTTGTGTCAGGGGCGATTATTTTAACGTAAATATTTTTAGAAACACCAGAATACCCTTCACAGGAGCAGGGAGAGCCATTAAACTCCACACTGATATAGTAAACTAAGCTGAGATGCTTGAAGGGGCTTCCCAGTTCAGATCCCATTTCACCTCTACATGAGGCCATCAGGTGTCACTTGAAATCCACTTACATCTTGTCGTCCTACATCAGTTTGTACCTTCAGAAAATACAATGAGGAGCCACACCATTACATACCACCTGCCTAATATGCCATTGCTCCTCTATGTGCCGATTCACCAAGTCATGGACTCTACAAGACCTCTGAAGGTGTGCCCTGTAGTTAACTGACACTAGGACTTTAGCAGTAGACCCTCTGACTGCTATAAATTGTGAGGTGGAGCCATTGCAGATCAGACCTGTTGCTCCAACTCATCCCGCAGATGCTCGATTGGATTTGGAGGCCAGGGTAACACCTTGAATTCTTCATCGTGTTCTTCAAACAATTCCCAAACAATCGGTGCAGTGTGACAAGGACTGGGAATACGATTGTCAAGAGGAGGTGTACCGTGTATGGAACAGAATTGCATGCATAAAATAGTGTCCACAGGAGTGCCTGGACTGAGGATTTTCCCAGCAGAATATTACCCAAAACATCACAGTCCCTCCACTGGCTTGTCTCTGTGGCATTTTGGTGCCATCTCTTCCTCAACTTTTCCAGCCGTCCACATGATGTAACAGAAAATGGATTCACTGGACCAGGTGACCTTCATTCATTGACCCAAGGTCCAGTTGTGATACTTGTGTGCCCATTGTAGGCGCTTTCGAAGGTGGACCAGGTTTAGTATGGCATTGTGGCTGGCCAGGGATTACGCACTCCCATATACAGCAGGGTCCGATGCACTGTGTGTCGTGACATGTTACACCCAAAATGATCATTAAAATGATCTGTGATATGTGCTGCAGTAACCCTTCTGTTTATTGGTACCAGATGGGATGGCCTTCATTGACCTCTTGCTTTGAAGAGTCTCAGCCGCCCAAGAACCCTGTTAACAGATAAGGGTTTCTCCTTTCTCAGATCACTGTTGGTGGGTACTCAGTATGGCCCACCGTCAGCATCACACATTCCTTGCTCTTTTGGAAATGCTCCAAATACAATGTCTGGCCATAGTAATGTGGTCACTCAGGTCTTTACAGATTCTGCCTTCAACATGACGACCACAATTACCCAACATCAGCTAATGTATCCTGAACTTTGACATGCACCATTGTTATGCCATATCATCAGTGTATATCGTGATGATTCACATTATTAAAAGCATTATTTAACTTCAATGGACTTTCACACCAAGGGCTGCTACCTGCCATGCACCCAGTGCTGTCAGGAAAGTCTTCAGAATCCCACAACTTGAAGAATATTATAGTATATAGGTTATCCACCTTCATAAAATGATAAGGGTCTGTGTGCCTGTGTACCAGTGTGTCCTTCTGGTTTCTATGAGTCTGTCATTCCAACAGATGGTGCATTACAAACATTCAATAAAAGGATAAGTGTGTGGATGTGAGTCAAGCAGCATGCAACTGCAGAGCCGCTGCCCCATACATCATCGCAGGTCTACACCTTATATGTCCTTGGTGGATGAACCTAATATAAATTTGTTTTATATGTAGATAAGCATGCCCATGCCATACTGTCCTCTTGGGCAGCAACCTCCACCACCCTAACTCTTAAGTTACACTTAATCTTAACCATACACTCAAACTACCCCAACCCCTATCAGCTTCCACTGTGAAGCTGCTGGTGTAAACCTGCGGTGACATATGGTCCTGTGTTGTGCGTCTGTGTGTCCGTCTGATTGCTATGTCTCTTTCATTCCAACAGATGGTGCATTACAAACATTCAATGAAATAAGTGTGCGGGTATTTGTTAAGCAGCATGCAACTGCAGAGCTGCAGCACCATACATCACCGCAGGTCTACACCAGGAGCTTCACAGTGGAAGTGATGTCACCGCATGTCTATGCTACGGTACACGCTAACAACAGTAACCCCTAACCTTAAGTTACACTTAATCTTAACCATTTATACTTCATGCTAACTACCCCAACCCCTATCAGCTTCCACTGTGAAGCTGCTGGTGTAAACCTGCGGTGACATATGGTCCTGTGAGCTGCATCTGTGTGTCCGTCTGATTGCTATGTCTCTTTCATTCCAACAGATGGTGCATCACAAACATCTGTAGAAATGAATTATGTTATTACAAATGTTTGTGATGTGCCATCCGCTAGAATGAAAAATGCAATGCATTTTAGTGCTACATGCAATACAAAATACATTCCAATAGATAGTGGACTTCAAATGTTAATGCTGAGGTCTACTTTTACTGCGGAGATTTCAATCCTTCTTAGACAAGTAGCACAGTTTGAGTTAAATAAATTTTGAAATACCATAACAGTCCCATAACAAATCGTGTATCCCTTTTTCTATTAGCCAATGAATTTTATTCAGAGGTTTGTTACAACAAGAAAAAAAAGGGAAAAGCCTCACGGTGCCGTTTAAATCCGCTTTTCCTAAGCCTTGCTACTTAAGTTGCATTTATCCAGTTTAACAATAAAGCGTCGCTTTCAATTTTGCTTTATGGTGCCCCTCTAAGTCTCAAAAGGTCTGCATGAAACCTTTCTTCACTTTTTACAAACATCTTGGGTTAAGAAACGCCATGAATCTCTGTCTGCTTTACACCAAATCTTTCACATCCTAGTACATAGAACAGGCAAGAGGGCGTCTAGAAAGCATTTCATACCTTTATAGTAAAGCAGTGCTGACATTACAGAGGAGGTTTTGAAATTAGGCAGCTCGTCTTGTGCTGGTGGCTCAGTTCTCTATCGCTGACAACATTCGCCATTCCTGAACAGAGGATTTTATCATAAACTCTGGAGATGACTTGGAGAGGCATTACCAAATAAAGAGGGACAGGCAGACAGACAGACGCATGCTTATCACCAAAGGTCTAGCCTGTCACAAATGAGTGTAAAGCAGATTCTGTGGTTCGGCAAGTGTCTGACTCCAGTCAAACTGACTCGAGTACATTCACACTTCTACTTTTTCATTCACAAATGTGGACATCACTGTCCGTTTTCCCCAATCATCCACAATACCTCAGCGTTTTTAACCCTCATATACGGAGACTTTTGAAAATGCTCTCCAGAGTTGTATACTTCTGAAAAGTCCGGCACACCCTTTGTAGTGCGGATAGATGAAAACATGCCCTCAAAATCATGATCTGATTGGTTCATGCTTTATACGCTGCCCTTTTCTGATTGGATCCTCCTCATTAAAATGTCTCATTCCCTGATTGGTCACCCATCACTGAAGAAAACCATATTCCAACATAGCAGACACAGAAGAGCTGCTGTCCATGGTGCTGGTTGTGATGCTTATCTGTATGCAACAAAATTGGGTTTTGTACAGTTTGGAAGTCATATACATGCGCAAAAAGCAGAGAATTTACTGTTCACAGTTTTGTGATAAATTTTGCAGCTGGCAGCGTAACCATTCTGTCAAGGTTTTTTTTGGCTTTATTTATTTATATAGCACATTTAAAACAACTAGAAGTTGACCAAAATGCTCAATCTAATATATAAAGCAGAGTTGATGTGTGTATGTATGTTTGTTTGTCTGCCATACAAATCTGCACAGGTCATCCGATCGGCACCACCCTGGGCATGGGGCTCCTTTGTGACCCGGAGAAGGTCATGGGGTATGTTTGGTTCGGAAAAATGTTTGTGGTGAACTACAGGGCACCTTTTCACCAACACAACCTTCGGCACACGGCCCCAAAATCATCATCGGCAAGATGGCCGCACGTTCCAACAGACGTTCACCGCGGCACCATCTAGCAGCAGCTTTGATATCTGTGCATTGCTCTTTACCCATGTTTCTTTAAATTGCCAACAGATGGTAGTAGTGTCCAAGTACGAGAAGGCCGAATGTTTTGATTGGGTGAAGAGCATGTAAAACGTGAATGATCCAGTGTGTGTGACCGGCTGACACGCCCGCGTTTCCGTACATCACACTCCCACACGTACTGATAGTGCTCTATTTCATTCGCTAACGTCCGTTATATGCAATCACGTTTGAACAGAAACTCGCCTTAAAAAGACAGCATCCTTCCCCCACCATTTTCCCCAAACGCAGCACCGGTTGTACGTCACTTCTCTTTGTAGTTACCATCACCAATGCCCGTTAGATAGCATCACGGTTCAGCACAGACGCTCCTTACAAACAAAGCAACCATCCCCACCATTTTTCCCAGTACGGTTTCAGTGCTACTCTTTCTCACTGGCTTTCCGTATTTGTAGTGCTATTTTCTCGCTTTCCAACTCACAGTTCGATTTCAGTGTTGCTCTTTCTGACTGGTGCTATTTGTTCGCTTTCCGACGTATTGTAAATAAGGTAAATTCATCTCACTGTGGTGCTTATTCCATACGTAATACCATGTAACACATCATAATTGTCCTGCTTTTCACTAATACACCCATGCCACCAAAAAAAAGACGTAGAATTGGAAGGTCCACTTCAGATGCCACAACAAAGTTTATTTCTAGCTTGTCTCAAACGCCACACCAGACAAAATCCACATTGCAGGAACTTACAATTAAATGTCAATCAGAAAAATGTTTGTTCTGTTTCTTTCATTTGGGAAATTCACTGGTTTTAGATTCCCGGGCAATGCCGGGTACTCCTGCTAGTAATAAATAAAATACATAAGATAAACACAGTATTATCCATATAAACAGAAAGATTTAAACTCAAACTCATAAGCTAAAAAGCAGAAACTTAAAACTATGAATTGTGGGAGCCGACTTTATCATGAGGGGTAAACCGTTCCACAATTTAGGACCAGCCACTGCAAAGGGACAATCACCCCTCAGCTTCAACCGTGCACATGGGACAGCAAGCAATAGCTGAACTGAAGACCTCGGCTTCCAGGCTGATGAATGTGGAACAGGATGATCAGCTAAGTACGGTGGAGCTGACCCATGTAGGGCTTTAAAAACAAACACTAAAATCTTAAAATTCGCCCTGTGACTAACATGGAGCCTATGAAGAGAGGCCAACACCAGAGCAATGTGATCCATTTTTTGGCTGCTGGTCATAACTCTATTAGCTGCATTCTGCACCATTTGCGGGTGAGACAGTGTCGTACGGGATATCCCAACATACAAGACATTACAATCAACCAAATAAGCATGAATGAGCTTTAATAAAGGCAAATTATCCACACAAGAATAAAAAAGATAAATAGTTACACACCTAGAATAAAGGCAAAAAAAAAAGAAAAAATGTATCTTCTATAAACTTAGCTTTTCTTAAGAAGCTTTGGTTATTTATTTCTTCTTCTGTATGTCGTTAATAGGTCGTTTAATGAAAAAGGAGGACACTGCCAATATTTTGAATGATAATGATATGTTTCTGTGTTTCAAAAGAATTGATCTGATAAACCTGTTAATAATTCTTAAGTGATGTCATATTTACAAAATGAAATGGTCAAGGGGGGAACCACACTGTAACATTTTCAAGGTTGAACTTGATTATTTACTCCAATCTGTAAACGGCTGCAAGACCATCAAAGCTATTGGGACACTTGCTATTGTGAATGAACTAAAGTTTAATGTTGACATATCTGTGCAGTGTGCCTCGCTGGAAAGGTGTTTTGTGTCAGTATTTTGTAAATACAGTGCATCCGGAAAGTATTCACAGCGCATCACTTTTTCCACATTTTGTTATGTTACAGCCTTATTCCAAAATGGATTAAATTCATTTTTTTTCCTCAGAATTCTACACACAACACCCCATAATGACAACGTCAAAAAGGTTTACTTGAGGTTTTTGCAAATTTATTAAAAATAAAAAAAACTGAGAAAGCACATGTACATAAGTATTTACAGCCTTTGCCATGAAGCTCAAAATTGAGCTCAGGTGCATCCTGTTTCCCCTGATCATCCTTGAGATGTTTCTGCAGCTTCATTGGAGTCCACCTGTGGTAAATTCAGTTGATTGGACTTGATTTGGAAAGGCACACACCTGTCTATAGAAGGTCCCACAGTTGACAGTTCATGTCAGAGCACAAACCAAGCATGAAGTCAAAGGAATTGTCTGTAGACCTCCGAGACAGGATTGTCTTGAGACACAAATCTGGGGAAGGTTACCGAAACATTTCTGCTGCTTTGAAGGTCCCAATGAGCACAGTGGCCTCCATCATCCATAAGTGGAAGAAGTTCGAAACCACCAGGACTCTTCCTACAGCTGGCCAGTCATCTAAACTGAGCAATCAGGGGAGGAGGACCTTAGTCAGGGAGGTGACTAAGAACCCGATGGTCACTTGTCAGAGCTCCAGAGGTCCTTTGTGGAGAGACGAGAACCTTCCAGAAGGACAACCATCTCTGCAGCAATCCACCAATCAGGCCTGTATGGTAGAGTGGCCAGATGGAAGCCACTCCTTAGTAAAAGGCACATGGCAGCCTGCCTGGAGTTTGCCAAAAGGCACCTGAAGGACTCTAAGACCTTGAGAAACAAAATTCTCTGGTCTGATGAGACAAAGATTGAACTCTTTGGTGTGAATTCCAGGCGTCACGTTTGGAGGAAACCAGGCACCACTCATCACCAGGCCAATACCATCCCTACAGTGAAGCATGGTGGTGGCAGCATCATGCTGTGGAAATGGAACTGGGAGACTAGTCAGATTAAAGGGAAAGATGACCACAGCAATGTACAGAGACATCCTGGATGAAAACCTGCTCCAGAGCGCTCTTGACCTCAGACTGGGGCGACGGTTCATCTTTCAGCAGGACAACGACCCTAAGCACACAGTCAAGATATCAAAGGAGTGGCTTCAGGACAACTCTGTGAATGTCCTTGAGTGGCCCAGCCAGAGCCCAGACTTGAATCTGATTGAACATCTCTGGAGAGATCTTAAAATGGCTGTGCACCGACGCTTCTCATCCAACCTGATGGAGCTTGAGAGGTGCTGCAAAGAGGAATGGGCGAAACTGGCCAAGGATAGGTGTGCCAAGCTTGTGGCATCATATTCAAAAAGACTTGAGGCTGGAATTGCTGCCAAAGGTGCATCGACAAAGTATTGAGCAAAGGCTGTGAATACTTATGTACATGTGATTTCTCAGTTTTGTTATTTTTAATAAATTTGCAAAAACCTCAAGTAAACTTTCTTCACGTTGTCATTATGGGGTGTTGTGTGTAGAATTCTGAGGAAAAAAATAAATTTAATCCATTTTGGAATAAGGCTGTAACATAACAAAATGTGGAAAAAGTGATGCGCTGTGAATACTTTCCGGATGCACTGTATCACACCTCATGTGAATGTCGTATGTAAGATTTTTATGCTGTGGGTTGTATTTTGACTTTGGAAGAAATAAGTGGATAGGACTGGCGAGCTTTTTTGGACTGAATGGCCTGTTCCCGTCTAGATTGTTCTAATAAGAAACAGAAACAAAGAGGACACTACTCCTTGAAGTTTCCGCCAAAGCATACAAACATTATTTGCATTTTTCATTATTTTAGTATGGATGGTGATCATTTACAGGTAAAGACGCCATATTTTTTTTTACATGAAAAAGTGTGGACAAATCAGACAGTGGAAAGCCACCAAGGAGTCAAGGGTGACGATCAACTCTGCACAGTTCTGCTCTGCTGAAGCAATGTCATGCCACCGTGCTGCACGAATACAATTTTTTTTTTTTGATATAAAAGGCATTTGAATACACATATCATCAGACTGTGGCACAATGGAGTTGAAACTGTCTAAGCTGCAGGGCAAATCCTGGTTTGGCGCAATGCTGAGCAAGTAATGCCACTTTCAAGGCAGCAAGCCCATGTGGGCACCCAATGTGACCCATCAAATTGTGTACCCAGGAATCATATGGATTGGTACATTGCTACCGGTAAAGGTAGAGTTTGGGTTAGAAACCCAACATGTAACTAACCCTGATGCAATCATTTTAAATAATGAAATATGTATTAATAAACATTTACTTATTTGGCTGACACTTTTATCTAAGGCAGATTACAACATCTGAGGTGCAATTCTTTTCTGCAGCTGGAACACAGGCAGATGAAGTGACTTGCTCATATTCACGTGGTGTCAGTAGTGGGATTTAAAACACACAGCCAAAGGGTGTGAGGTCCAAAGCCTTAACCACTACACCACATTTAAACCAACAATTCATTAGAAGAACATCAGAACATTGATTTACATTCAATTTTTGTCAAAATAAAAAATTAATTTAAATTGAACCAACGTTTGTACCCCAAAAAAGTCACTCAAGTTAAAGTTCGATAGCCAGAAAATTTATGTCCTGCACAGGAAGAAAAAAAAAGTCTTAATGCTCTTTCAATAAATTCTTAGTTTAAATGTGGTGCAGGTTTTAAGACTTTGGACTGTCAGATTCTGAGGTTGTGGATTCAGATCCCACTTCTGACACCATGTCAATATGTGCAAATCATGTCACCTGCCTGTGCCCCAACTGGGAAGACAGAAAGAATTGGAACCAATTGTACCTCAGACGTTGTAAGTCACTTTGGATGAAGGTTTCAGCCCCCCAAAAAAGTCAATTTAAGTTATTTTAAATCAGTGGTGAGCAATGTCGGTCCTGGAGGGCAACGGTGGCTGCTGGACTTTTTCCCAACCCATTTGCTTTATGAGAAGTCACTTACAGCTGATAAAGTAATTATTGCTCAAGTGACATTTTTCTCCTTCACTTTGTTGTCTTGTTAAGATTTTGAACCCTTAATTTGCTTATTTTAGTGTAAAATCACTGCAATCACCACTTCTAATTTCTCATTATTTGCAATAAATGTCAAAGTAACCAACAATTCTCCATCTAACTTGTCTCATTTTACACCTGTGTGTATTCATCATTCAATAAAAGAAAAATGAAGAGAAGAAAGTGAAGGTCTGAATATTATTCATTTTAGGCTTCAAATCATTTGGATGATATCATTAGAAAGGAAAAAAAAATGACCAGCCATCGCTGAGTTAAAACACTAACCAGCCATGATATTAAATACACTCTGTTATGAACTAGTTGTAATAGTTAAACAACAAAAATTGGCAGCCACTGCAGCCCTCCAGGGCCGACGATGCCCACCCCTATTTTAAATGATTGGCTCAAGCTTAGGTGCATGACATCTAGACCAGGTGGTCCCTAACCCAGTTCACTGGGGAGCGCCAAACTGTACAAAAATCTGCACCAGGCAATCAGTGCCAATGCATTTGACTCATATTGGCCTCACATGATCTTTGGTACACAACCTGATGGGTCCCATATGAGCCCCTTAATCCCTCAACCCACATATTGGATACATTTGGTGTCTATATCAGCTTGATCCTTGGGTTTCTGAATACTTCACACTCAATGTGCATGTAAAGCAGAGGCCATTGACGGCATAAATTCTCAGTAGCTGCTAGCAGATATGAAGAATGGACAGACCCAAGGATGCAAGGTCTTGTAGAAATTCACCCAAAACTTGCCTAATGGTTCTAGATGATATGCCAATCAATTCTCTTTTGACCTTGAAACACAGTGTATAATTTAAAGAATGAGAGATTGGGGGTGAGGTATGGGTTGGTGGAAGAGCTAGTATTGACCCAGGTCTTTTGAGAGCAATGTTGTATGTATATTTAACATGAAGGATTGTAATGGTCCCCCCCTTCATTTAGCAAGCACCTTGCAGTGTAGTGTGTGCTCCAGGATGGGGAATGGTGCATTCCGAAAATAGCAAAACCACCACTGCCAATGTCTGTGAAGATTCTCAGTCATCCAGGTGAAGTTATCTGGTAGTTGAGTCATGGCAACTGGACTTCTTTCTTGTTTGGTAGACAAGAAAGAAGTCCATCTGCCATGACTCAACTGCCAGACACCACTGCCAATACAACTCGTCCTGGTTATGACGTTAATCTGCATCCAGCCCTGCAAGCGGGTCCTCCAACTTGTAGGGGAAACTCAGAGGCTGGTGGCAGGATTGGCACTCCAGCCACAGTAAAAAATATCTCACAGTGTTTTCTAGTGTGATGCCGAGGTGTCACCCTCTGCACTCGGGTGACAATCCGGGTGGTTCGTTGTGTGGGGAGTGCGGCAACGCGCTTCAATCAGCGCATGCTCCCGGCCTCTCAGTTTTAAAAGTGGCCAAATGTGTCGGAAAACCCGCACATCTGGCAACCCTGCCCAGAACTGGAACACTGCCTAACCTCTCCAATAATCCGTCTACAAAACAATAACAATGCATAGCGGGCTCGCTCCACTAATCGGGCATGGTTTTAAATGTAAAGAATGAAAGTCGGCACAAAACAGACGGCACGGATTGGATCGGTGCCCTCTAAAGAAATATACAGTATAACGGAGGCTGTTGTAACGCTGTAGCCTCGCAACAAGGAAACCGATTTTCAAGTCCCATGGTGCTCCGGTTTCCTTGCACAGTTCAAAAGACACGCATTTTAGGTGGACCGTCGATGGCCCGTGTGTGTGTGAGTAAGTGTGCGTATTAACCTTACGATGAATTGATATCCAGTCCTGCCTTGCTCCAGGTAGTTGTTGGGATAGGCTCTAGCTTTTCCAACAACACCTCTTAGGAAGAGCGGGTTTGGAAAATGGACAGATGAAATAAATACCAGAATCAAAGAGTAAAATCGTACAGACAATGAAGTGCTCTACTTGTACATGGGTTAAGATGTATTTTTCTTATGAAAAGTTTGTGAGCAGGGTTATCGCAATTTTCCACAAATCTGAACAGCCTCTCAGCCCGCAAAGGACGCTTGCATACTGCCGAGGATACAAAATAAGCTATTTAAATAAATAAATTACTTAATTTAATTAAATTTTAAAAGCAAAGCGGGCATCATTGATCATTGTGGAGCTTCCCTCGGCTGCATTTAACAGCTATATATTTATAATACATGTCGGCGATCCTGCAACTACATAAAAATCTAACAGCTAAGGAGAAAACGATGGCTTTCTGATTATCCCGGGCACTGGAGTGAGAACTGCAAGGCGCATGAAGCCTTCAGCCGCCGCTCAGATTTGAGAATCCTCTGCGGCACGTGGACAGCTATCCAAAGACACGCCCCCAACACATCAGCCTTTCTCCCGACGGTCGAACTCTTAGCCAATTAGAATCGGAAGGACGATGTCGGACGGCTAGTCAGACAACTGCTTGGTCAAGTGGTGTGCGATGACTCATTTCTGGGAAGGAAAAAAAAAATTGGACCCGCGAAGCTCTGACATGTCACGTGCGAAACATTGCAGTTTTGTGTGTGACAGAGAGAGAGAGAGAGAGAGAGAGAGAGAGAGAGAGAGAGAGAGAGGAATGGGTTAAGCATTAAGGTTGTTGCTATTCGCAGAATAGATAATGACAGGCTCTGTACAACGTCTTCAGCCAAATTGCAAATACATATTGTTTTCTGTCTGACCTTGTTGACAGCCTGTCTGGGGAGTATTCTTGTCTGGATCTTAAAAAGAAAGGATGTTTTGGTCACTGTCACAAAGCACCCTACACCACTTTCAGGAGTGTTAAAAATTCAAGGGGTCATACTGTTTTCTTCTATATATATGAATATATAGCTTCTTTTCTAGTGAGCATTATCTCAGAAGTCAATCAGGAAGACATTGTTCAATGGATTCTTTTTACTATGCCTTTAGCAAGCAAAATAACTAAACTCTTTCAAAAAAAGGATTTTAAAAATTACGATTGTGTTATATAGTGCCCAGCGCTAGGTTATTTTGTGCCCTTATTAGTGTTCAGTATGTAACCCGTACGGTCGGTCCGCAACCCCCCTGCTCCCTAGGCGAATGCCTATAATTCACCTTAAGGGTGCCGTTTGCCTTGATAGTGTCTTTTGGAGAAATACTATCACCAAGATGTTTAATCAGGTAATCTAAAATACTGGAAAACAAAACAAATCAACTTTGCTCTTTATATACTGTCTGTCCTAGCGGGTCCTAGCACACAAAGCTTTAGAAAGCAATCAAGAAGTGGATTTTTAAACAGCCATGAATACTGCAGACACATATGATAGTTCAGTCCCCATCTACAGTGTTAGTGAGCACTGCCGTAAAGTGCTTTACAAAGCAAAAGACGGATACTGAAGAAATTTCACCATATTTTTGCAAGCATTACAAATTACTTCTACAAGCAAATCAAGAATATTGCAAACCCATGTTAATTGATCCGTTTTATTCTAAAGATAAAGTGCTTTACACCACCATGAAGAATACAGAGAAGACACATCAGCAGGTCCACCCTGTACTTTGGTTATTGTGGGTATTATGGGAATGTGACATCAAAAATCTTCAAAATAATATCAAACAATGAATCAATCAGACCTCATTATACATAAATGTCATTTCCAAGTGATAACCGTCCCCAAGCACTTTACAAAGATGCCATGCACACTAAAAAGGGTAGTTGTACTATTCAGTGCCTTTTGTTATGGGCACTATCACAAAGTCCTTACAAAGTAGTGTTATTGATTAATCTTTACCCTCTTCTCATCATAAGCTATTTTTGCCTGCTTTACAAATTAATTGGCCAGCAGTACCAACAACTTTCTGCATTGTGGTTAAGTATAATGGTTAAGGCTTTGAACTTGAAGCCCTTAGAATGTGGGCTCAAATTCTGCCCCTGCCACTGTGTGACCATGAGAAAGTCACTTCACCTGCCAGCTACCTAATAAGTAATGATGAATATGTTCATGTGCCCTGAAATGGATGGATGCCCAATTCCTGCTTTGCACCTAAAAGCTGCCATATATGATAGTAATAATTTGTTATGATAGTTATAATTTGTTACTAACTCTCACCTATTCTGTTTCTTTTCTCAGTACTCAAATGTGGCACTTGGTGCCACGGCCCACTTGCCAAATTGTCTGACTGCCTAAAGTAAAGTCATCCCTGATGGAGGGTCGCAGGAATAGTTGGGTAGAGAGGTCCTTTCATCGGATTGGCTGGCCCAGCTGTGACTCAGCTGTGGAATGGCCAATAGGGTGAGGCAGCTTGATGGCCAAGGTCTCCAGGACTCTAAATAAATCTGAATCATATTATGTGATATAATCTACTGTTAAATTCTGCTCCGTACTTGTACATTTTTTATATTTTTTATACTGTATTGAGGATTTGTTCTGTTCTGTGTATTGTATTGTATTGACCCCCTTCTTTTTGACACCCACTGCACGCCCAACCTACCTGGAAAGGGGTCTCTTTTTGCCTGCCTTTCCAGAGGTTTCTTCTATTTTTCTCCCCTACAAGTGTTTTTTTGGGAGTTTTTTCTTGTCTTCTTAGAGTGTCAAGGCTGGGGGGCTGTCAAGAGGCAGGGCCTGTTAAACCACATTGTGGTACTTCTTGTGTGATTTTGGGCTATACAAAAATAAATTGTATTGTATTGTATTGTATATAGGCCCCTGCCAGCCTGAATTAGATGAAGCTGGTTTGTGAATGTTATGTTAGATAAGAGTCTCAAACGCAATACAGTTCAGGGTAGTGTGGTGCCAGAGCTTATCCTAGCAGCAATGGGGACACCAGGGGGTGCACATGCAATCACTTATAATGAGGTCAATTCACCACATAACCTAACGTGCACATCACTGGAGACGTTGGAAGAAAATTGAAGCATCCAGATGAGAACCCACATCATCAAAGGGAGAATTTGGAAATGCCAGTTAAGAAGCAGTGCTAGCCACTACAGACCTACAAATACTGAACATTAAATACAGTTAGGTCCATAAATATTTGGACTGAGACAACTTTTTTCTCATTTCGGTTCTGTACATTACCACAATGAATTTTAAATTAAACAACTCAGATGCAGTTGAAGTGCAGACTTTCAGCTTTATTTCAGTGGGTTGAACAAAAAGATTGCATAAAAATGTGAGGCAACTAAAGTATTTTTTTTAACACAATCCCTTTTAGGGGCTCAAAAGTAATTGGACAAATTAAATAACTAGAAATAAAATGTTCATTTCTAATACTTGGTTGAACACCCTTTGCTGGCAATGACAGCCTGAAGTCTTGAACTCCTGGACATCACCAGATGCTGGGTTTCCTCCTTTTTAATGCTCTGCCAGGCCTTTACTGCAGCGGCTCTCAGTTGCTGTTTGTTTGGTGGGCCTTTCTGTCCGAAGTTTAGTCTTCAACAAGTGAAATGCCTGCTCAGTTGGGTTAAGATCAGGTGACTGACTTGGCCATTCAAGAATTTTCCACTTCTTTGCTTTAATAAACTCCTGGGTTGCTTTGGCTGTATGTTTTGGGTCATTGTCCATCTGTATCATGAAATGCCGCCCAATAAATTTGACGTCATTTAGCTGGATTTGAGCAGACAGTATGTCTCTGAACACCTCAGAATTCATTCGGCTGCTTCTGTCCTGTGTCACCTCATCAATAAACACGAGTGTCCCAGTGCAACTGGCAGCCATCACACTGCCCGACTCCACCTTGTTTTACAGATGATGTGGTGTGCTTTGGATAATGAGCTGTTCCACGCCTTCTCCATACTTTCTTCTTGTCATCATTCTGGTAGAGGTTGATCTTGGTTTCATCTGTCCAAAGAATGTTTCTCCAGAACTGTGCTGGCTTTTTTAGATGTCCTTTAGCAAAGTCCAATCTAGCCTTTCTATTCTTGAGGCTTATGAGTGGCTTGCACCTTGCAGTGCACCCTCTGTATTTACTTTCATGCAGTCTTCTCTTTATGGTAGACTTGGATATCGATACGCCAACCCCCTGGAGAGTGTTGTTCACTTGGTTGGCTGTTGTGAAGGGGTTTCTCTTCACCATGGAAATGATTCTGTGATCATCCACCACTGTTGTCTTCCGTGGATGTCCAGGTCTTTTTGCATTGCCGAGTTCACCAGTGCTTGCTTGCTTTCTCAGGATGTACCAAACTGTAGATTTTGCCACTCGTAATATTGTAGCAATTTCTCGGATGATGGCTTCTTTCACCTGCATGGAGAGCTCCTTTGACCGCATGTTGTCTGTTCACAGCAAAATCTTCCACATACAAGCACCACACCTCAAATCAACTCCAGGCCTTTTATCTGCTTAATTGATAATGACATAATGACGGACTTGAACACACCTGCCCATGAAATAGCCTTTGAGTCAATTGTCCAATTACTTTTGAGCCCCTGAAATGAAGGGATTGTGTTAAAAAATGCTTTAGTTGCCTCACATTTTTATGCAATTGTTTTGTTCAACCCACTGAATTAAAGCTGAAAGTCTGCACTTCAACTGCATCTGAGTTGTTTCATTTAAAATTCATTGTGGTAATGTACAGAACCAAAATTAGAAAAAAGTTGTCTCTGTCCAAATATTTATGGACCTAACTGTAGATTAACAAATTAAAGATAGAAAGGAATGTTTAGCAGTGTCATTTTGGAAGAGCTGTGGTGGGTTTGTTTCCTGCCTTGTGCCCTGTGTTGGCTGGGATTGGCTCCAGCATACCCCTGTGACCCTGTGTTAGGATATAGCGGGTTGGATAATGACTGACTGACTTTATAAGAGTTTAATGTTTTGCATTCAAACACAAGTGACTTCGGGTGTAGTATGCTATTTTAGTGATGAGGGTTTAACTTCATATATTGACAAATGAATTATAAAAAAATGGAAATGTGTAATCAGATTAGATATGACATGCATTAAGCAGACCCTTCAGCCTTGTGGTGGCTGGACTTGGATGTGAAGTGGGACACATTGTCGGTCTTCACATTTAAACAGTTTTTACAAGAACAGGCCATTCAACTCAATAAGCTCGTCCCGTCTTATTCACCCAGATTGTCCCAAAATAACAAGTCGAGATTTGAAGGTCCTAAAGATCCTGCTCTCCACCACGCCACCTGGTAATTCATTCAACCTGTCTGTGGTTCTTTGCTTGAATAAAAACTTTCTAAAATCTGAGCGAAATGTACTGTTAACAAGTGTCGCCGTGTTCTTGCTAAACGGGAGCTATTAAGATAAGAATTTGACACAAGTACGCGCCGCATGAGCAGAACTCGCAATCAGCACCACGGACAGCGGACAGCTGCCTCGCTCTCTCCTCTGCTTTTATCCAATTCCAAAGCAATCCAAAAACAGTTTTCAAATCCAGAGCAAGTGAAAGGACCCCTTCCATGGGCTTTATTAAAAAAAATATATAAACAATTTGCATATTGTTTGATCCTTATTCAAAATCGCTGAACTAATATTTCTAAGCGTGGACGGGAGAAACAATATAATGGAGCTGTCCGATTTTTCGTTTTCTTTTCTAGACACTACAAAGATAGATATTGAAAGGTGCTGTATAGACAGACAGACAGATGGAGAAATTTAGCTGTACATATTTCTACAATTCATTTACATAATTTTCTTTGTTTCATGTCACATATTTCTATCGCCATACCTCTCATGATCTAGTTGACGTTTTTTGATCCCTCTGCTTTTTTTTTTTATATCACGATTTACAGGGTAGTTGTCAGTATGGTATTGTTGGAGGAGAGCGGGCATCCCGCCCGGGACGGAAAATGGTTCATTACCTTGATAGGAGGCCAGGAAAATGACGCACACCGTTTGGCCGGTGGGACATCGCAATGTAATGTATTTGCAGCAGAATGTCTTAAGAGACGGACTGCGGATCGAGGATTGGTTTCATCCCCCATACACAGGGTGGCAGTGGTCCTAATACGGTAACACAATCGTGACACCTGCAGGGGTTCTTGGGAGGTGAAGTCTGGAAGGGCAACACTGTTGTGGTCCCAGGGTCGGGAAGCACCTTCTTACTTTCTGTATGGCAAAGAAGTGCTTTCTGGAAGCCATGGTATGACACCGGAAGTATTCCCAGGTCCAACTTTTAAGAAGTCCACTGCCTCACTTCATTCAGTCAGAGTCGGGAAGGAGGCAGACAATACACAGCAGGAGGTAGTTAAGGAGGAAGAATTGTTAGTTTATTGTTTGATTTATGTATAATTGGGGCTTATATTTGGAGAGGTGATTGAGAAAAATAATTTTGGAAGAATACATATCTTATTTTATTCAAAAACACCTGGTATTTTACTGTGTTTTGGGTTTGGGGCTCTCTGGTGACCCCTTGTGGTCACAACGTGTACTCTTTACGTAGCTTCCTTCTCAACTACCCCCAAATAATGCTGAGGCTCCAAACTCTGAACTGGTTTAACTTGTTTGCAAACTGATGGATGTAATAATTATTAAAATAATATTAATTATTAAAATCCAAACACATAGTAATGGCATGGTGGCACAGCATCTCTGATCTTTAAACCATAAATCTGTTCTTTGTAGATTATGTACAGTACGCATTTCCCCCTCACTGTTGTGTTTCAGTCAGGGGTCCCACCACACCTCCCCACCTCAGCTGGAAGTCAAATTTCTCTTTTTATGCCTGTTTTGTTAAATTTGATTCTTGTTTATGTTAATATTGTTGCTCATTTAGTTTCTAAATGTCTGTCTAGCTTTTACTATATCCCATGTATTTTGTGGGTGGTCCTGCAAGAGGTGGGGTCACCAGCCCATCAGTGTCAAAGGACTGCCCTCAACCATATAAAGGTAGGGATGATGCAGAGTCCCTTGTGGTTCATTGAATGCACTCATGATGTTGATGAGTGTTGGTGAGTTACTTGTGATTTCTTGCTATTGGATTGCCTTTTTCAAGCAACTCCTTCAGGGCCTTCTGGTTCTCCTCAGATCTTCCTTACTTTACAGAGCATTTTATGTATAAGAATACTTTTATTTATAAAGATCCCATGTTTGTTTATTCATTGTTAGTTGGAGTTTGACATCCCTCCTTCACCCTGGTTGGGCATTCTAAAGTATCATTTGGGACATTTTGTGCTTAGGAATCCCACGTTTATGACGCCCACTTTGTACAGATATAGTTCAAGATCGATTGGAAAATCTAGTCTGTCACAGTGCGAGTACATCAGAGATAGGGTGCTTTTATAGATAGTTTTTACTTTGCACCCATTGCGTCTGGGTTGGCTTCAGCTCTCTGTGTTCTTACACTGGAACAACATTAGAAGGAAATGGATTAAGTTTATAACAATGTAAAAGAAAACGTTTAGGAGAAATAATAACATCATAATGAACTCTAAATATGGAATCAGTACGATATAGAGAGGTTAGGAGCACACACTGATACAGTGCATTGCTGCACCCACCACACGACAAACCAACTCAGGATCCAGATTCGGACCCGAGTGCAGCCATGCAACGGGTGATACCTCAGCACCACACTAGTTCAGATGGAATGGAACCAGTGTGAGGTTTGTTATGGTGGCTGGAGTGCCAATTCTGCCAGCAACCCCCAAGTTTTTCCCTGCAGGTTGGAGGGCCTACATGCAGGGCTAGAGATGAAATAAATTAATAATTCGATAGGCTTAGGCACATTGGTATAATACGCGAAACATATATTGTGATAGCCATGTCCATCTGTCTGTATGTCTGCCTTCAACAACTTGGCCCTCTGTGGACCAATTTCATTCAAAATGAAGCCTGCTTATTCTTTAAGGAAATTTGTCTTGCCAGTTTAATTTTCGTTCAGATATCTCAAATGAATCGCGCTGTACTAGGTTTGAAAGCATCGGAGAATGCACACACTCGTTAAAATGGTGGGACAATTTTGTGTGAATTCAACTATCACTCGGGATGCACATGGTGTTACACGTTAACTTTGTTTATGTCAATATTGACACGTTAAGTTCCGTTACTGTCCCACTTCAATTAACATTTCATAACAAAACCAAGATCAACTACGGGTGCTGAGAAGATATTAATTACAAGCTCAATCAAACACATCACAAAACTACGAATTATTTCACTGTGTCAATTTTATTTGAGAGCGGTTTCTTGAGTTTATATATTTTGTAGATATTCCGCCAGTGTGCCCAAAGCAAATGAGTCAGCCACCGGCAGAGCGCGGGTGCGCACACAGCTAACATAACAGCACCTTCTCCTGCTGCTCTAGGTAAGTTGAAAGTAAACGAACAAAAAAAAACTTTTCAGAATTTAAAAAAGCAATCATGTCCACATATATAAGACTGAATTGATTAATATTATCTGCAGGTTATTATTGTAAAGAACCAACGTTATCAACCATTAATAGCACGGGAAAGGCGCAGCTGCCATAACTGATATCAATAAAGGGCGGGTTTAGAAATGGAACTTCGGGTGATCTGCGGTCAAAATATCGGAGCTGTTAGGCAGGCAACAAGCACCATGCTGGCCGCTAATAGGAAGGACAGGGCAGGATTAGAGCCTGCATCGTGCCGATTACTATAAAGTTCAACAGACTGAGCGTGCTTTCACCTGAACAGCCGCTTTTGCTTCTTTGTATCTTCAGACTGGAACTAAAATCACACCATACACATACCAGTTATACAATAAATCAGTTCCTTTCTAAGTTATTTATTTATATTCTTTCCCCAAATTACTGTGTTTTAACTATGCTAGATGGGCAACTTATTTCGCGTGCTTTTCTCCTTCCATACGGCAATGCAAAACGACCAATACTAAAATCAGTTTTAACATTAACAGTTATTTTTAATTCCCTAATTACTAGGTATTGGGTATGCTTTCAAAAATGTTCTATTTAGGAAAGGTTGAACCTTTAGACACAGATTCTCCACCACTATCATACATCAGTCGATGCCATTTTCACATCACTTGAATTTCAATTAGCTTGTGTATGGGTCGAGCCACCATAAGCATCTTTGTGCTTTTCACTCCATTGTAAAGTGCTGTTAAAAAACGCGATTCTATAACGCATGGAATTGCATTCTGCTGTCGCTATTATTTTGAGAGCGACTCATTACAAATATTTAACAATAATAATAACACATTTTATTTATATAGTGCTTTTCCTGTGTTCAAAGTGATTCACAAATATCCAAAGGAACGTATTAGGAATAAAAGCCCGAAGAATTAAAATGACAAACGCGTGCCCGACGCTTATGCCTGATTGCACAAACATCATCTCTATCACACGTCACATATACCCCGTGACAAATATATATTTTTTAAAAAATGTATCGCCTGTCTCATTGATATTGCATAAAAAAAGTTCCAACTTTCAAATTTGTTAACTAACGCCATTTTCTAACTTGCTGAAAAATAGGACAATGCTTAGTTTGCCACAATTACAATATGCGGGCAAACAACCTTAGAGCATGTCTCTGTCATTTAAATATCGTACTTGTGTACTTTTACGTAATTTCAAAGTTTTAAAACGTGTTGATGTAAGACTTATCTCCTATTGTAAATTTATATTTGGAAAATATATATTTTACATGGGGTGTGATGTAAATATGCAGAAGTACAATCGTGACTCTAAAAACTGATTTTTTATGATTCGTTTAAATATCAAACTCGGCCCATTTACTGAAGAAAACTCGTGTCAATTTTAATACTTTATTGGAAGACGTGGCTTGGCTTAATCTCTGTGATCTTAAAGACTCTTTTCCGAGAGAGGCTACCGCGATGGTATTATAATTTATCTCTATTTTGTCTCATACCGTTTTCTTTTCGTCCGTGTTTTCTTCTTAACGAATTCCTTCTCCTGATAAATACTCCCGTCTTTAGAGCCAAGAGTCTGTTTGCGTTTCTGTTCTGTGTGTGTGTGTATTTGTGAATAGGTCTGTCCGGAATAAGTCCAGCCATAGTTAATATAACGAGAACATTTTTCGCGGCATATAACCTGGCGGCCAAAGAGAGTGGACTTGAATGCGCATGCTTGAAAGACGACGACTTCACCGATCTAGTCAGTGGGGGCGCTAGACGCCGTCGAGTGAGCATGTGTACTGTACTGTGTGGCCATCGCACTCAAAATGACTGAGGGAGAAGAGCAATGAATCTGCATCAATATTTTGCGTTAAGCAAAAAAAACTATTCGGATGATTCAGAAGGCTTTCAGGGATGAGTGTAGCGCAATAAAAGGGTGGCACAAAACGCTTCAAAGATGGCCGAGAATCTGTTGGGTCATGGACCTCTGGCTTTTTCCAAAACTATAATCACCTTTGAAAGGGAAGAGATTTCAGACTGTCGATGAGATTCAGGAAAATGCGACGAGGCAGCTGATGGCGATTCCAGCAAAGAATTTTGGAGAGTGGTTAATAAAAGGGAAAAACCTTGTTAGCACCCCGAAATTTCTTCCTTTTCTGAAAAGCTGCCATTTTCTGCATCAAACCAAATAAGAAATGAAATGAAAAGGGGAATCTCACATTGTGTGCCTTCCATGAACAGTGGAAGAGACGCTGGGAGAACTGTGTGAGGTCTCAGGGTACCTACTTTGAAGTGGACTGAGATGTCATTGCCCCATGTACAATGCTTCTTGTATTGTTTTCTATAAATGGATCTGTCTTCCAAATTATATGGCTGGATGATATCTGGACAGACCCGGGACAGACTCGTTCGTCAATCCCCCGGGCCTCTTGCGTCTTCTGCCGCTTGCGTATGTGGATTTCACTTTCACCAAACAACAAATCTTTTAATTCTCGCTGATAGAGCTCTTCATTTGGAAGGAATACAACTTTAAAAGTTGAACTTTTCCCGGATGGCAATACGAATTAGACGATCTATAAGTCACTGACTTAAAGTTTAAATTCGAACAATATATTCAATCTCTTTTCGCCGTTTTGTAATTTCACCGAGTAATAATTTCCATTTCTTTGCGCTAAGGCGATCTTTACTATCATTTTTTTTTTTTTGAGACTTTAGAATTTTAGTACTTTCATTATCTCTGCCCTGCTCTGCATGTGTATCGCACCAACATTTTTGAATTCTACTTTGTCATCTACTCTTTGTCTTTTTTTTCCGGGCCCAGGTGTGGTTAAATCTCTTGGTATAAAGTCTCATCTCACGGGACATGAAAGTATCTCTCTCTCTGAAAAAGTCTTGTCTCATTCCAGGATTTATTTTATTATAATAGTGAGATATATAGATTCTCCTTCATCTTTTCCTTTGGTCACAGCTCATCACCCTGTGTGATCTGACAGTTTGTGTACTTTTCGAGTAAAAACCATAAAACGTGCTGTCCATTTTTATTATTGGTTATTTGGTTGACATCCTTATTCAACCCAACTTACCACATTTGTGAGATACAACTTGTTACATTTCTTTAGTTTTTTTTTTTAAATTGGAGCAAAGAGGCAGGTGAAGTGACTTGTTCATGGTAACAGGATTTGAACCCACAACCAGCATCGTCATTAGGTTAGCGGCTTCAGATTTCAGGTGTTCAGCCCCTGCCCCATCTCATGGTCTCGTTGATCTTTGAGAGCCTAGCCCACCCACCTTCCCCTTTCCTCTCATTATGCATTATGACATTCATGGACAACCGATCTGAAACTCCTCTCTCAGTCAAGGTATGTAATAACCCTCAGAGACGAGAGGGGGCGCTGCCACTAATGTTGTCATCTCCGTCTTTCCCTGCAGTGCTGAGACCCCGCCCATTGAGAGCATTTGACCCCGCCCCCATCTGGTCTAGCCACCATAAAACCTGAAAGGAGGCGACATTACTGGATCGAGCAAAACACCGGACGGATCTCCGCTAATAGAGACTGCAATCCTCCATCACTTTACGTACCTGAATGCCCGCATACGGGACACCTGCTGAATAGCATCATTTATTTATTTCTTTCTTGTTTATTTGCTTTATTCATGGTTAATAAAAGGGAAAACCTGGTTAGCACCTCAAAATTTCTTCCTTTTCTTAAAAGCTGCCATTTCTCCACCAAACCACATAAGAAATTAAATGAAAAAGGGAATCTCACATTGTGTGCCTTCCATGTGAGCATCATGCATTTTTGATTCTAAGTGTCATTGTCTGTAAAACGCACCTGACAAGCTTTACTTTGAACAGCAAGCGTGTTTTATGTAAAGAAATTGATTTTTGCATTTGGATTTTGGCTTTAAAAAAAAAAACATCAGAAGGGCCTGTTGACAATTGATACAGATGTGCAGCGGCCACAACGAGTCTAATATTACTGTACAAGAGCAGCAATCCAGGGGTAAACCAATCTGATGTGCAGAGATCCATTAGACTCCATTAGCCAGAAGAGATGCAGGCAGCAATCCCGGGGGACCGGAGAGTGGGCTTGGCTAGAGAGCAATCAGGAGCTGAGCGGAGCTGGCAGAGGGGAGAACAAGGGAGAGAGGGGACAGATGAGAGAGTGAGAGAGGGGGGGGGGATCAGAGACAAAAAGAGAGAAAAGGGATGGAGAAGAAAAGAAATGAGACAGACAAGGGGGGGGCAATGAGAGGCAGAGTGAGAAAGAGAGTGGTGGGAAGATCAAAGGAGAGAAACAAGGGAGATGGTGATGAAGAGGAAGATCAGAAAAGTGATGAGGTGGAAGGAAAGAAGGATTAGAGACAAAGAGGAAGATGAGGAGTTAGAAAATGTCCGCACAGCATTACTGACAGGAGTAGTTGGGGATTTAACGATTTTGAAAGTTGGAGTGCGTTTAATTTGTGCTTATTTACTTTATCCAGTGGTTCTCAAATTGTGGGGTGGGCCCCTCTAGGGGGGGTGCGAAGTAACAAAAAGGGGGGCATGAAGATGTGATAAAAAGAAAACGAATCGAAAATATGAAAAATACATCTATTGAAACCACTGTTAAATTCTGTTACGTACTTCTAAAATTTTAATTTCATACTGTATTTTTTTAAATATTTTTTATACTGTATTGAGGATTTGTTCTGTTCTGTGTATTGTATTGTATGGACCCCCTTCTTTTTGACACCCACTGCACGCCCAACCTACCTGATAAGGGGTCTCTCTTTGAACTGCCTTTCCTGAGGTTTCTTCCATTTTTTCCCTACTGGGGTTTTTTTGGGAGTTTTTTTTCTTGTCTTTTTAGAGAGTCAAGGCTGGGGGGCTGTCAAGAGAGAGGGTCTGTTAAAGCTCATTGTGGCACTCCTTGTGTGATTTTGGGCTATACAAACATAAATTGTATTGTATTGTATTGTATTGTAATTGCCCGAGGTTATAGATGTAGAAGGGAAGGTGGGGAGAAGTTATAAAGTACAATACCTTATAAACCAGTGGTTCTCAAACTGTGGGACGGGCCCCCCCTAGGTGGGCGCAAAGATGTGAAAAAAAGAAAACAGAATCAAAAATATGAAAAATACATCTATTGAAACTAAAACAAATTAACTTAAACTACAATTTGATACTAGAAAAATAAATACAGAGTTAGATAAATGTCAATCAAAGTTAAGTAGGTATAATAAAATATGCATCTATGATGTATCAGTAATTAAAAAAGAACAAATTGGTGTTAGTGGGCTCCTTTCAAAAAAAAAAAAAATGTTAGGGGGGCACGATTAAAACTGTGATGAAAACTCGGCTCGCAAATATTTAAAGGTTGAGAAACGCTGTTATAAACAGTGGTAAGACTGTGGGATTTGAGTCATTCTGATTAAAGGCTACTACAAAAGGGGAACGTAGAGTAATTTACAACTCTAATAAGACGAAACAATATCTCAATAAAAACTGAATCTTCCAGACAACTTTTTGTAAAGAAGAAGTGAGCCAGATATCCAAAAAAAAAAAAAAAAAACTGGTCCACCGGGAGCCCAATTGTTTCATGCAGACAGACAGATGGCAGGACAGACACACAGACAGACAGACAGACATAGCAACCTCAGTAGGTGCTTTTTTGCATTACATTAAAAGAAAGATTGGAATAAAACGTTTAAGGATTAAAACTGTTATGAAAACTCGGGTCCCAAATACGTAAAGGTTGAGGAACTCTGACTTTATCTATGACAGTTTTTTACACATTTTTATAACAATGAGGCCTATTCAAAAACCAGTGATACCAGAATGCACTTGTGTATTAGTAGAGTACATAAATGTGTGCTTTCACAGCATTTTACAATGGCATCCATGTATCTAAAACACCACGCTGAACAGGTCTGTGGTGGCTGAAGTAGCCGTCATAGACATCAATCGATACTTCACTTAACTCTGATGTGCTGTGGTTAGTTGTTATTTGTGGAGAGTCCTTAGCTAATTGAGAGGGTCGTATTTCTCAAATATACCGCTTCTGAAAGAAGTTTCCAATCCGAGAGTTCAAAAAAAAAATCTATGCACCCGCAAGCAGATGAAGTGGCTGCGACTTCCCTGCTCGAGGGTCTCGGCTGTTGTGTTACTAAAGCTGGTGTTACTTTATGTGACTTCTAGATGGAAGGGATGACAAACTTCAAGACTGCAGCTGCTGATCTCATCACCCGAGGATGTCAAATTAGACAACTGTGTCTCTGGGGTATGTCAGAATAAAAAAATTGTGAAACGGTGCTGGAAAGTCGTCACATATTTCCAAAGTATTGTGAATTTCCTTCCTTTTCCTGTACAAAAGCTTCAGCAGGGCAAGTTCAGCCACAGTTTTCTTCCATCATGGCATGTAATACAAGAAACATTCAACAGACAAGCTTCTCTGTTATTTGTCAGGTTCAGAACATCCGTGGCTTCTTATTTCTCATCGCTGCAGTATATGCATTGTCCTTCCAGATGAGCATTCATTGGTCGTCAGCTTTCATGCACTCAGAGCCCACCCTTATGTCTAAAGACCAACCCTGTTTGATCTGATTGGGGCGAGTCACAGACTAGGAGTGACTCGCCAAGGATGTCAGACTACACGACTGTCATTCATGTGAACACACCATTCACTGACTCCCTCGGACTCTCGAAAATTCTGTAAGTGAGGTCTGCAACTGAAAAAAAAAAAATCACTGGAAACATCAGATAGCATGACACAGAATTAACTGTGATGGCTATGAACAGTGGAGGAAAATATACAGACTAATAGGACCAAGTAAATTAATCAGAAACAAATAGACCGTCATCCTGCCCAACGAAAGACAAGCTGGCAAAATTCAACAAAGCATTTCCAATGGGAGATTTTAAAATTTCAAAAATGTGCCCAGTGTACTGCAGTTGACATATCTGTTGTGGTGTGATATTTTGTATATAAGATGACAAATATTTTGTATGTCTTTACTTGGAAGTTAGACAAAGGTGTTGTACTGTGTTAGCAGTTATGGATATAATGAAAAGTCAAGCAAAATGACACCTTCTATTGGCTAACTAAAAAGACTGCAAACAAAAGCTAGCATATTGCAATCTTTCTAGACAGCCAGTACAAGGTGTCATTTTGCTCAACGTCTCATAACTTAGACAAAGAAAATGTAATGGTGTTTCAGGATTTCATTGGCAAGAATAGCCGTGCTTAGCCTTCCCCTGTTTTTAGGACTAACTTAGTGTGAGGAATTTTATAGCAGGGTTGGGGGGGTGGAAGAGTGTTTAAAAACAGTTTGGCAAGCAAGACCACCGAGCTGGAAAGCTGCAGCTTCTCGGATGGTCTTGGGTGCAGGTGTGTGGGATGGAGCAGCAGACCAGCTTTGGCAAGAGTGACTGTGTTTGGGCTGAGAGCCTAAAAGCCATTAAAACAAAGCAACTACCGAACTCCCCGCATGGAGGTCAAACTACCAAGCTGGCAAGCATCAGCTCAACAATGGTTTGGGGGGCAGATGTGAAAGGTATTGTGTGTCCTCCTTTAGTCTGAAGTATGGCTGTTTGGGACTGGTTTTGAATCGGAGGCCATTCTGTGCCAAAACACCTTAATGGTGTAAGGGTTTGGACAAGGAATGTATAAATGTGCTTGCTTGACTCCTACCCCACACCCCCAAACCTCTCAGCACAGCTGAGCAGCCATATTGAGACAGGCATGTGGCCAGTCCTGAAGAAAGCTAGAAATTATGAGATAACTAGAGACATTTAAAGTATGTAACAAGCCTGTGTGATGCCTGATACTACACATCAGCATTTATCAGGTTGTATGGTTGCCAATATTCAAATGTACTTTGCTTATCTATATATATAATTCACTAAGGGCACGCAAGGCAGTGAGCGCAAGCAAGACAGAGCCCCACCCGCCAACTCTAACCCTCCTACCGCATCATGGGATACGCACGCGTCCAGCGTCACTCTTGAGGCATGCAACAACCCACCAAACACAGCCCCAGTCGCTTTCGTCTGTGCAAAAGTCCACATGCACCTCTGAGCCACGTTGACTCTACACCGCACGCAAGACAGAGAGCCACGATCGCCAACTCACAGAGCCCCACCCGCCAACTCTAACTAAGGGCAAGCAAGACAGAGAGTGCACCCAAGACAGAGAGCCATGCCCGCCAACTCACAGAGCCCCACCCGCCAACTCTAACCCTCCTACCGCATTATGGGATACGCACGCCAACTGTAACCGTCCTCCCGAGTCCAGCGTCACTCTCGAGGCACGCACCAACCCACTAAACCCAGCCCTAGTCGCTTTCGTCTGTGCAAAAGTCCACATGCACCTCTGAGCCACGTTGACTTTACACCGCACGCAAGACAGAGAGCCACGATCGCCAACTCACAGAGCCCTGCCCGCCAACTCTAACTAAGGGCAAGCAAGACAGAGAGCGCACCCAAGACAGAGAGCCATGCCCGCCAACTCACAGAGCCCCACCCGCCAACTCTAACCCTCCTACCGCATCATTGGATACGCACGCCAACTGTAACCGTCCTCCCGAGTCCAGCGTCACTCTCGAGGCACGCACCAACCCACTAAACCCAGCCCTAGTCGCTTTCGTCTGTACAAAAGTCCACATGCACCTCTGAGCCACGTTGACTTTACACCGCACGCAAGACAGAGAGCCACGATCGCCAACTCACAGAGCCCCGCCCGCCAACTCTAAGGGCAAGCAAGACAGAGAGCGCACCCAAGACAGAGAGCCATGCCCGCCAACTCACAGAGCCCCGGACACCAACTCTAAGAACATGGGATACTCACGCATTTAGTGTATAAATGGATATAAATATTTGCATGTAAACGATTCGCCAAAATATGTTGTATGTAAACGATACTGTTTAAAACGTTATGTTTTTTTTCATCAGAAAACCCAGTTTCCATGTCTACCTGTATTAGTTTAAATGGCACTTTTACCACTCACAATAGGGCGGATGCGCTGACTTATCGTGTCGACTGGGCAACACAGTGAATGCGGCGTTTATCTATATATGTCTATGTTTTCTGTAGCCTGCTACAGGAAGGTACTCTCTCGACCATTGGCATTGGTTTCACTCCTTACTATTTTCGTTATACTGCAACGGTGGTTTCCTAAGCCTTTGTTATACTGAATTCCTTTCTCACTGTTTTCCGTTCCTATTCTTACACCGCCGTATGCTACAACGGGCTTCGGCTAGTTGTTATTATTTATGAGTATTATCAATTACACATTATTTAAGTTGTAACTTAACTCCTGCTAGTCCTTTACTCTATGTAATTGTATGCATTTACAATAGTTACACTCTATGTAAAAATCCCTAACCCTCACCTATTCTGTTTCTCTTCTCGGTACTCAAATGTGGCACTTGGTGCCATGGCCCACCTGCCAGGCTGTTGTGTCTGCCTATGGTAAAGTCATCCCTGATGGAGGATCGCAGGAATCATGGGAAAGAGAGGTCCTTTCATCGGATTGGCTGGCCCAGCACTGATCCAGATGTGAAAAGGCCAAATGGGGGAGGCAGCTTGATGGATGAGGTCTCCAGGACTCTAAACAAATCCAAATCATATTATGTGATATCATCTACTGTTAAATTCTGCTACGTACTTCTAAAATTAGTATTTTTATACTCTATTGAGGATTTGTTCTGTTCTGTGCATTTTATTGTATTGACTGCCTTCTTTTTGACACCCACTGCACGCCCAACCTACCTGGAAAGGGGTCTCTCTTTGAACTGCCTTTCCTGAGGTTTCTTCCATTTTTTCCTTACTGGGTTTTTTTTAGGAGTTTTTTCTTGTCTTCTTAGAGAGTCAAAGGCCATGGCTTTCAAGAGGCAGGACTTGTTAAAGCCCATTGCGGCACTCCTTGTGTGATTTTGGGCTATACAAAAATAAATTGTATTGTATTGTATTGTAATTGCCTGAGGTTATAGATGTAGAAGGGAAGGTGGAGAGAAGATATAAAGTACAATACCTTATAAACCAGTGGTTCTCAAACTGTGGGGAGGGACACCCTAGGGGGGCGTGAAGATGTGAAAAAAAAGAAAACAAGAATCAAAAATATGAACAATACATCTACTGAAAACAAAACAAATTAACTTACACTACATTCTGATACTAGAAAAATAAATACAGAGTTAGATAAATGTCGATAAAAGTTAAGTAGGTATAATAAAATATGCATCTATGATATAGCATTAATTAAAAAAGAACAAATTGGTATTAGTGGGCTCCTTTCAAAAAAACGTTAGGGGTAGCGCGATTAAAACTGTTATGAAAACTTGGGCCGCAAATACTTAAAGGATGAGAAACGCTGTTATAAACAGTGGTAAGACTGTGGGATTTGAGTCATTCTGATTAAAGGCTACTACAAAAGGGGAACATAGAGTAATTTACAACTCTAATAAGACGAAACAATATCTCAATAAAAGCTGAATATTCCAGACAAATTTTTGTAAAGAATAAGAGAGCCAGATTTCCAAAAAAAAAAAAAATCGGTCCACAGGGAGCCCAATTGTTTCATGCAGACAGACAGATGGACGACAGACAGACAGACATAGCATCCTCAGTAGGTGCTGTTTTGTATTATATTAAAAGAAAGATTGGAATAAAATGCTTAAGGATTTAAGCAGTAAGCACATTGAGTTGTGGGTCATGTACGACATTTATCAAGGGGAGCACTCTGTTAGACTGATGAACTGATCCATTGATTTATTAGGATCACAGTCTTCTCAGCTCAGGTTTGATTGATCGATTATGAACACAGTCTCTGAAGTTTATACAGGCTCCCAGAGCTGATGAGATCTGTGACAAGCTGTGAATTTAAGGATGCCATTGGCAAAGGGGTCTGCAAAGGGAAGCCGTAAACACAATTAGTCTTAGCTTGTCTGCTCCTCAAGAGAAGTGAGGGTACAGGGGTGCTGCAGTGCCCCCTTGTGCATATTTTGTAATCAACGACCACAGTCCCATAGAGGCCAGCTGTTAGGAGGTGCCCTGTCTTTCCTTTTGAGAGACTAATCCAGTTTTGTGAACAAAGTGGGTGTGATTGCTTTTGATGGAAAATTGTCAAGAGAGAGCCCAACCCTGAACTGGACACCAGTCCACTTGTATTTTATATTATTATCTTGATGTGTCTTCATATTTGCTTCAGTAAGCACCTTATGATGGTGAAGAGCACTATATAAAATCGATTGACAACATATTATTCCAGTTAACAATGCAGGGCACATAAGGGTAGTGGGGTGCCAGAGCCCATCCCAGTAGATACAGATGCAAGACAAGAATGGAGCACCCCTATCTGGTGTTGAAATGAGAGCATAGCCAGAGCTAAGCCACCATTCAGCTTACTGGGAGAGCTCATGCCCCTCGGAGACAATCACACACCGTCCATCAATTATATTGGCCTTCTGACCAGGTAAGTGAACATCAGAATGCCTGTCCATCCACACAGTCCCTCGGTACTTCTTTTCAGGTGCTATGAATTTATCTTAAACAAAAGGCATCCCAGGTAATGAATGTAAGGACATGAATAGATCTGCAGATTAGAAGAGACCACTCTGTCCACCATATTAATTTGTATGACTAAAAACGAAGTTGCTCCAGTACAAGATGAATCCTAAAATATACTCTGGCCGTTTTCATTTTGAAAGCACTTCCACTTCATTGCCACTAGGTGTCCTACCTCTAGATAACTCAATGTAGAACTATGGGCATGCTATCAAAATGTAACAGGATTGCAGGAGGTGAAGCCTGTCCTGGCAGCAGTGGGCACAGGGCAGAAACCAACTCCAGATAAGGTGCCAGTCCATCACAGTGGCTCAGTGCCTTCATAAAGGTTTATCATCCTGGATGACGGTGCCATGTAAGTCTTTTCTTTTCAAGATTATGGAGATTCAGTTTTGATTAAAAAAAAACACTCCTTTAATCCACTTCTCTGCACTTCTGTGAGGTCCTTTATGTTGTGTGGTGACCAAATTCACCCACATTACCCTAGATGAGGTCTCTTCTAGAGCATTCATACGGTTATAGCGGGACAGCCATTACTGTGTAAATGGAGAATAAAAGAAGGTGAGTAAGTGTCTGAGGGCTCTGTGCCAAGTCTCATTGTACATGACTGTGCCCGCCGGAGTGGCTTTTTAATGTAGGACTTCTTGTAAACACAGATTAAAAAAATGTGAGATCCGGGGAACTCTGTCTCCACCTGGGAGGAACTGTAGTGAGCGGCAGGCTCTTAAAGCTTCATATGGTTCGGTTGTTGTTTACGTTAGAGCTCATTCAGTTTGAAAGTCCATCCATTTTCTGGACTGAAGAAGTCCATTACAGGATCACTGGATGCAGTAACAGGAACCAAGCCTGGATGGGCAGTCAGAACTTCTCAGTTTTTATGTTCCTTGGTTTTTGTTTATTTTCCTTTTTATGCCTTGTTTACTTTGAATTATTTTCTATCCATCCATTTTCCAACCTGCTATATCCTAACTACAGGGACACAGGGGTCTGCTGGAGCCAATACCAGCCAGCACAGGGTGCAAGACAGGAAACAAACCCTGGGCAGGGCGCCAGCCCACCACAGGGCACACACACACACACCAAGCACACACTAGGGCCAATTTAGGATCGCCAATGCACCTAACCTGCATGTCTTTGGACTGTGGGAGGAAACCCACGCAGGAAACCCACAGACACGGGAGAACATGCAAACTCCAGGCAGGGAGGACCCGGGAAGTGAACCTGGGTCTCCTAACTGCAAGACAGCAGCGCTACCCACTGTGCCACCGTTATTTTTTTATATACATTTATTGCAATTGTATATGTTTGTTAATATTGATCTCTTAATTTATTATTTCATATTTTGTATTGTGCTTTTTAAATTTGCAGAAGACGCCAAGCTAAGTGGACTGGTAGAGAATCTCATAACCACTGAATCTCTTCAGAGGGACTTGGACAGCAGACAGACTTGGGCAGATTTGTGGCAGATGACATTAAATGTCAGTAAATGTAAAGTATTACACATAGGAAGTAAAAATGCGAGGTTAAAATACACAGTGACAATTGAAAGTACATCTCATGAGAAGAATTTAGAAGTTATACAGGTGTTGACATTATCAACTGCCAGACAGTATTCAGAAGTCACTAAGAAGGCACGCAGAATGTCAGGTTATATAGCACCTTGATGTGTGGAGTACAAGTCATAGAAGGCTCTGCTCAAGCTTTATAACACACTGGTGAGGCCTTATTTGGAGTCCTGGGTGCGGATTTGATCTCCAAGCTACAAACAGGACATAGCAAAGGGGTGTCCAACTCCGCTCCTGGAGGGCCGCAGTGGCTGCAGGTTTTCATTCTAACTCTTTTCCTAATCCGTGACCAGTTTTTACTTCTAATTAACTTCTTTATCCTTAATATTTAATAGTCCAGTTTTAAGGATTCAGTCCTTTGAACCGATGCTTTTCTTCAGTAAATGACAGCCAAACAAAAATGAGATGTGAAGCAAGCCAACAGATGACCAGCTAAATTGGGCTTCCAACCAATTTCACTCCAAACAGTTCCTTAATAAGAAGATGATTCTTGCTGATAATTAAACTTGTTATTTAATTCCATGGCTCGTTGCTTCTCATACTTTGCCACAACAGACACTTCCAAAACTGTTCATTTTCTGTTTTTTCTGAGAATATCATAATGTTTTGGTGACCTGAACAGGTCAACGTTACTGAGACCTTCACCTTTCTTTATTTTCAGATATTGTTTGATGGGTACAGGTGAGCTGGTCGTATGTTGGCTCATTTTGTGTCTCATTATTGTTTAGCTTCTAATTAAGGAACAAAAGAAACATGTCAGGGGTCTAAGTCAAGTCAAATAAAACTAGGGCAAAAGTAGTTAATTATCAGCAAAAAGTGGTCACTAATTAAGAAGATAGTTAGAATGAAAACCTGCAGCCATTGTGCACCTCCTGGACTAGAGTAGGACACCACTGACATAGCAGCACTACAAAAAGTCCAGAGAAGAGCGACTAGGCTGATTCCAGGGCTACAGGGGATGAGTTATGAGGAAAGGTTAAAAGAGCTGAGCAAAAGAAGATGAAGAGGAGATCTGACTGAAGTGTTTAAAATTATGAAGTGAATTAGTCCAGTGGCTCGAGATGGTGGCTTTAAAATGAGTTCATCAAGAACATGGCGGCACAGTTGGAAACTTGTTAAGGGTAAATTTCATACAAAACGGCCAACTTATTGTCTGGTGTGACATCAACAACCTCTCACTGAATGTCAACAGGGCAAAAGAGATCACTGTCGACTGCAGGGGGAAACACATGGCACATACTCCACTTATAAGGAGGAAGCACCAAGTTCCTGGAGGCACACATTATGAACAACCTGACATGGAATACAAACACCACCTCCCTTGTCAAGAAAGCACAGCAGCACCTTCACTTTCTGCAACAGTTGAGAACACTGAACTTCTCCCCCTCCTGTCCTCACAACATTCTACAGAGGGGCTGCGGAGAGCATCTTGACCAGCAGCCTCACAGTCTGGTATGGCAGCTGCACTGTTTCAGATCAGAAATCCCTCCAGAGATTGGTGAAGATGGCAGAAATCATCAGAAATACCCTGCCAACTATACGAGATCTGTACTTGTCATGCTTACTTAGAAGAGCACACCCACCCAGCCAGCCAGCCAGCCCATAGACTGTTCAAACTTGTGGCCTCTGGCAAACACTACCACAGTATGTGGTGTAAGACTGCCAGACTCAGTAGGAGTTTCTTCCCACAGGCCATCAAACTACTCGACTCCCACCAACAGCACAGAACATGCTGACCTAATGGGACTGCTAAATTCCTGAACACACACAGTCTGCTGGAACACACATATATTTGCAATCTTATACATCCTAAAATGCAGTTATGTATGTGCATTATGCTGATGCTTTGGTCACTTGAACATTTTACAACTATTCACCAGTTTGTCTATTGGATTGCACAAATATTCCGTCTGTTTATGCTGTCTATTATATCTGTCTGTTGCTGTATAACATGCATTTGTCTTTATGTTTGTGTTCGTACATTGACCCTGGAGAAACGCAATTCTGTTCAGCTGTGCGCTCCCTGTTGTATGGTTTGAATGGCAATAAAGTAAATCCAATCCAATCAGTGATGTTTGGAAAGTTCTGTTCTATCATGAGTTGTCATGAACTGGAGTCAAATTCATAGCAAAATAGAGGTGAGGCCCCCAAAAGTTTTCACAAGCCAGGCCGGGCCTCCTTTGGCTACCGTAATGGGCTTTACCCCCCAATGGGCTTGAATCCTAGCTCCAGAAGATGAAAGGGGCTTAAAGCTTCAACTCATATGTCCCAAAAATATCCAAATGCCTTCCAAATTAAGGAGAAACCTTAAAGCCCCGATTTGGAGAGACAGATAACACAACTATATAAACTTATAATATACTACTTATAATATATACTTATAATAATATAACTATATATACTTTATAACAAATACAGGTATTTATTTAGCAGCAGAGTTCAAAAGAAAACAAAAAAAAGTGATGACTATAAAGGCAACCCCCATCTATCAAGTCCCAATATGAAATCCAGTTGTCATAAATCAAAAATAAAGCAGTAAAAAATCAAAAAGCCAGTAAATACAGAACAATACTCACTGGAACTCCACCCGACTTCATTGTGCCAGGCCTGAGCTCTCCTCCTGCTCTGACTAAATAGACAGAGGGCGGGCTCAGGAGTAGTGATGTCAGAGTGGGCTGCCTCTTGGGGCTCCACCCACAATACCCAAGGGACACAGGAGAATATAGACTTACACATGGAAACATAATACATAAAAGGGACACTATGAGTATACAATAATTACAAACATAAAAATATTTTAAACTAGACAAAAGAGGCATAATAAAAGAAACAAAAACACGGATCAGAATACAAAATGGAAGACACATGAAGGGGAGCATTGCTTTTTGGATTCTGGGTTTTTGCTTCTTTTTTGAGAAGTTTGTTTAAGATTTCACATTAGGACTTGCTTAATGGGGATTATCTTTATTTTTTTTCTGCAAAATTTGCAAACCATTGGGCCTTGAATCTTGATCCTAATTCAAGAGATTATGACATGATGCATGTAACAAGACCCAAGAATTGGAGGTGTGGGCTACCTCAGCCACATAATTGGGCTTCAGATTCTTCTCACAGCAAACAGTGTCAAACAGGTCATGCACTTTGGCTAACAAGATAAGAACAGCCGAGTGGGCACAAGGCATTGTTGTGTGGGAACATGGCATTTCTGACAAGAATCCCAGTCACCACTTTTCACTGTGAAGCAAATTGCACAGACTGAATGATCATTTTCATCGCAAATGCAAGTCATACACTCAGCTTGCAACAGAAAGTCATATACAACCAAAAAACTGGAAGTGTGGGCTTCCTCCATCATTCTGATCTGCTTACTACTAGTTCTCATATGACACAGTAAGCTTAACACAACCCAAGAATTGGAGGTGCAGGCCACATAATTGGGTATCATGTCACGTTTCACAGCAAAGAGCGGCACACACTTTGGCTGACATGAAAAGAACAACTGCGTGGGCACACAGCATTGATAAAAGAAAAGGAAGAACCATGGTGACAGTGAGGCACATTGGACAGCCCGACTGATTGGCATACACTCAGATGAATGTCAATACACAAATAATGAACTTGAAGTGAAGGCTTCCACCACCACATTACTGGGCTTTAGGTCCACCAACTGATTGTTCTCATATAACAAAGCATGCGTAACACGGACGAAAATTTTGAGTTGCGAGCTACCTCAGCCATTTAATTGGGCTTCAGATTCTTCTCATGGCATTGGTGACACTGGCTGACAAGAAAAGAATGGATGGATGGGCACTCAACATTGCTGACAAGAAAAGAACTGCTGCAACCTCTGCTTGCAGTGAAACATATTTCACGGTTCAACTCATTTTTTTCATTGCAAAGGCAAAGTCATGCACTCCAAGTAAAGGAGAAAGTCATGAATGACCAAAGAATTGGAGGTCTGGGCTTCCTCCACCACATTTTTGGGCTTCAGGTCCCTTTGCATGGCAACTGTCCTGTGGTGACATCTGCTGAGAGTACAGCACAGTACATAGGCAGACTGACCTGCACGACAAATATGGCAGCACCCTAGGCAGTGTGACCTGGGATGCTGTGTCTTGTGAGATGCCAGCATGAACCAGCTTTCCTTGTGGGCTGGAGATCTTCCCAGTTATAAATAAATTCTTGTTTTATAGAGATTCTTTGTGAACTTGTTTCTCAAGCCAAATGTTTGCTATGCTTTTAATAATAATAGTAATAATAATAATAATACATTTTATATTTTCCCTTGAGAGGAATTTTGGTATACTTTGGAATCATTTAAATGTGACTGTTCCTTATTTTTGAGGCCTGGACAGACCGGAAGCCAGCCTGTGGAGTTGAGAGGTCAGGCTGCCGAGGGTTAGGCCTATTCTATGTAGCCTAGGGAAGGCCTTTGTCTTGCTTTGTGGATCGTTTTAGAAGCCTCCCACCATGTTTCTATTTTGAGTGCTGCTCCGTCAGTACCCTTGCACTCCATCATTCAGCTAAATCAGAGTTGCTAGTCAACCCAATATGCCCATTTTGAGATGTAGGAGGAGTACAAAGAAAAGCAAATGGAGAACCCGCAGACACCTAGTAGACAATGACCAGCCGTTATGTTTAAGCCATGGTGTGTTATGATTTCCTTTTCTGTGTCTTTTTTGTTTATTGTAAAGTTTAATTTTTCTCATGTTTATTGTATTTATGTATTTTTGTTACGATTATTCTATTTCTCTATTTACTTACATGTGTTTTTGTGTTCTCCTTCGTTCTTTGCGTTTTGTCGGTGGAATTCTTAAAAACTGAGGCTGGGATATGCATCTCTTAGAGGTTCATTGCTCATTTGTTGTTCTTGAAAGCAATCTTGTATGCACTAAATTTTTCTAGTTCTACATTATTTTGCTTGTGTTTTGTGAATTCTGTTTCTTGGATTGCAGTTGGGAACTTGTTAGTTTTTGGTTGCCTTTTTAGCCTCACTTTGTGTTTTCCTTCCATTTTTGGGCTTCTTTTGTTTATTATAAATATTTTATAAAAAAATATATTTTTGGACTTGTTCCTCTTCCAAGAGAGGAATCTTTGTGTAGGTTTGTAATTTTTGGGACAATTATGCTATATATTAACCTTCTGAAGCTAAAACCTCATTTAAGGCCTGTGTAGGCCAAAGCAGGACAGTAGAGTTTGGGATCAGGTGGCTTAAGGCGAGGCCTATTTCTCGACAGACTAGTGAAGACACTAGCCAAATTAATTTTTAATTTTATTAAATGAGGCCTCACACACTTTTGCCATTCTGAGCACACTGAATAATAAAGCTAGGTCACTCGCCACATTTACCGCTGGGTCACTTACAATGGAAGGTGACATATGAATGAAAGCTTGGCTGACTAAGACCACCATAATAAAAGTTGCAGGTAATGAGACACCACTTCACTATATATGTGCCCCAGTTGCCTTTTGGGCATTTGTGGGTTTGCACTTTCTGCTTTTATTAATGGCAGCACCTGCTATGGATTCATGTTTTATCAAACATGCCCAACAATACTACAATCAACATGACCAGATGTGGTCATTCAGTCTTGTCCATTCGTATCCATATCACATAAAGACTTAAGGATGAACTATTGCTACATTGTGAATTGATCTGGCATTAAACTGTTAAAATGTTAAAGTGAATACAGATTAACATCTGCAACGTCACAAGATGTGTTCAACGTGTTGCTTCATTTGTGATAACAGGGAAAGGAGCTATATAAAGGAAAATGTGGTTAGCTGGCATTGGTGGACTGATTAATAAACACAAAAGATTATTTAATTTCTGTTTATTAGGAAAGTGTCTATATTTTTATAGACTAAAGGATATAAGAATGTGCAGACGGACTTCCAACCCCATCTGACAGCAGACCTAACATCTCACCAGTCACTAAGGGAAAGGAGCTCATGAGTAGCAATGGTGACATTGGTGTTACATATGCCAACAGTGTGCCCTGCAGGTACACATTAGGTAAGAAATGACTTGAGACGGATGATGCCACTCAGCTCGGGGCTCTCCTTGGTATCAATCGATAGTCGTCATTCTAAACTGCCTGTTGAAAGATATAGAAATGGGTTTAGCTTCACATCCTGGCCACTAGCTAACAAAAACCAGCCACTCCATGCTTACATCATATAAAGCTACTGTGGCTTTGGAATGGGGGGCTAACAAGGACAAAGTGCTGCATATGGGTTCATAGATCTATATCTATTTATTTGGCCTTGTGCGCTTACAGGGGGCTTAGTGCCCTATACGTGAACTGCCTTAATAGAATCACACGGGCAAGCCAGCGCCTTGACATTTTCTAATTGATTTTTATTGCTTTCTGACCGGCTTGGCCAAACTGAGTGCACTTTTCCAAGCTCTGCTAATGAGACGCCTCATGTGTCCACCCGTCAGCATTTCGCTTTGTGCTGTACGAGTGTGCTCCACTTTCTTTATTAAATAAATTGCTTTTGATGCTCCCCCGATGAACATGCTGAAAATGCTTATTTCAGGAATGGCAGTTTTGGGGGGGGGGGGGGGGTGGTTGTTCAGATTTGGCCTCATACACCTTAAAGAAACAGAAGCTTTGCACTGAAAGCTTATTTAAACCCAGTGAGTTCATTTGCAGCTCAACACATTTCTAAGACTGAATGAACTCCAGGGGGTCTTTAATGGAGATTGCAGCAAAACCTTATGGTGGGAGCTGTTATGACATTAGGGGGAGGGTCTAATTTTTGGACTCTGTACAGGTCGGTGGAGTTGCTTTCATGAGTGTTAAGCTGGGAAGAGGCTGCACTGTCCGTAAAGCTAAATTGTGGTGGGCCACTGACATGTCATTGTCATCACCTGCTACACGGTCAACTCCCTCACGTTTTTCAAGTCTTCTTCGGATTCTGCCGCACTGCTTTCTGTGTTATTTTCTCAGTAGCTTGCTTCATCAGATGATCACCTGGTCTCTCTCTGCTTTGTCTCTTTTTCGTGCACTTTGTCATTGCAGCTCTGACCACATGTAGCTGTCGGTCATTAAGCCTGTGAGAACAGTGAAAATTGAAGTACACTATAAAGGACAAAAGTAATGGGACACACCTCTTAATTACTGAATTTGGGTGTTTCAATCGGACCCATTGCCACAGATATATAAAAATCGAGCACCTATAGCCTTACAGTCCAATACAACTCGGAGTCCTGACACGTGCAAAAGTTCGCTGACGACACTGCTATTGTGGGCTGCATAAGGAGTGGGCAGGAGGAGTATAGGAACCTAATCAAGGACATTGTTAAATGGTGTGACTCAAACCACCTACACCTGAACACCAGCAAAACCAAGGAGCTGGTGTTGGATTTTAGGAGGCCCAGGCCCCTCATGGACCCCGTGATCATCAGAGGTGACTGTTTGCAGAGGGTGCAGACCTATAAATATCTGGGAGTGCAGCTGGATGATAAACTGCACTGGACTGCCAATACTGATGCTCTGTGCAAGAAAGGACAGAGCCGACTATACTTAATTAGAAGTCTGGCGTCCTTCAACATCTGCAATAAGATGCTGCAGATGTTCTACCAGACGATTGTGGTGAGTGCCCTCTTCTACGTGGTGGTGGTGTGCTGGGGAGGCAGCATAAAGAAGAAGAACGTCTCACAACTGGACAAACTGGTGAGGAAGGCAGGCTCTATTGTAGGCATGGAGCTGGACAGGTTGACATCTGTGGCAGAGCGATGGCCGCTGAGCAAACTCCTGTCAGTCATGGAGAATCCACTGCATCCACTGAACAGGATCATCTCCAGACAGAGGAGCAGCTTCAGCGACAGACTGCTGTCACCGTCCTGCTCCACTGACAGACTGAGGAGACCCCACACTATGCGACTCTTCAATTACACCCAGGGGGGTAAACGTTAACATTGTACAAAGTTATTGTCTGTTATACCTTCATTTTTATCACTCTTTAATTTAATATTGTTTTTATCAGTATGCTGCTGCTGGAGTATGAATTTCCCCTTGGGATTAATAAAGTATCTATCTATCTATCTATCTATCTACAGCCATGCAGTCTCCATTAACAAACACTTGTGAAACAAAATGGGATGTTCTGAAGAGCTCAATGACTTCAAGCGTAGGATGCCACCTTTGCAATAAGATGGTTCGTGAAATATCATCCCTGCTGGATATTCCATGGTCATCTCTAAGTGGTATTATTGAAAGGTGGAAGCCTTAGGAACAACAACAACTCGGCCACGAAGTGGAAGGTCACGTAAAGTCACACAGTGGGGTCAACCAATGCTAAGGTAAATGGTGTGTAAAAGTCTCCAAAAATCTGCTGATTCCATAGCTGAATACTTCCAAACTTCCACCGTACAGCAGGAGCTTCCTGGAATGGGTTTCCATGGCTGAGCAGCTGCATGCAAGCTTTACATCACCAAGTCCAATGGCAAATGTCGGATGGAGTGGTGTAAAGCACACCATCACTGTACTATGGAGCAGTAGAAACACCTTCTATGGAGTTTGGTAAAGGATTATGATGGGGGGCTGTTTTTTAGGGTTTTGCAGTGGTGTAGCTAGCTTTCTGAAGGCCCCTGTCCAGCGCTCTAAGGTGGGCCCCTCCTGTCTAGCGTAACTGGTAGTAATTTATTCGCAACTAGATCCTAGGGGCAGGCTGGACAGTGGTGTCCGCAACCGCGTCACTATGAGGTCACTGTAAGTTAGCAAAAATAAAGTAAATTGTGGGAGGTGTGGGTACTCGTAAAAGCACATAAACATACGTATGTAAGATGGGGACCCGTTTGCTTTTCCAAGACAACTTTGTGAAGGAAGATGATTCAAATGTAACGTAAGTTAGAAAGTAGAAACTGTTCGGTGCTATGAAATGAAGCGATTTTGATTTGGAAGAAATTGAAACGACAACACTGGCTGACAGGATATTACTACACAATCAGCCCGTTTTACACAAGTTCTGAGAAAATGGACATCATAAAGTGAGGTGTTGATGGTTCCAAGAAATGTGCCTTGTTGGCAGGAGATTGCTTGGTGATATATATTGCATGTTTGTCTTTAGTAGTTTTTCTATTTTTAACAGTTTCAGGATCTGAAGCAGTTGTATTGCTACTTCCAGACTGGGTAGTTGCAACCATTTCACTCCCTGCACTATAACGTTGCGTTGATTCACCAGCAGCAGCATCCTCGGTTACTATCAGTGGCCCTTGCTCAGTTTTGAGAAAGGTCGACATCTTAGTAAGCTTAGCGTTTTTCAATTCTTGTTGCAGGTGTGCCTTACGTTTTGTAGCACCACTCTTAGAATGTTTGCCGAATCCACTGGCCGACATGGCGTCATATGGCAATAGTGTAAAAAACGTCAATTTGTTCAAATATTCGAAGTCTGTCAACTAACAGGGACCATAACTTAACAACAGATTTGCTATGATTTACCGTTCATGAGTTGGAATTTTGAAAACTGTTGACATCAAATCAAAGTACAAATATAAGTAACAATTATTTATGATATTAATGTATATTTACTCCTCCCTGCGTGGACTTCGCATGTTCTCCCCGTGTCTGTGTGGGTTTCCTCCGGGTGCTCCGGTTTGCTCCCACAGTTCACAGACATGCAGGTTAGGTGCATTGGTGATTCTAAATTGTCCCTAGTGTGTGCCTGGTGTGTGTGTGTGTGCCCTGCGGTGGGCTGGCACCCTACCCGGGGTTTGTTCCTGCCTTGCACCCTGTGTTGGCTGGGATTGGCTCCAGCAGACCCCCGTGACCCTGTAGTTAGGATATGGCAGGTTGGATAATGGATGGATGTATATTTACACTATTCATGTGACGTCCTTTAAAATTTCTTCCGTTCACGTCCGCTATGGTACACCAAAAGTCGGAAAAGTTTTGAATGTGTACTTCTCTGTATGGCAGACTAGGCCGTTTTGTGCCTCCAAACTCCCCAATTCTAAATTTGTGTAAACTGTAGGTCTGGCGAATACGTAAAATCATCATGGATTGGATTGGACTTGCCTGGTGATGGTGCAAACATGTCACTGAAACTATGAATTAATAATGCAATGAACTGTGCAAGAGATTTAAGTTATTCCATTTTTTTTTTAATCTATATGGCCACCCCAAGCTTGTAGGCCCTTGTGCTTTGTACAATCTGCACAATCCATTGCTACGCCACAGGGTTTGTGTTAGGCCCCTGACTTCCGGTGAAGGGCAATCCTAATGCTTCAGCATGCCAAGACATTTTGGACAACGCTATGCTTCCAACTTTGTGGAAATGGTTTGGTGAAGGCCCTTTACTATTCCAGCATGACTGTGCCCCAGTGCACAAAGTGAGGTCCATAAAGACACAGTTGGATGAGTTTGGTGTGGAGTAACTTGACTGGCCCGCACAGAGCCCTGGCTTCAACCCCATCGAACACCTTTGGTCTTCTTGTCCGACATCAGTGCCTGACCTCATAAATGCTCTACAGAATGAATGGACACAAATTCCCACAGAAACACTCCATAATCTGGTGGAAAGCCATCCAAGAAGAATGGAAGCTGTTATAGCTGCAAAGGGAGGAGGACCACCATATTAAAGACTATGTGTTTGAATGCAATGTCATTAAAGTCCCTGTTGGTGTAAAGGACAGGCGTCCCAATAATTTTGTCCATATAGTGTATAAGGGAGCTCCATCTTTGAGCCATTTTCTAGCAGGACACCATGTGCGTGAATAGCCTTGTAGTGATGGGATGTGTGTTTACACTCAGTGGTACTCAAAAAGGGGGACGCAAAGATGTAAAAAAAAAAGAAAACAAGAATCGAAAATATGAAAAATACATCTATTGAAACCAAAAGAAATTCACTTAAACTACATTGTGATACTAGAAAAATATAGAGTTAGATAAATGTAGATAAAAGTAGGTATAATAAAATATGCATCTTTGATATATCATTAATTAAAAAAGAACAAATTGGTATTAGTGGGATCCTTTCACAAAAAAAAAAAGAAAACTTAGGGGGGCACGATTAAAACTGTTATGAAAACAGTTTGTCTTCTTCGTCTTTCAGCTGCTCCAGTTAGGGGTCACCACAGCGGATCATCTTGTTCCAAATCTTCCTGTCCTCTTCATCTTGCTCTATCACACCCATCACCTGCATGTCTTCTCTCCCCACATCCATAAACCTACTCTTAGGCCTTCCTCTTTTCCTCTTGCCCGAGTGCTTATTTGAGTTACTGTTTTATGACCTCAGGCCAGTTTGGCCATTCTCCTCTTACCTCTGGCATCAACAAGGCATTTTCTCCTAGAGAACTGCCACTCGCTGGGTATTTTCCCTTTTCTCTGTAAACCCCGGAGATGGTTGTGCATGAAAATCCCAGTATGTCATCAGTTTCTGAAATACTCAGACCAGCCAGTCTGGCACCAACAACCATGGCACGTTCAAAGTCACTTTTCTTCAACATTCTAAGGTGCAGTTTGAACTTCAGCAGGTCATCTTGACAACATCTACAGGCTGAAATGCACCGAGTTGCTGCCGTGTGATTGGTTGATTAGATGTTTGCGTTAACAAGCAGTGGAAGAGGTGTAACCTAATAAAGTGGCTGGATTGTGTATAACAGCTCATTATTTGATGTTATAACTAAAAATTGGTATTGCTTTTTTTTTCAAAATTAAATTTATTTTTGATACTTGCAGCATATTTCAAAAGACTCTGGACAGTGAAGAATTTATCACATTTCAGGTATAATTTTATCCCATTCTTCTTGCATAGATGTCTTGAGATGTGCACACAGTATTTTATAACAGTCTTTGTTATCGCATTTAGCATTTCAAAAACTGTAGGTAGGCCAGTTGACCACCCGCACCCTCTTTCTATATAGTCCTGTCTTTTTAATGAGCTCAGATTGTGGTTTTTCATTGTCTTGCTGAAATATGCAATGGGTGTCCATGAAGAAATGTTGCAGCATATGTTGCTCCAGAATCTGTATGTACTTGTCAGCATTACTGTTTCCTTTGCCCAGGTCTTTGACACAACCCCATCCCATCATAGACGCTGCTTTCTGGACTTGTAGCCGTTAACAGTCTAGATGATCCTTTTCATCTTTGGTCTGGATAACACACTGTGCATTTTTTCCCCAAAAACTAAACTATTGCTTTGTCCGACCACAATACATGTTTCCACTGTGTGATAGTCCATCCTAGATTCCTCCAAGCCCAGAGAAGTCAACAGCGCTACTGGACACGGTTACCATACGGCTTCCTTTGTGCATTTGTAGATGTAACCTCATCTCTTGTTTCTTGATAAAGGTTTGGCAAAGTGCTCCTGAGCCCATGTGCTTATGTCACTTATTGATGAAGTGCTGTCTGATGGATCGGAGATCAGAGGCAGTCAGCTTAGACTTGCGCCCTTACCCTTTCCATACCAGCATATCTTCGGGTTCCTTAAATTTCTTTTTTAATCATGCAGTCATATGAAAAGGTTTGGGAACCCCTCTGAGCCTGCATAATAATTGACTTTCCTTTCAAAAAAAAAGATAACAGTGATATGTCTTTTATTTCCTAGGAACATCTGAGCACCGGGGTGTTTTCCGAACAAAGATGTCTAGTGAAGCGGTATTTAGTTGTATGAAATTAAATCAAATGTGAAAAACTGACTGTGCAAAAATGTGGGTCCCCTTATTTTGCTGATTTGAATGCATGTAACTGCTCAATGCAGGTTACTGGAAACACCAAATTGGTTAGATGAGCTCATTAAGCCTTCATAGACAGGGGTGTCCAATCATGAGTGGTAAAAGGTATTTAAGGTGGTCAATTGCAAGTTGTGCTTCCCTTTGACTCTCCTCTGAAGAGTGACAGACAGCATGGGATCCTCAAAGCAACTCTCAAAAGATCTGAAAACAAAGATTGTTGAGTCTCATGGTTTAGGGGAAGGCTACAAAAAGCTCAGAGGTTTAAACTGTCAGTTTCAACTGTAAGGAATGGAATCAGGAAGTGGAAGGCCACAGGCACAGTTGCTGTTAAACCAGTAGGTCAGGCAGGCCAAGAAAAATACATGAGCGGCATATACGCAGGATTGTGAGAACAGTTATAGACAACCCACAGATCACCTCCAAAGACCTGCAAGAACATCTCACTGCAGATGGTGTATCTGTACATCGTTCTACAATTCAGCACAATTTGCACAAAGAACATCTGTATGGCAGGGTGATGAGAATGAAGCCCTTTCTGCACTCACACCACAAAGAGAGTCACTTGTTGTATGCCAATGCTCATTTAGACAAGCCAGATTCATTTTGGAACAAAGTGCTTTGGACTGATGAGACAAAAATGGAGTTATTTGGTCATAACATAAAGCACTTTGCATATCGGAAGAAGAACACCGCATTACAAGAAAAACACCTGCTACCTTCTGTCAAATATGGTGGAGGTTCCATCATGCTGTGGGGCTGTGTGGCTAGTTCAGGGACTGGGGCCCTTGTTAAAGTCGAGGGTCGGATAAATTCAACCCAAGATCAACAAATTCTTCAGGATAATGTTCAAGCATCAGTCACAAAGTTGAAGTTACGCAGGGGTTGGATATTCCAACAAGACAATGACCCAAAACACAGTTCGAAATCAACAAAGGCATTCATGCAGAGGGAGAAGTACAATGTTCTGGAATGGCCGTCACAGTCCCCTGGCTTGAATATCATCGAAAATCTATGGGATGATTTGAAGCAGGCTGTCCACGCTCGGCAGCCATCAAATTTAACTGAACTGTAGAGATTTTATATGAAGAATGGTCAAAAATACCTCCATCCAGAATCCAGACTCTCATCAAAGGCTATAGGAGGACAGCGTCTAGAGGCTCAAAGGAGCAAAAGGAGGCTCAACTAAGTATTGATGTCATATCTCTGTTGGGTTGCCCATATGTATGCACCTGTCTAATTTTGTTATGATGCATATTGCATATTTTCTGTTAATCCAATAAACTTAATGTCACTGCTGAAATACTCCTGTTTCCATAAGGCATGTCAGATATTCAAAGGAAGTTGCTACTTTGAAAGTTCAGCCAATGAGAAACAAAAATCCAAAGAATTAAGAGGGGTTCCCAAACTTTTTCATATGACTGTATTATGCTCTGCTAATGATGAAATAGCCAAATTCCTTCAGTTTATCTTTGGGATGCATGGTTTTTAAACTTTTGAATGATTCTCTCAATGATAAACTGTTCTTAGATGTGTGTAGGTGTGAGAATGCATTCACCCTGAGATGGGCTGGCATTCTTTTTAGGTATTGCCATCTACCGTGCTCTGGATAAGCAGTATTATAAAATGGATGGCTGTAGCAGGGCTTGTTTCCAGCCAATGTGCATACAAGGGACTTTTGCTCATTTTTTCACCTTTTTGATGAGCTCACTACCCTCAAGGACTGCTTGTTATACCAGACTAAGATGGTGACAGTGTGGGTTTGCCCTTTTTAAAGCTGACAGTCTGCAAGCCCTGATTGCTTCCACTTTCTAAACTGGCACTACTACGGGTCTGGTCTCCTGCTTCCACCCATTGCTGCTAAAATTAGCGCCATGACTTTGTCTAAATTGCCTGAATGGCAAGGAGTTACTTGGGATAAAGGTGGGAAACATGTCAAAAAGGGTGACAGAGTGAGGGATTTGAATATGAATAACTGGTGCCACTAGGGCATGGCTGTTTCTATGTATTTACATGGTGTTGTGGAGGACATGGAGGGCTGGCAGAATGCTGGAAGACTTCCATTAGAGCAATAAAAGGGCCAGCAAAAGGCCATTACATGACAGAGATGGAACCATATGTCATATTCTGTAGGGTAGGTTACGAGGGAGATGTTTGTGACCCTAGAAACGGTTCTGCGTATTGCATTGGTAAAGAAGCCTGGGTATGCGTAAAAGACCAGAGACCCTTGATAGTGGTGTCTGGAGGGAAGTTTGGTCAAGAGATTGACTGACATGGAGGCCAGGCAGACTCAGGGTGGAGACAGAGTGTGTATGGAAGGCGAGTGGAATGATGTGCTTTTTGCATAAGTCACAGTGTTTGATGGTGGGCAAGAGGGGAACCCACTACACCTCTGAAAAACCATCTTAATAAATAAAGAGTTTAGCTAGCAAGCCATTTGGTCTCTTTAATAACTGAGTGCTAAATACTGGATACACTTGATAGTAGCTTCAGTGAAGTAAAATCAGCAATGTAATCATCTAAGGAGATACACACATGGACCCCACAGAGATGGGCATCATCGGTTAAAGCAATGGTCTCAAACTCCAGGCCTGGAGGGCCGCAGTGGCTGCAGGTTTTCATTCTAACCATTTTCTTAATTAGTGACCTGGTTTTGCTGCCAGAAGGGCTACACTGAGTTTCTGGACGACCACACGTGGTTGGTTACCCTTTGTGCTTCATCTCCAGAGAAGTCATGTTGCATGGTGTGGGATTGGCATAAGGATCATTCTGAAGTAGCCTCACATATTGACTGGTCCACAGAATCCCCAGATTTAAATCCCATAGACAACCCGTGGGACTATTGGGAGCAATAAGTGAAATGCCAATGGAGCCATCCTACCAACATAACTGAACTGTGGGATCTGTTGCCGGAAGAGTGGATGGAATTGCTGTCGACTACATCTGCAAACTGGGGACGTCAATACCAGACAGAATTGCAGCTATTCCTCTGTCTTTAACCAGAGGCGAGTTTATATAAAGTGAGAGAGATTTGAGGTAGCATGGTAGCACAGTGGTTGAGGTCAGACTTTACATTTAGGACCTGGGTTCAACATTCCGTCTTTGAGGAGAGTATACATTTTCCCCCATGTGTTACAATATTCCAAAAATCTGCTCAGGTCAGTTGTTCATGGGTAACTGAGTGGGTTTGCCTTCCTGCATGCACACAGTGCACCTTGTAAAAGTGGGTAGTTGGATGAACCCCTTGCACTCCTATATAACGCAGACACACAAAAATCTATCTGCAGTGTTTGATGGATGCTGATTCTGCTAAGAGCTGTAACCCACACCACTTAAAAAAAAAAAAAAGACTAAGAAATCTATAACTATTGATCACTTGTTGGTTATAGAAGTGGACAGGGAGATGTATTTCCAAAAAGATATCCCCTCAGTTCTGCCCGGATCGATAACCACATACTGTACGTCCCCCAAACCTCATGGCTCCCCCTTAACATATTTGTACTTTGAAAGACAATCTCAATCAACTGAGACCGGCTTTGAAATTTCTTTAGATTATTAAATTGTATCACACTCAAAAATCAAAAAATACAGTAGAGAGATCGCACAGGCAGATTTCGTGAATAGCAGCGGAGCCGCACGGATTCTTTAACCTTGACCTATATTCACACAGAAGAGCGTCGGATGATCGCGACATGCGCTCTACTTGGCGCTGCTCGCGTTTGCATGCAGAATTTGCTCAGCACGGTAAATATTTTTAATATAAATTTTGTATTTATTTATTTATTTTTTTTTTTTTTGTAAAAATGGTAAAAAAGCTGGGTTCGCTATGGAAAATCTTGGATGCATAACATTCTAATAGAATTCCATCGCCTACAAGTGCACAGTAAATTTCGCAGTAAATACACGTGACCCTTCAAGAAGGGAAAAAAACGTTATGGGAGATGAAAGAAGAAACAGAAGCCAAGCCGCGATTATCGATCGGCTCAGGGAAAATAAAAAATACGAGGTGACACGCAGCAGCAGCTGTAGCACACAAGCTGGAAGCAAACCCAGAAAAGAAAGCAACAGAAGTAATGCCCCAGAATGTATTTGTAATATTTAAAAATAGAGAGAATTTCAATTGTGTTTTACTAAATGTCACGCACTAGAAAAATTATTTACGCACGCACATCAATGAACGTGCCTTCATAAATAATGAAGACCTGCAAGAGACCGAGCAAGACAGAAAATAGAGCGCTCAGGCAACAATCTCCAAAGAATATGACAAAATTACATAACGAAGAGAGCCCGCACGCCACGTACCGCACGAGCGGCAACTATGCTAACACCGCAGCCCACACCCGCCGCGCTCCTCCCGATACTGAAGAGAGTGGCAATGCAAATGTATTTTTTAAAGGGCATATAAAGAATATACACGAAAAATATAAAAATAAATAAATACTTCAATGGAGCCACAACTGTTATAGCCTAATCCGAATCCGAACGAAACAAGGTTAAGACAGAGGCATAAGGCAATGTTTAGCTTTTAATAATAATAATAATAAAGTCATTGCAGTTTTCTGACCACTACAAACAAACAGTCCATATAAACGGAACAGAGCAAACCACGAGAACTCCCCAGGTAAAAGCCATGGTGACACATGGAGCCTTCGGATACGCAGCGCAGCAGCTATTATTACATGAAAGCTAAGAATAAAATGTAAGGCACTCACCTGCTTCTGTACGTGCGTACACTCAGCACTTCCAAGCTGGAGGATTGTTTTTAATCGCTCGCTCTTCTATGTTTCAAAGCAGCATAAAAAAAGGAGAAAAAGCCCCTTTGCCCCGGTTCAGTCCATCAATCCAGCGAGTCCCATCTGGCTAATTATATTATCAATAAAATCAGAGCAGCTCCCTTTCGGCGCATGGGGACGCCTTTCGTGGTGAACGCCAGCTCTCTGTTAATTAACTCTCCTTTTTATCCTTTCATACTTACTTTCCCTTCTCTTATTTTCAGGCACGAACGCAGTCTGTTCTGTTTCTGGAAAAGAAAACGACCTGTTTGTGCGGCTTCACACTCACGCCCTACAGGCACTTTCTCCGCTTAAAGAGACAGCGCCGGCTTTCGGCAACCGGGGACTGACACACACACTGCTGCGCTCTACTTCCGCCTCAACAGTGACGGATTGAAGGAGAGAGAGACAGGCACTATATTCAATAGACAGATAGCTAGATATAGCACTTTATAAAAGATAGATAAGAAATTACGCAATATAATAGATATCAACAAGCACTAAATAATAATACAAATATTAAAGACACTAATAGAGCATAGATATTAACATCAATATATAAAAGACAAATAAGATATCAAAGACACTATATAATACATTGGAATGTATTAAAAGCACTAAATAAAAGACGGGTAAGATATTAAAGACATCATACAACAGATAGATAGATAGATAGATAGATAGATAGATAGATAGATAGATAGATAGATAGATAGATAGATAGATAGATATTATGTTATGTTAAAGAGATATTAAAGGAACTATATAATAGATAGATAGATAGATAGATAGATAGATAGATAGATAGATACTTATATATATATATATATATATATATATATATATATATATATATATATATATATATATATATATATATATATATATATAACGATATATAGATATGTAATACATAGATAGATAAAATATATATTAAAGGATCTATATAATAGATAGATAGATAGATAGATAGATAGATAGATAGATAGATAGATTTGAAAGGCAATAATAAATGCATATACATTAAATGCATTATATAATAGATATACTACATTTTACCTCCGCCCGTTTTTAAACTTGTATGTCCAACCCAGGGCCTCGGGACCTCCCTTGGCAGCACTCACTAACTTCTGGACAAGTTCATTGCTGCAGCACAAACTCTCATGGGCCCCGCCATTTTCAGTCGACAATAACTTGCACGTCATACGTAGGCAACAGTGGATTCGTCTAAATGTTTTAAGAGTTTGTCATTGAGAATGCTAAAACCTTTAATTTGTACAGGTGTAAAACAGCATGTATTAGTTAGTACCCATCAATTTTCTAAGAAATACTAAAAATTAGATATATTTATTTCGGGGGGATTTTTAATACATACGTTTCTGGAAGATCTACACACATTTAAAAAGACGCCTTTCTTTAATCATCAAACCGTAATTAGTATTCCAAGATTTTCAGATTTTCATTTACATATAGGGCATCTAAATGCCAAATGCACTAAAACTTTAAAAAGTTTTAAAGTTTTAATGATTTTTTTTTTAATTAGGTGAGCAAACGATCCTTATAGGTGGGCACTGCTCATACTTTGCCCATTTGAATCGGCACCTCAAGTAACATCATTTTGTGCCAGCCTGCTCTCCAGATAAGACGCCAATTAATCACACCGCACGTACATGCATTTTATCTATTTCCCTTTTTTTTATCCTGCTTTCATCTTTGTCACATACACTCAGTCGAAATCCATGTAGCTTTCCGATTTTTATGGGCATAGAAGAAGCCCTCCTACCTGGCGCAGAGTGTGTAAAGTGCACGAAGATCCGATGCCTCTGGAGCTGAGAGACTGCGTGTGGCACCTCATCCCGCTTTAAGAAAAGTGAAGAGCGACATCTAGTGGTCACACGTCCACAGCTCAAGACTGAACATTCATTTCGCTTAACATGTACTGTACTTATTTATCAAAAACAGAAAAGCAGAAAATATTCACTTTTATAAAATTTGTAAAAACGTACACACATTCGTTTAAAAAAAAAGACCAAGAAAGAAAGAATTTCTGTTCTATGGCTACAGGAAGAGGAGGAGTGGGTGATTGACCACATTTTTTTTTTTTTACTGTATACAGTATCTCTAGTTAATCTATAAAGAAACAACATACAGTACTTTTGTGTATTGATATATTTTAGTATTCTGGATACAGTGGTGGATTCAGAAAGTATTCTGGTACTTTCACTTTCAGCACGGTTTATTGTTTTGCAGATTTAATTTTAAATGGATACATTTTCCATTTTCATCATTCAATCTACACTCAATAACCCATAATGACAAAACTCACTTTCAGAAAGGTTTGCAAATCTATTCCACAGAGTTTTATTCTTCCCAGTTTTAATGCCTTTAAACCTTCACTGCCACTCTTTACTACAGTATAGTTGAACTTAGACTGTATTATTAAATGTTTTATTTGGCACTGAGAGTGACTAAAAGTTAAAGTTTCAAGGTGTCATCAGCATCACATTAGTTTCTATCTCATGGCGTAAGAGTTTCGTCTTTGTCACGTGTAAACACAGCTGGGTGGGTCTGGCTAGACTTCAACTCATAAACTGATTGGCATAGCTGACCCCTAAGATCTTTATTTTTTGCTGATTTTTCTCATAAATAAGCTAAGTTTTAATCTCTTGTGTCACCTTCTTGAGTCTGAATGTTTTTGACAGTTAAGAAAGAAAGGACTGAGGGGGCACCATCTTTTGGCAATGCTTGGAGTATAAGTAGGCCTTAATCTGCAACCCAGCTCAAGTTTATTTTCTTTTTAATATAATCTTCTGGGCATCCTTTAAATATTATTTTGCAATTAGTTTTTTCAGTTTCTTTATTTTTATATCTTATTTTTTGCCAATTTATTGTCTTTTATTAACACCTTATCATCATTATAACCCTTTCTTTAATGTATCTTGTTGGATAGCCTAGGGGGGACTGACCCCTATTTGATGGTGCAAATGTGTGATGGGCCCCAGGTCTTTATAAGCCTGCAAAAGCTTCAGAGGCAGCACTTTTGTAAGTACTAATAATTTTATTTCTCTTCTGATCTGACCTTTGGTTCTGTTTGCTTTTATGTTTTAATGCGTAACCGCTCTGATTCTTTTTAATAATTTCTTTGTTCTTGATAATATATACAGTATAGCCATGCAATTTTTAAATATAAAAGAATATTTGTTTTGTTACAGTAGGCCAGGAATTTTTCAAGCTTCCCCCTCTTCCCTTTTATTTTAAGAAGTTTTATGGCATGGTTTTGGGTTAAGGCTCATTTTGTCGCTGTGTCTCACTGGAGCCTTGAGGGTGAGCTTTTTGGATGAAGCCCTGTGATAAGAGAGTGTCAAGGCCTTTTAAAGAAATAAATAAAGACAGTGTAGCCGAGGCTCTATGTGGATGCAAGTGAAAGCGTGAATGAGCAGCCCGGGGTTTAATGGCTGAATTGACTAGCCCTGCGTAATGTGCGATTCAGCCCGTTTCCTTCTTAGTGCTCTTGGTTTCGTGATTACATCACCTTCACCCTATCGGCACATAAAAGTGAGCCTGGACAGGAGAATAAAAGAGAACAGTGAAGAAAAGAAAAAGAAGAAAAGATGCCGAGGTTAAAATAAAGTGAAACTGGTGAAAGCAGACAGCAAGAGAGAGGAGCCAACGCTGTAGTGAGCATAACAACAACAATTTGTTTCTTGAATAGCCCAAAAGGAATGCTTCGATGGGCTTTAACAGGCCCTGTTTTTTGACCGCTCCCCAGCTTTGACTCCCTAAGAAACCCCACCAAAACAAAAAAAATAAAGGAAGAAATCTTGGGAAAGGCAATTCAAAGAGAGACCCCCTTTCCAAGTACGTTGGGCGTCAGAAAATCAGGGAACTTCAATACACAGAACAGAACCGATGTGATCCTCTTGACAGAGCTAAATGGCCAATTTATCATGGCCACCTTAGAAATACAACACAACAGTATGAACGACTTCTACAGCACACCTCACCAAGTACAGGCACAGAGTTCAGCGACATCTCTCAAGGCAACTGAGCAGGCAGGCAGGTGAGCCCCATGGTGGGGCGTATGGCCGGCGGGGAGAGAGGGATAGCTAAAGTAGCAGGGGTGACCTGCCTGGTGCTCGAAGAGGGCTCCCATATAAAGTTGAGGGGTTGCAGTGGGAATTGAAGGGGAGAGGCTTGGAGAGCCCCCCGGGGATGACAGAAGGGACCCGAGCTTGGGATTACATGTTAGCTGTGTCTATCAGAAGGACATCCCTTCTGGGGTAAGCAGAGGAGACATCCATTTTTAGAGGGATTATCTGTTTTTACAGTTCTGCTTTTGGGACCTCGTTTTAAGGGATTATTTATTGTGTATTGGATTTTAACCTCTCCTGATCACCTCGTTCTATTTATTGAAGTTTATGGAAGAAGCACTTTGGGGATTTGAACCCCTCACGTTGACTTTGATTTTATTAAAACACGAAGACCTTGCACTTACCTCTTGCTGCCTTGTGTGTGTCCTCATTTGCCCGACTCATCCTTGGTCTGTGACTATCGATGGTTTTGGGTTCAAGCTGCCAAGGACTGAGAACCAACCTGGACTGTCACAAGCCCTTTTTTTAGTTTCATGAGCTAGACAAATCATAACATATGGTGAGATATATATTTTAGATATTGTAACATTCTGCATTTTTTCCACAAAAAATGCACAGCTGTGCACCACACTGAACTCCACCCTTTGGAGTTTCACGGCTGTCATGTGTTTCTGGTAACTGATAGCCACAGTTGTGATACTCCAGACCAGGGGTCCCCAACCTTTTTTCCCCTGAGAGCTACTTTTACAAAATGAAAACGGCAGAGAGCTACTTATGTTTTCTAACGTTTATTCTCATAGCTTATTTTAACCCAAACAAACTGAATAAGCTTGTTCTGCCTGAACATTTACAAAATGTTGGTGGCCACAACTCACATTTTGCATTAAAACATCACAAAGTATGTTTAGTTCACCTGCAAGTGCATTTTGTACGTCTGTATGCATTTTCTAGTGTATCTCACACTACTGAGTTAAAACTTGAAAGCTGTCATAACAAAACAATGCAATTCCAAATCCACATATACTGTATGACTTTTTCATTTGTCATTTTGTTCCATGTCACTGTTTCACTTTATTCACATGTCCAGTTGCATGCGTGATGTGTTTTTTAGTTAGTCAGATGACTGGCACTGAGGTGTATGATGGAGTGGAGCCACTTATGGAGTCATTTCAATGCTCATCTGTCAGTCTTGTTCTGAACTTTGATTTCATGACATTCATGTCAGACTCACAGAAGTATGCAGACATTTTCTGAGCTGCTTGGTGAAGATTCTTATACTTATTTGGCTCTACTAAGCTTCAGAAATGCTGAGAATGCTGTTGAGACTTTAACTGCACATTATTGTGAAGGTTTACTAATATATAATATGTAAAATCCAATGTTTTTCTCTCTGTATGTCTGTCTGCTTTTCAGGAGAGAACTACTTAACGGATTTAGATCAGGTTTTTTTTTCTATAATTTACTTGAACTTTCCGGTTGATTTTGCGACTTCTGTCATTTCGCTGTGTAGTTCATTTGCGGTACCGATTTATTTGCGCAAATCCGAAATCCACTGAACGGGCCGAATTGAGGGCCCTTCCTCACTCACTCGCCAGCTTCGGGGCGTGTTCCTTAACTCAGCTTAGCTAGCAAACAAGAGAAGAATTGAATTCAGCTGTGTTTGATTTGATACAATGTTACTTAGGTCTTGATGAGTTTGAGTGCAGATATTCTCTTAAGTGTATGCCACATTGAAAAGATAGATTTCAATTTAGATTGTAGATCGTGATTTTTGTGTTAAAAGAATTGTGATATGATTTTTTGGAAAGATTACCAACCCCTAATTTAACTAATCAAGTTTTCAAATTTATGTAGGATTCATTAACCCTTTGGTGAGCTATTTGAAAACGGGTTGCAAGCTACTAGTAGCTCGCAAGCGACGTGTTGGAGACCCCTGCTCCAGACACTGTGGTTGGCCTTGGCTGGGCCAAGTATTGTTTCTTCCCCGACTCTCTTTCGGAATGCAATTACCAAGACTGTTATAATAATTGGTAAAGTGGGCATCATACTACTAGAACAACCAAAACATACATCTTACAGCTCAATAGAGTGTCAGGAAATGAGTCCAGTGATTTTTCTATGTTAAAATTTTTAAGCTGTGTTACTTGATATTATTTTATATTGTGTTTTCTGGCTTTTAAATTATTTTGTATTTGTTAAAAATGTTAGATGAGTATGTTATTTGCTTCCTTTTTCTCTCTCCTTGTGTTTTATGTGTTAAGCCAAAGGACAACCGACGCTGCAGCTGTAGAGATCATCCTCTGCCTATATAAAGGTCTGAGATGCCTCAGCTCATTGCTGAGCCCTTAGTTCCTGCTCATGGTGTTTGTCCGACATTTCTTGGATTTCTCTTTTTGAAATTCCTTGTAAGAACTTCATGTGATTGTTAGATTTCTGTAATCCAAAAATCAGATCCACAGACAAGAGGAAAACCTATTTTGTTCTTTTTGGTTGATTCATGTTATTCTTTTTCATTTTTAAATTCACTTCTTGTTTGGACTTTTGAATACTTTTTGAATAAACACTGATATCTAGAGAATCTCTGGTTTCCTCTTTCAGACAGTTTTTATGGCTTCCTCCTCCATATTAGAAATGAATAATCTTTGCCTTTTTGAAGATGTAGGCCACAAGCCTGAATGTGCATTTCCAGGCCAGGTCTACTTTAGGTTTTGAAGCCTTTTTTGAGATCTCTTAATCCTGGATTTCACAATCATGTCAATCACGGATTGTCACACACCTGTACATGGGAGGCAGCTAAAGGGATTTGAGTAAGGGTAATTCCGAGTCAGACCGGGTGGTGGCAGAGTGCACTGATTCTGTTTCCTGCAGGCCATCCACGGGAGATTCCACCTGGCCCTGCTGACGTCACTTCCGGGTCCGAGCCTATGGAGGAAGATCTTGTCAGCTCCGGCCCCTGTGATGTCACGTCCAGGCCCGAACCTATAGCTGAAGACCCTTATGAGCCCGACCCCTCTGACTTCACTTCCTGTCTTCCCCTTTAAAAGCTTCCACCTTTTCCTTATTCCCTCAGTTCTGTTTTGGACTCAGTTTTGTGTACATAAGTGCTATCAGACTTTGCAGCCAGGATACCAAATATACGGGTGGCTGCCCCAAACCTTGCTATGACTCTGTGTGGAGTTTCTGACAATATATATTTATATATACTGTAGACCCCTGCAAAGTCACGATTCAGTTTTTGTGGCTTCAGTCATTTACGGATTGTTCCTTAGAACCTAACTAAAAATTGTTAGCAGAAACCACAAATATCCTCCTCAATTTTTTACGGCGTTTTTTTGTGGCAATACTGTACTGTAGAGAGAACACAAAGCGACCGTAGAGGAAAAGGCAGCTTGTAATGGTGAAAGTAGCCAATCCAAGAACGTCATTCATTTCTCCTTGCTGCTGATTGGCTGCTGCTCTGTGACGCACCTCTGGCAGATGCAGCCCAGCATTCCCGTATCATAACAGTTTACCGCGTGTAGCTATCTCAAGTGTTTCGCTGAGCGTTCTCGTGTTTTTTGTTTTGTTCTTCTTAAAGCCCTAAGATGCCGCCCAAATGCCCTGCATCTTCTAAGGCTTCTGGCAATGAACCTAAGCACCAGAAAAAGTTTAAGAGAGTCCAGGAGAAGGTTGAACTACTGGATTTGCTACCAGAACTAAAAAGTTATGCCACAGTAGCCACTCAAGGAGCTGTAAATCCTCTGCTTTGCTGTGCAGTCATTATCGACTTCATTACATACCTTCATCGTACTGCACAGCTAATTCATTATCATCATCATCAATCAATTCATTCATTCATTATTGGTGCATACCCATACATTTTAATGTCTTTTTATTAAATTAAATTATTACATATTTACCCTACTTATACCAAAGAAAATGACAATGCCTACCTAAGAAAATGTGCTTGCATGAATTACAGTACATATAAGGGTAACATCGGTATTTTACATTGTAGCACTGAGAGAGACATAGCAGTACAGTACTGCCAGTATACGGGTTTACCTTTACATTCTTTTTATTAGGTAATGTATTAAGCTGAGTTTGAAATGAAATGAAAGTTTTTTGGGGGTATATTTAGGGTTTAAACTATAAAAATTGGCATTTATAGGCATTTTTGACAACATTCAAAATTCATGGTTTTTCACAATTTGCGGGTGCTCCAGGAATGTAACCCCCGTGAGTTTTGGGGGTCGCTTATATATATATATATATATATATATATATATATATATATATATATATATATATTAAATGATACAGTTATGAATACTTTGACTGCACAAAGAAGCAAAACGCGAGACCTTCAAAAATAGCTCAAAAAACAGGTCTTGCTCCAAGGCAAGCCTGGTCCCAGGAAAAATGGAGGCTAAAGGTTTCACTTGGCCTCAGAATGCAGGCCAGGCTTTTAAATCCAAAAGGAACCTCACAAAATACAAGAAGATTGAAGTATATCTCTAAAGGGGTAGAACCATAAAAATTCTGACAAATCCAGAAGAATTGTTTATAAAATTGAAGGTTCGTTAAGAATAAATAAAAAATATTAGAAAATATTCAAAAGGCAAACGTGGGCAAAAAAAAAAAAATCTGAATCTTTAAAACAAAAGCAGAAGTCACAAATAAAAGTAAATCCAAAGGAGCAATAACAAAATGAGAACTTGCCAGACCAACAAGTACATTCAATAACTGGTGAGGGACTACATTTCCCATGAGCCTTTATAGGACTGGTAGTAGTCATTTGTGATGGACAGATGGTCCCACCTCCTGGGGAGGCATCTTGAGCATCAGAGAACAAAGCTGAGCACATAGAAATTAAAGTCCAAATTAATGTAAACCACCCAGTAACTTGGGGTTTTCATAAGAAATGTCAATTTTTTACTTCAAGTAGAAGAACATAATAAATAACAATAGTGATGTCAGATATTTGAAATATTAAAAATGTATGCCCAATTTTAATAGAAAAAACATCAAAAACATAATATTTGTAATCACTGACCTTGAAATAGTCTAAAATAATGCTCCACTTGCCAATGCTTGCAATCTGACATTTGTAACCTTTCATGACTGGCTCTAAGATGGCCAGGACCACCGGTTAAAGGTTAAATATAGAAAATAGTATATTTGTGATCAGCAACCTCGCATAAAACAACAATGCTCATGCCCATATTACTAATCTTCATTTTTAAAAAAGTTTGACCCCTCATATTTCATTAGGGGATGTGGCCTGCACAACTTCAAGTCCTTCTGATTATTTTTGCTGAAGGCACCTATTGGTTTACTGTTTATCATAAGCGTAAAAATTTCCTGCACAAAATATTGTTTAAAAATGGCCTAAAATGAAGGGTTTTGGAGGTCTAGAGGGCCAAAAATAGGGTGGGGGACCCCAAAATGCATTGCTAGACATCAAGTATATCATGTGTGGGGGTTTTCTCGTACTGATGAGTCAGAAGGTGCTGAACAAAAGAAAAACTGAAGTGATTTCAAAGCATTCAGAAGTAATTGTTATGAACACAATGATACAATTAACAGAAAATACATAGGGCGAGTATCTGAACAGAACAATGTTGTAAATGACGGAAATAATGATGCACTCTTTAAATTGATTTACTTATCAATTGATTGATTGGCTGTATTTTGTCTTGTGATTCTGTATCTTTGTTTTTCATTTGCTGCTGCTATATGTATCTGAGTTTCCCCTTGGGGTTACATCTCGCCTGAAGAAGGGTCCTGAGTTGCCTTGAAAGCTTGCATACTGTAATCTTTTTTAGTTAGCCAATTAAAGGTGTCGTTTTACTTGATGTGCCTTGGGATTAATAAAGTTTAGCTAATTTAAAAACAATGAACCAAACTGAAAAGTGAGCAAAGGCAAGAAGAAAATTTAAATATAAGTCTGAACAGGAACCATGGCTTGACTATAACCTATACAAATAACAGAAGAAGAATGTTTAGAGTCTGAGTGATGGCACTGTTTAATGACACAAGGAAAGGAGTCATCAGAGTCAGAGTTTTGGTCAGATTGTTTTAGCCTTGTTTGGGATTGCCCTTTTGAAGTACACACCGCATCACCGTCAGTTGTGGGTTTGAAAATGAACTGGTCCGTCTGCTTCTTATACAGTTGATAAGTGGATAGGATGGAATTCCTGACTGAGCACACAAAGCAGTGTCAGATGTCTTCCTGGAACTCATCCTTTGTTCTATGGTTAAAAAGAAGGAAAAAGGAGTCAAAAATGGTGTCACCCTGCTCCCCTTCCCACCTTATTATAGCTAAAGATGGTCCTCTGGTGCATGTGCCTGACAATATAGTGTAGCATCCCTGGGTCTGGATGTGAGAAAAACACGTTCCTCGAGTGGCCGAGTACACGTCAGAGAGGGCAGGGGTACTCAGAGAAGTCGGCTATCAAAGCAACCCTGTGAGCAGCGTTGCAGCCGAGCAGTTTCAGAGTGCTTTGTAGGCACCTATTAGCTGCTATCAGCCCTGGGGCCTCATGCATAACGCCGTGCGTAGAACTCGCACTATAACATGGCATAAGCACAAAAGCCGAAATGTGCTTACGCACAGAAAAATCCAGATGCAGGAATCTGTGCGTACTCCAACTTCCACGTCCTTCCGCTACATAAATCCCTATCAGCGTGAAAACTAACGCTCGTGCACGCGCATTTTGTAACGCCCCAAATCCTCCCAGAATTACGCCTATTTGAATATGCAAATCAATATAAATCGCCCTTAAGCGCAGCCTTCTGTGAAAAGACAATGGGAAAAGCACGGGAAAATATAACAATTTCAGCGAATACCAAGTGGAGGCAAAGGAAAAACATACTATTTGTTCAAATAAACCGTGGTATAATCAACAAAATGAAGTTGATCGAGTGACATAGCGTGTTGGAGAAACTTGAAAGCTCACATTCACAAAATCGCACAGTGCCGGAAATAAAAAAGAAGTCACATATCAAAGTTGCTGTGAAAAGAAGAGTTGTAAGCCCACTGTCTGAGTGTCATATGAAAGCTTATTAGGGTACAGAGAAAAAAGGCACACGGTGGGGAAAAAGCACGAAATGTCAACTTTAATCTCGAATTTTCCACTTTAATCACGTAGTTTATTTTGTCATTTAGTAGAACATTATAAACTTCATCTTAAAATCGTTTAATTAACCAGTTTCTCAAAATTACATCGTAATTAAAGTAGCACGTTAAATGCTTTGTTTTGTATTTGATCTTCTACTGTATGTGATCTATGTGTGTGAATCACTACTTGCTTCTTAAACTGGCTCTCTTCCTCCAACTGGACACAGAGTCCATTACATTTGTGATATTACAGCTCTCTGAATAACTAAAATACTGAGATGTATACGTGATGTCATTTTCATGATGATAGGAGCTAAAGCACATTATTAAACATGTGTTTCATGAGCCTCGTGCTCATGACAAGCATTTATCTTTTGTCGAAATTTGTCGCTGCGTTTTTAGCTGTGTTGTTATTTTCTCTTTCTGTTTTATATTCAATATATATTGGCGTGGCTGCCCCAAGAGTCCTTGCTTTTCTTTCCCCAAGTAACCGATCGCCACACAATCAGCTCTGTAATAGACGTTAAGCCATCTGTAAGCTTAGCGCCGATTCTTCAAAACGTTTAAAGAACATTGAAATATCTTCGTAGTACATGTTTAATTATTCTATCCTTCACGACACTCCCAGTGAAGAATATAGATTATTTAAATGAAGTTAAAGTTTTATGTGTATAATTTAACAAACATATTTTCCTGCATTTCACCTTAAAAATGATATCGTCATCATATATAAATACGCGCTTTATAAAGTGGCTCAGGTTGTGAGATATTATAACTGTAGTGCAAGTTTACAGTGGGGTGATTGTACTTATAAGTACAAACCGTTCTACAAGGAGCAATTGATTGAATGCATTTAAAGTTCTTGGGATTAAACTGTTTCTGAACCGCGAGGTCCGTACAGGAAAGGCTTTAAAACATTTTGCAGTGGCTGAGACAGCGTGTCCTTAAAGCTGTATACCGATAATTCTCTTTCCGATCAGCTGCTGCTGTGATTCACACTCAGATACAGTGATATAAATACTCCGAGTGGTGCAGTGAGAGTAATATGGAAAAAGATGATCCGCTGTGGCAACTCCTAATGGGAGGAGCTGGAAGAAGAAGAAGAAGAAGGTGCAGTGAGAGTAACAACGCTAAAGCAGTTATGGTATTTGGAATACTATGGCTGTTCCCTGGACCATTATATTGTTACGAGTTAATTACAATCAGATGCATTACACTAATAAACAATATGCGGTTAGTTTCTGTGTATTTATAAAGCCGCGTCATGAAAATAATGAGTAATCACACAGGAACAGTAGCACTGCTTTGACGCTGGGTGCCGCCAGTCTGCAAAACCGAGCGGAGAACTTGCGTACGACAAGGCATGAGGTACTGTGGAAAAGTGCGTGGCTTTACACCAAATGTAAATTTTATACATCGCGATTTGAACGTGGAAAAGTTCTTACGCAACATTTCTTTGCGTACGCACCGTTTATACATGAGGCCCCTGATGTGTGGCCATTGGCGAGCTTTGGATGTCACCTTGGCCTTGGGTTGGCTCATGGAGCCAGGAGATAGTCTGGCATTTATGTTACCTCTGACCCCAGGTGAGCGGAGTGAGGTGGAGTTGGGTATGAGGGGACAAAGCAGCTGGGAGTACATCTGAGCTGTGTGGTGGAAGTGGTCACTAAATAAGCCAAAGGTCCTTTTAAGGGTGAGTCTCTACCAGCCTTGCATAAAGTGTTTTATTTATGTTAATTAACTAATTATGTAATGTTATTTCATGACACTCTCTGCTGCCATACTGTGTATGGATGGTATGATCAGTGCTGGTGCAGTATTAAGGCACTCTGGACAGAAAGACCACTCATAGGTAATGAAATAAACAAAGAAATACAATTGAATATTTGAATACAAGACTTATAATACAATAACATACAATACTACAACATATAATACAATAATCTCTCTCTATATATAAAATCCAATGTCTGTCTGTCTGTCTGTCTGCTTCTCACGAGTGAACTACTTAACAGACTTTGATCGGGTTTTTATCTGTAATTTGCTTGAACATTGCGGTTGATTTTGCGACTTCTCTTATCGTGCTAAGTATCATAGTTCGCTTGCGGTACTGATTTATGAATCCGAGACAGATGCTACGGGCCGAGGGGAGGGGAAGCAGGACGTCAGGAGTGGGGAGCCAGGCATGGCCCTCCTCATTCACATGCCAGCCTCCATTTGTGTTGGTTTACCTCTGGCCACGTTTTGGAGTGTACCTTGCCTCCGCTTAGCCAGCGATACCTGTTTGTTTATTGATATTGTCCTGTTTCACTACAACACGGGCAGAGCCGCAGGGGACAGCTAGTATAATATATAACACAATATGCTTTACATGGATGGGAGATTGTAAAACACTGAAACGTGAATTAGTTGTTATAATAACTAAATGAAATCAGTAACATTCCTCTTAATGCATCTTTTTCCTAGATTTCATGTTAGCAAAGTTGTTTATGATTTCTGACAAATAAAAATGGTACTACTTTGTCATTTTCAATATACTGTATTACCAGCTATTCAATTTGTGGATTTCATCAGAATTTCTGAACAATAAGGAACCGTGTAGTGTCCACACACTGTGGTCCTTCAGGGCGATGCCACAAAAATGGTTCTCAAAAGACCAATCCACATGAAGGTTCCAGAAAGAGCCTTCATTTCTTTAGATCTGTAACAGACTCCATACAGTAAATAACCCTGAATAGATGGTAACGGATTTGTGAAATTCAAATTTCAAACAGGTGAAGTTCAGGTTTTCTTAATCTGTTAGTGTTCTGCTAGGTAGGCTACCATTCATTCAAGATTTCCATTTTTTATACATATTAGGACGTTTTCCAAAGCACAAAGAACCAACCCTTCCTAGAAAGCAATTTCTCTTTGAGGAACCACACAACCCAGTAAAGATCCACAAAGTGTTGTTTATGTGACTATGATAAGGCACGTCTGCTTCTCCATTATATTTTAGAAAACAAATTAAACAGTAATGTGGTGCGCCTTTAAAAATCCAGTTCTCCAGGTTGCCTGGTGCTCGGGCTGGTACGGGGTAAGACAATAAAGCCTCTTGACTTGACTTATACTGTGTATAATGTACTACTGTTTTATTTACATTTTTTTTTTCATTGTAAGCGACTTTAGGTAAAGGCTCTCCTAAATTAGCAATAACAACATTCCACCTTTCGGCAAGGGTTGAGCCAGCCAGGATTAGTTAAACAATGAGCCACAATATTCCTCTTGAGCAAGCTATAATCCAAATGGATAGTGTGGATATTACACTTTTGACCAGAAGAGGTCAGCAGTGAACCCAATTATTGTCTTGACTGTTGTGATAGAATGTCATCCATCACATCCAGTGGCAAACGCAGGTATAGACAACATGGGCAGCCACCTACAGGCCACGGGGCACCTGCACCAAAAAATTCAGAATGATGATAACAACCTGAGCCATTCAATGCATTATAGCCGTCATTAATGAAATTTAAGGGGCACACGCTCCATACATAATGCTAAATGTACACAGGACGGTTGCTGTGAATGTAATGGGTGGTGCGGAAGTGGTAGGAACCCAAAAGATCGTCGAAGACTAATCCCAACTACCCGCTATGGACACCGAAGGGGGCCAGCCCCCATTCTCCTATCTAGGGCTCCAAATGGGATTCAATTGGCACTAACCGCAACGATCTGAAAATCAATTAAAATCACCATCCATTTTCTTCACCCACTTGGTCCAAAATTTGGTAACTGATGGAAAAGCCACTGGATTTTCAGACACCACATTTTCATTTTATATTTTTATTTTGAACAGTTTAGAGACAACTTTTGTGCAGAATTACAAAGTCCTATTTCAGACCTCATCAATACCTTGCCAGAAGTGACCCTACTTGACAACTGCCTCCTTTATTAATTCATGAATGACTTCATGTAATCCACTTCCTAATAGTATGAAATACAAGAGACACTGCAGTAATTGAGCTTGGACACCCGCTATGTGTGTGGTGTGTGCAGGATCTCCCTGTGTTGGCGTGAATGTTTCTCCATTCATCTAAAAGACATTAATTTTAAATTAGCCATAAGTGTGTGTGAATGGAATCATATTTGCCATGAATTGGGGTCCAGAGTCCCCTGCACCAATTTCTCCACTTTGTTCTACATTTGGTTACCATAAAATCATGGTTTCCAATTGATCTTCTTGCAACAAAACTTCCTTGCAGAAAAACGAGTTGTTACTATAATTAATGTGTAAGATAGATAGATAGATAGATAGATAGATAGATAGATAGATAGATAGATAGATAGATAGATAGATAGATAGATAGATAGATAGATAGATAGATAGATAGATAGATAGATAGATAGATAGATAGATACTTTATTAATCCCAAGGAGAAATTCACATACTCCAGCAGCAGTATACTGATAAAAACAATATTAAATTAAAGAGTGATAAAATGAAGGTATAACAGACAATAACTTTGTATAATGTTAACGTTTACCCATAGGGTGATATTGAAAAGTCACATAGTGTGGGGTCTCCTCAGTCTGTCAGTGGAGCAGGACGGTGACAGCAGTCTGTCGCTGAAGCTGCTCCTCTGTCTGGAGATGATCCTGTTCAGTGGATGCAGTAGATTCTCCATGACTGACAGGAGTCTGCTCAGCGCCCGTCGCTCTGCCACCGATGTCAAACTGTCCAGCTCCGTGCCTACAATAGAGCCTGCCTTCCTCACCAGTTTGTCCAGGTGTGATGCGTCCTTAATCTTTATGCTGCCTCCCCAGCACACCACCACGTAGAAGAGGGCACTCACCACAACTGTCTGATAGGACATCTGTAGCATCTTATTGCAGATGTTGAAGGACGCCAGCCTTCTAAGGAAGTATAGTCAGCTCTGTCCTCTCTTACACAGAGCATCAGTATTGGCAGTCCAGTCCAATTTATCATCAATTCTTTTCATTGACATCTGACAATTCCGTTTTAGCTCTTATTTCCATTCCTCAAGCTGCTGAAATTACAAATCTGACTCTTTTATGTATATCGAGGAATGTCACTTGGATATTTTTTTTTTATTAACTCTATTTAGCTTAATATACAGTAACTAATAATGTCACTATTACAGCCTGCATTCTATTATTATTATTTTTTATTTAACCCAGCTTTTTCCAAATTCACTTGTAAACCACAAGCACAATATGATCTCCTAGACACCAGAGCATTCTATGCTCTTCAAAATAAAGTGGTCTTCAGAGCAATGCCATTTTTGGATCCCAAAAGAACTATCCACATGAAGATCCCAGAAAGACTTGTAACAGGCTCAATAAATAAACATGCAGTGATGATAACAGATTTATGAAATCCTAAAAACTCCTGATTTTAAAAGGTCTCTTGTTGCATAAAATCAAAAAGGCTGTAATGGCAAAGACGCTTTAAATGTAGGAGAGGGCAGACTTGCAGTTCGCTGTAGTCACTGTGGTGTGTTGGTTAGAACACAGGAAGTAATCTGACTGCCGCAGAAACATTACTTTAAAGTTGAAATGCCAGAAGTGCACATAGGTTAGCACAACTGTACAGGTAGGTTTATGTACAGTTCATCCGGAAAGTATTCACAGCGCATCACTTTTTCCACATTTTGTTATGTTACAGCCTTATTCCAAAATGGATTAAATTCATTTTTTCCTCAGAATTCTACACACATCACCCCATAATGACAATGTGAAAAAAGTTTACTTGAGGTTTTTGCAAATTTACTAAAAATAAAAAAACTGAGAAATCACATGTACATAAGTATTCACAGCCTTTGCTCAATACTTTGTCGATGCACCTTTGGCAGCAATTCCAGCCTCAAGTCTTTTTGAATATGATGCCACAAGCTTGGCACACCTATCCTTGGCCAGTTTCGCCCATTCCTCTTTGCAGCACCTCTCGAGCTCCATCAGGTTGGATGAGAAGCATCGGTGCACAGCCATTTAAAGATCTCTCCAGAGATGTTCAATCAGATTTAAGTCTGGGCTCTGGCTGGGCCACTCAAGGACATTCACAGAGTTGTCCTGAAGCCACTCCTTTGATATCTTGGCTGTGTGCTTAGGGTCGTTGTCCTGCTGAAAGATGAACCATCGCCCCAGTCTGAGGTCAAGAGCGCTCTGGAGCAGGTTTTCATCCAGAATGTCTCTGTACATTGCTGCAGTCATCTTTCCCTTTATCCTGACTAGTCTCCCAGTTCCATCCCCACAGCATGATGCTGCCACCATCATGCTTCACTGTAGGGATGGTATTGGCCTGGTGATGAGCGGTACCTGGTTTCCTCCAAACGTGATGCCTGGCATTCACACCAAAGAGTTCAATCTTTGTCTCATCGGACCAGAGAATTTTGTTTCTCATGTTCTGAGAGTCCTTCAGGTGCCTTTTGGTAAACTCCAGGTGGGCTGCCATGTGCCTCTTACTAAGGAGTGTCTTCCGTCTGGCCACTCTACCATACAGGCCTGATTGGTGGATTGCTGCAGAGATGGTTGCCCTTCTGGAAGGTTCTCCTCTCTCCACAGAGGACCTCTGTAGCTCTGACAAAGTGACCATCGGGCTCTTGGTCACCTCCCTGACTAAGGTCCTTCTCCCCTGATCACTTAGTTTAGATGGCCGGCCAGCTCTAGGAAGAGTCCTTGTGGTTTCAAACTTCTTCCACTTACTGATGATGGAGGCCACTGTGCTCATTGGGACCTTCAAAGCAGCAGAAATTTTTCTGTAACCTTCCCCAAATTTGTGCCTCGAGACAATCCTGTCTCGGAGGTCTACAGACAATTCCTTTGACTTCATGCTTGGTTTGTGCTCTGACATGAACTGTCAACTGTGGGACCTTCTATAGACAGGTGTGTGCCTTTCCAAACCGTGTCCACTAAACTGAATTTACGACAGGTGGACTCCAATGAAGCTGCAGAAACATCTCAAGGATAATCAGCGGAAACAGGATGCACCTGAGCTCAATTTGGAGCTTCATGGCAAAGGCTTTGAATACTTATGTACATGTGCTTTCTCAATTTTTTTATTTTTAATAAATATGCAAAACCTCAAGTAAACTTTTTCATGTTGTCATTATGGGGTGTTGTGTGCAGAATTCTGAGGAAAAAAATGGATTTAATCCATTTTGGAATAAGGCTGTAACATAACCAAATGTGAAAAAAGTGATGCGCTGTGAATACTTTCCGGATACACTGTAGGTGTGTGTGTGGTTCAAATAAGACAAACAAAAAAAAAGAACATATATATATATATTAAACTGCTCAAAAACATGTAAGGAACACTTTGAACACACATCAGATCTCAATGGGAAAATAGTCCTACTGGTTATCTCTACTGCTATGGACTGATATGGTGATGTGTTAGGGACGAAAGGATGCCACATCGTTTGATGGAAATGAGAATGATCAACCTACAGAGGGCTGAATTCAAAGACATCCCGAAAATCAGAAAGGAAAAAATGATGTCGCAGGCAAGTCCATTTTGCCGAAATTTCATTGCAGCAACTCCAAATCATACTCAGTAGTTTGTGTGGCCTCCATGTGCTTGTATGCGTGCCTGACAACATCAGGGGAGCATGCTCCTAATGAGACGACGAACAGTGTCCTGGGGGAACTCCTCCCAGATCTGGACCAGGGCATCACTGAGCTCTTGGACCGTCTGAGGTATCAAATGGACCGAAACATAATATCCCACCCAGAGGTGTTCTATTAGATTGAAGTCAGGTGAGTGAGCGTGGGGGCCTGGCAATGGTATCAATTCCTTCATCCTCTCACCACACGAGTCCAGGCATTGTCGTGTACCAGGAGGAACCCAGGACCCACTGCACCAGCATAGAATCTGACAATCGGTCCAAGAAGTTCATCCCGATACCTAATGGCAGTCAAGGTGCCATTGTCTAGCCTGCAGAGGTCTATGCATTCCTCCATGGATATGTCTCCCCAGATATGCCATCACTGACCCACCACCAAACCGATCATGCTGAACGATGTTACAGGCAGCATAACATCTGTAACATGTGCTCTGGGTGAACCAGCTCTCATTTATGAAAACCACAGGGAGCCCACCAATAGTGGACCTGCCAATTCTGGTATTCTATGGCAAATGTCAATCGAGCTCCATGGTGCCAGGCAGTGAGCACAGGGCCCATTAGAGGATGTCAAGGCTTCAGACCACCCTAATGAAGTCTGTTTCTGATTGTTTGGACAGAGATATTCGCACCAGTGGCCTGCTGGAGGTCATTTTGTAGGCTCTGTAGGCTCATCCTATTCCTCCTTGCCCAAAGGAGCAGACACCGGTCAGTCCTGCTGATGGGTTAAGTACCTTCTACGAGGGTCCCTGTCCAGCTCTGCTAGAGTAACTGCCTGTCTCCTGGAATCTCCTCCATGCCCTTGAGACTGTGCTGGGAGACACAACATACCTTCTGGCAATGCCACGTATTGATGTGCCTGACATCCTGGAGAAGTTGGACTACCTGTGCCAGCTCTGTAGGGTCCAGGTATCACCTCATGCTACCAATAGTGACACTGACCGTAACCAAATGCAAAACGAGTGACAAAACAGATGAGGGGGAAAAAATACCAGTGGCCTCCCTTCACCTGTTAGATAACCATTCATTCCTGTTTTGGGGGTCGCCTCATTGTTGCCCCTCTAGTGCACCTGTTGTTAATTTCATGAACACCAAAGCAGCTGAAACTGATGAACAACCCCCTCTGCTACTTAACTGACCAGATCAATAGCCCAGAAGCTTCATTGACTTGACACTATACTCTCATTAAAAAGGAGTCCTTTAATTTTTTGAGAAGTATATATGTACAGTATATGTGTTACTGTCAATGTGTGAAATTAGGCATTGTAAAGAAAGCCCTAAGAAATCTATAGAATCCCAAAATTGGACATCTAAGTATGATGTCTAAATATGAAACAATTACAATTTCAAACATTTCCTAGGCATTCTATACAATGCCAAAAGGCAAACCAGCAAGTCATTCTATATAATGCCTAGGTATTATATATGTTACCAGCAATGTGTGAAAAGCAGGTATTCTACAGAATGACTAGGAAATCTATACAGGCATTCTACAGAATGCCTAATTTCACGCATTACCAGTAACATATAACAATGCCTAAGGAAAGTATATGAATCACACAGACATTACTTAAATTGCCTAAAAATGTAATACACTCTATAGATTTCCTAGGCATTTCATACATATTCCAGTAATATACAGAGTATATATCCCAGGGGTGTCAAACTCATATCCTGGGGGGCCGCAGTGGCTGCAGGTTTTTATTCCAGTCACTTTGTTATTGGCTAGCCAATTACTACTGATAATGAAACACAGTTTTTTTGTTAATATAAATTTTATTTTGCTTGCTTTTTAAGGGACCTTTAATTTGGCAATCAAACAATAATGGAATACAAATTGAGCCAAAACATCAAGCTAACCCGATCTGATTTGCACTTGTGTATCCATCCCATGAAAGTCTGAGAAATATCGATCATTTTTAATCCACAAAACATTCTAAGACACTTTCAGGGAAAAAAATACAATACAATTTATTTTTGTATAGCCCAAAATCACACAAGGAGTGCCGTAATGTGCTTTAGCAGGCTTTGCATCTTGATAGCCCCCCAGCCTTGACTCTTTAAGAAGAGAAGAAAAAACACTTGTAAGAAAAAAAATGGAAGAAACCTTGGTAGAAAGGTGTAAATACACTACAATACACAGAACAGAACACAAGTAATCCCCAATACAGTATAACAGTAAAATAAAAATATTACAAACAGTGCAGAAGTAGATAATATCACATAACACCCTGTGGTGGGCTGGCGCCTTGCCCGGGGTTTGTTTCCTGCCTTGCGCCCTGTGTTGGCTGGGATTGGCTCCGGCAGACCCCTGTGACCCTGTAGTTAGGATATAGTGGGTAGGATAATAGATGGATGGATGATATCACATAATATGATTTGGATTTGTTCAGAGTCCTGGAGACCACGGCCATCAAACTGCCTCCTCCATTTGGCCATTCCACAGCTGAGTCAAAGCTGGGCCAGCCAGTCTGATGAAAGGACCCCTCTACCTCACGATTCCTGCGATCCTCCATCAGAGATGACTTTACCTTAGGCAGGCAAAACAACTTGGAAGGTGGGCCGTGGCACCAAGTGAGGAGAAACAGAATAGGTGAGGGTTAGTATCCAATTCTAACTATCATGTTACTTATGTTTTAGTGCTAATGACTAACAACAGAGATGCAGTCTGTACAGTTAATCAGCAGCTCTAGTCAGGGTGTGCTAAACTGAAGTAGTGAGTCTTCAGCCGGGATTTAAAGCTAAGACCGAAGGGGCATCTCTTATAGTAGCAGGCAGACCAGTCCACGGATTAGGGGCCCTGTAACTAAAAGCTCGACCTCCCACTGTTATTTTATTAATACTTGGAATCATAAACAGTTTTGAAAATGTCTAGTGTGGTAGAATATGAACACCAACAAACCATTGAATTAAATAAAAGTTTCACTGATAACAAGAATTAAGATGTTGGTTGGATTTTGTGATCCCCTGTCATAGCTGGTCATGGCTTATTTTGCAATTCACTTTTCTTTAGCTGCCAGTTAATAAAAAAAAGAAACAATTAAGAGGTCAGAGTGTTAATAAGTCAATTAAAATTAACCAAAAGAAGTGTGACTGGCAGGTGTCACTGGTTACTAATGGAAAAAGTGGCTGAAACAAAAATCTGCTGCCACTGGGGCCCTTCAGGATGTGAGTTTGACAACCCTGATATTAACCATTGTTTTTTTTTTTTTTTTTATGTTTTTTATTTTTTTAATTTATTTATTAATTTTATTACAATCAATACATAGCAATCAAATTTTTACAAAAAAAGAATTATGCTAAGAACAGATCGATCCCCACCCTTGAGAGAGAGAGCAAGCCAAACGGTGTAAAATTTAAGGCTTTTAAAAATACCTAAATCAACAAATTCTCTGTGCTTTATAAAATCATTTCAAAATATTACTGATTAGATCCTGCCATGTTTTGAAAAAGTCTGCACAGATCCTCTAACGGAGTATTTGATTTTTTCCAATTTTAAATAATATAACACATCAGTTTCCCACTGACTTAAAAGAGGAGAGTTTGGGTTCTTCCAGTTTATCAGAATAAGTCTGCGTGCCAACAGTGTAGTGAATGCAATCACAATTTGTTTGTCTTTCTCCACTTTAAGACCCTCTGGAAGAACCCCAAACACAGCTGTTAATGGGTTAGGAGGGATTGTGAGTCCAAGACTGTCTGAGAGGTAATTAAAAATTTTTGTCCAGAATAATGTTAATTTGGTGCAGGCCCAGAACATGTGACCCAGTGAGGCTGGGGCTTGGTTGCAACGTTCGCAGGTTGGCTCCTGCCCTGGAAACATTTTGGAGAGTTTTAGTCGAGACAGATGTGCTCGATATATAATTTTGAGTTGTATAATTGTATGCTTTGCGCATATGGAGCTTGAGTGAATTCTCTGCATTGCTACTTTCCACTCCTTTTCTGATATATTAATTGAGAGATCATTTTCCCAGTGTCCTCTTGGATCTTTGAAAGGGAGGGATTGTAAAATGATTTTATATATTGTAGAGATGGAGTCTAAGTCCTTGAGATTGAGCAATAATTTTTCCAGCGTGGATGAGGGTGCAAGATGAGGAAAATCTGGAAGGTTCTGTTTAACAAAGTTCCTGATTTGAAGATAATGAAAGAAATTTGTAGCTGGAATGTTAAATTTGGAATGTAATTGTTCATAGGATGCAAAGACGTTGTCTATATAAAGATCTCTAAGCAAGTTAATTCAAATTTTTTCCAGATATTAAAAACTGCATATGTTTGTGAGGGTTGAAAGAGGTGGTTCTCTTGCAGAGGTGCCACAGATAGAAGCTTCTCCGTCTTAAAATGCTTTCTACATTGGTTCCAGATTCTAAGTGAGTGGAGCACATTTGGGTTATTAGTGTATTGCCGATGACGTGTGTTAATTGGAGCACAGAGCAGGGAATACAAAAAAGTACTGCAGGATTTTACTTCTATTGCGGTCCATGCCTGTATATGTTCTTCTATTTGTGTCCAGGTTCTTATCGCCTGTATATTTGCTGCCCAGTAATAAAACTGGAAGTTAGGTATTACTAGGTGATATTAACCATTGTTAACGTTTCACTGTACAATACCGAAAACTTCCAATAGATGGCACTGTAGCTAGACACTATCAGCGTAAGGCACTTGCATTATTGCAAACTCAATGCTGCAATGCAACTGGTTTACATCCATATTAATACATAAGATCTTCTAAATATTTAATGTAATATTCTACTAATTATTACAGGCAAGTTCTATATTAAACAGTGTATAATATTCTCTATTTTACTGAACAGTACTGAATATATTTACAGCAATAATAAACACTAAGTGATGTAAAATATTACCATGACTATTATTTCAGAACAGTTTTCTCTGTAATGTTTGACCCTTTACTTGTAAACATAAGAACTTGCATTAACTTACATTTGATCAATAAAGGCACAAAAGTGAAACTTTCTTTAGTGTCTCCTGTATTCCCAGCTGTCATGCTGCAGCCACGCAAATCTCAAACTATACTGGTTTTCACGTGACTGGGCTTCAGCGCCTCCGAGACACTTGAGACTTTTTTACAGGCCGAGTTCAGGTTTTTCTTGATTTCATAGCAGGGGCTGATCTACTATGAAACTAATGAAGCTTAAACTTCAGGGCTCAGGAAGGGGCTATTGTCTGCATTGCCCAAAAATTTTGTATTACTATATGAGAAGGGTTTAAATAAATAAATAAATAATACAGTGTAATTCAGCACAGCAATTGTAATCACAAGCAGAGATGTAGTGGTTAGTTGTTTTTAAATTTGTGGTGATCTGTCATGGAATAATCCCATTGAAGAACATAACAGTGGTTACCCAGACCCGGTTACTGTTTGCAAAGGGGCCCCCATAACAGTTCAAGATTCGGTCCGTCAACACTGAAAAAGTAAAACAAAACTGTTGTTCATACAATGTGCTTTGTGTCATTCTAGTAGCTGAAAATTATTTTTTTTTTTCATTTCAAGTACATTTTCTAATTTATGGTAAAGGTTTAACCTATTTTTTTATTTGTATCTATATATATAATTCATTAAGGCAAGACACCCATGGAAAGCACGCCGGAAGGGGCGTGGATTCACTGAGCTGCCAACAAGTAAGACACCTATGGCGCACGCAGGGAGGAGCCACGCCCACCAACTCCAAGACCATTGGATTGGTTTGAGTTTCATGGTTTATTTTAATTACGACAGTATTTGTAGGACTTGTGTTGAAGTGACATTCGGCATCTGTCAAGCATTGTAAGCACACAACCAGTTTCATCGATAAAATCACATCCAGCTTTTGAGAGTTTAAACATTCATAAACATCAAAGTGTTCACTACTGAAATCGTCAGCTGTCAATCTAAGATGTTTAAGAGGCATTGGCGGTTGTCCAAAGGTGTAAAATATTTGCCCATTTTGGTACACTTGAAAGCGACAACCAAACAATTCAGCGGCAGCCATCAACTCACATGCAGAACCATAGGTGAAGGGCTTAAGCATTTCAGTCTTCTAGTGCTCATGTGTAGTATAATTATCTCCTGTACCATCATCAGTCCACACCTTGAACCTGTCCCCGTCATTCAATACATAAGACACAATGTATCAAGAGTGAGCCTGATATGGCCGTGCAATATGTAACGCAGAGAATGTAAAAGGCAGGTGCCATCTCTGGGCATTGAAACCACTCGGTAAGTGACAGTTCTTTGATCGATGGTGATCACCTCGATAGACATGTTAATGGGGGTACGGTTGGAACGATAAAGGAACCTGAACAATGGGTATCTGAACAATGTAAAGTAAGTCTAAAATACCTACTCAATAACTATAATTGTAATAAATGAAACAATAAAACAACGGAGAAGCCATGGATTAAATAAAAAGGCTGCAGTTATCAGTGGGGAGACGTGAATCCCGTGGCGAAGCAAGGAAGGGATTGTAGAGACTGGAGCGACAGATGGCTTTATATAGGCAGGCAGCCAACAACGTGGGAGGCGTTGGGATGGGGGACCCAATGCCGCCTCACACGGTGACTGAGCTGTAGGCTATGTACGTATATATGTACGTAAGTAGGATTCAGTTAGCGTTGGGAGCCCGTGTACCAAATTTCTTGAAGATGGGCCCATAAGTAACAAAGACCGTTGAAAAGTTCAATATGACGGTCGACAGTGGCGTCATACCACCGAAATAAGTACGTACATTGGTTTAGGTTAGCTCAAGGAAGCCGCCTACCAAATTTCGAGAAGATGGGGCCATAAATAAGAAAGTTCAACATGGCGTACGTTGTTGACCGTTATGACCGTTACACGTAGAATTTCGAAATGAAACCTGCTAAACTTTTGTAAGTAAGCTGTAAGGAATGAGCCTGCCAAATTTCAGCCTTCTACCTACATGGAAATTTGGAGAATTAGTGATGTTGGAAAGTTCAATATGGCGGCTGACAGTGGCATCATACCACCGAAATAAGTAAATACATTGGTTTCGGTTAGCTCAGGGAAGCCACCTACCAAATTTCGTGAAGATGGGGCCGTAAATAAGAAAATTCAACATGGCGGACATTGTTGACCATTATGACCGTTTCGCGTAGAATTTCGAAATGAAACCTGCTTAACTGTTGTAAGTAATCTGTAAGGAATGAGCCTGTCAAATTTCAGCCTTCTACCTACACGGGAAGTTGGAGGATTAGTGACGTTTTAAAGTTCAATATGGCGGCCGACGGTGGTGTCATACCAACAAAATAAGTACGGACATCGGTTTCCATTAAAAATTCAATATGGCGGCTGACAGTGGCATCATACCACCGAAATAAGTACCAAATTTCAGCCTTCTACCTACACGGGAAGTTGGAGAATTAGTGACGTTGGAAAGTTCAAAATGGCGGCTGACAGTGGCGCCATACCACCGAAATAAGTATGTACATTGGTTTCGGTTAGCGCAGGGAAGCCGCCTACCAAATTTTGTGAAGATGGGGCCATGAATAAGAAAGTTCAATATGGCGGACATGTTGACCGTTATGACCGTTACGCGTAGAATTTCAAAATGAAACCTGCTTAAGTTTTGTAAGTAAGCTGTAAGGAATGGGCCTGCCAAATTTCAGCCTTCTACCTACACGGAAAGTTGGAGAATTATTGATGTTTGGAAAATTCAATATGGCGGCCGACAGTGGCCATCATACCATCGAAATAAGTAAGTGCAGCGGTTTCGGTTAGCGCAGGGAAGCCACCTACTAAATTTAGTGAAGATGGGGCCATAAATAAGAAAGTTCAACATGGCAGACGTTGTCGACCATTATTGACCGTTATGACCGTTACGTGTAGAATTTCGAAATGAAACCTACTTAACTTTTGTAAGTATGCTGTAAGGAATGAGCCTGCCAAATTTCAGCTTTCTACCTACAGTACATGGGAAGTTGGAGAATTAGTGATGAGTCAGTGAGTGGGTCAGTCAGTCAGTGAGTCAGTCAGTCAGTGAGGGCTTTGCCTTTTATTATTATAGATATACTGTATATTGGCGTGACGGCCCCTGGGATTTGGCGGCCCTGTGCAGGTGCACAGTTTGCACATGCCTAAGGCCGCCCCTGCAGTACTGTCTCTTTCAAACGTACTAACCTCCAATTCCTGTCCTTTCTTTTCTTTCTCCAAGTAACCGATCGCCACACAATCAGCTCTGTAACAGACGTTAAGCCATCTGTAAGCTTATAACGCCGATTCTTCAAAACTTTTAAGGAACATTGAAATATCTTCGTAGTACATGTTTAACTATTGTATCCTTCACGCCAGTCCCAGTGAAGCATACAGTGCAAGGCAGGAACAACGTTTAATTATTAACAATATAGATTATTTAAATAAAGTTAAAGTTTTGTCTGTATAATATAATAAACGTATTTTGCTGCATTTCATCTTAAAAATTATATTGTCATCATATGTAAATACACTCTTTATAAAATGGCTCAGGTTGTGCAATATTATAACTGTACTGCAAGTTTGCAGTGAGGTAACTGTACTAATAAGTACAAACAGTTCCACAAGGAGCAGTTGATGGACTGATTGAGTGCGTTTATAGTTCTTGGGATGAAACTCTTTCTGAACTGCAAGGAAAGGCTCTGAAGCGTTTGCCATGTGAGAAGCAGTTCAAATAGGAAGCATGGCTGAGGCAGCGTGTTCTTGATGCTGTATACTGATAATTCTCTTTCCGATCAGCTGCTACGAGTGGTGCAGGGAGAGTAATATGGAAAAAGATGATCTGCTGTGTCACCCCCTAACGGGAGCAGCTGAAAGAAGAAAAAAAAAGGTGCAGTGAGAGTAACAACGCTAAATGGCATTTGGAATACTATGGCTATTCCCTGGACCATTATATTGTTACAAGTTAATTACAATCAGATGCATTACACTAATAAACAATATGCGGTTAGTTTCAGTGTATTTATAAAGCCGTGTCAAGAAAAGAAAGGATAACCGCACAGAAACAGTAGCACTGCTTTGACGAAGGTTAGCGCGTAGAAACGTCCGGTAGTGATTATCAGGAAAATGGCAAGAGAAAGTAAAGCATTTAAAGCTTTTGGCAAAAATAGAAACATTTCCACATTTCTTATAAACCTAAATCTTATCTCTGAGTACAGAATAAAGGGAAAAAAGTCCCGCTATTTGAACAAGATCAATTTGAGGAAATATGACTCACTGACTGTGAAATTGGCTGGAACAAAAACCTGCAGCCGCAGAGGCCACCAGGACTGAGCTTGAGAACCAGCGCTGTATCATGTCCGTCATTATTGGAGACGGGACATTGGGCATCCCTGGGGGCAAATTCCCATCCATTTTAGAGTGGCTATTTAATCTACTAAAAAATAAATTAAATAAAAAACGAAGAGGGCACGTTTGAGAATATTCAGAACTCCACACAAGCACATGATGGGGAGGGGGTTTTTGCAACAAGAAAAGTTTTAATTCTTTCCCTTCCTTTAACAGAAGGAGGCTAAGCCCCTAATAAGTACTAAAGCTAACGACGCCCCTAATCTGAAGGTCTTTAGGCAGCACCCTATCGAAGCGTGGCCCACCAATTTATTATCCAACCAGCTCCGCCCATTTCGGCACTGTAATTGTAGAGCGCAGTACTACCAACATGACGAAACGCACTCAACGTCAGTCACGTAACACGCATCACATTTGACTTCGGTTAACATCAGAGTCCCGTTACATTATGGTTAAGATTAGGGCTGTAGGAGGGTTATCTGACTCAAAGGGCGTTTTGTGACTGGCATTGTGGGCTTTACCTGACCTGTGCCATAGGTATATTGTAGGCTGCCGTTAGACCCTTCTCTCAACAACAGACGCGAGTCCTTCCCACGGGCACTTTTGGGCATTATGGGGGAGGCAAGTTTTGTAAAAAATACAATCAAGTGTCACCTCACTGCCCTAAACCAGCACACTCCAGCTAGGAGTGTTTCGAGGGGCAGCAAAGGTCGCAAGGAAACGCATTCTGTCACTGCGACATGTTCAAATAAATAGAATCAAATATAACTAACAGAACTTTTGTAAAAAAAACATCGAAGGCTACAGGAAGGAGACGCCGATCCAGTTTATCCAGTGAGAGTACGTAGGCTTTGTAAAAAGTTGTTTTGAAAGTGACATTTTTCGAGTAACGAGTCTCAAAGGAATACATATTGTATATTAGCTACATAAATAAGTGAAATATGAACACGGCAAGCATGCAATATATGTTTCACAGTTGAGACAAGAGAGATACACTTTAAATCCGCTAAACAGATAAAGTGCCTAAACTTTCTAAGTAACAGCAGTGGACCTTAAAGCGAATAACAAACTAAACAAAGAGTGGAAGTCAAAGTTGAAATAGTTCATGAGAGGGCGCTTAATTCCTTAAGGGGAGGAGCTCGTGACTTTTTTGTCTTTCCGAACGGAATCTATCAAACAAGTCAACGTGTGTCTCCGCAGAACGTTTGAAAACTTTGTTATCATCAGTTCGCTAAAGAAATGACAGGAGCGCAGCGCATGTCCTCGACTGCTGCTAATCTCAAGGTAAGCGTGACACGCGACAGCCTCGGGCTTTGCATGCCTATAAGGAAACTGTTGGAGTTGATAAGCTTAAAGGGGGAAAATGTAAACCGAGCAGCACCGCTTAGTAAAAGCGGCGCAGACAGGCTTGATAGTTACTCGCTACCCAGAAGTAACAGAGCAGCCTGTAAACGGACACGAGGACACCAAGAAACGCGGCATCGGCGGGGCTTCATCGCGTGATATTCAGAAGTTGTGCAAGGATCTTCTGTGGTTTACATCGGAGGCCATATGGCTTAAGCGTTGGATATTCCGCTTACTGTTTCACACAGTGTCTCACTTCTAGGCTGTTCACACATCGGTTAAACGGTTTATTTCGAGAATTTCGCATACTCGAATGGCTGCAGCAAATGTACTACCTCGGCATGTTTGAGTGGGTGTAAAGGGCTGTGGGTGTGATTGCGTGTGGGAGTGCCCAGGAGTGTGTGTGGGAGTATGCCATGCGAAATACGGGCACCCCTTCTATGACTGCTGAAGGCTTCTCGTCCCTTGCTCGGAGGGGGTGGGCTTCGACTGGCAGCAGGTGTGTACTCGAAATCCTCCAATCCATCCTCCCGTTATCTGTAACTCACATTAATGAAAAGTATGAAATGTAAACTGAAGAGTATATTCGTCAGTTTTAAATTATTGGCAATTTTGCTTATGCTAGTTACAATAAATGGTCAAATAAACATTATTATTATTATTATTATTATTATTATTATTATTATTATTATTAAGCAGTAATATTTAAATATGTTAATTTAGAATAAAATTGTAATAATTTTAGACCAAGAAAAACATTATCAATTATTAATCCATGTTTCGAATCCTAGAGTCGCACATTCCTAAAATTAAATGTGCCAAAAACGTTTTACAGAATTGAATGGTTTCTTATCAAGTAATAGCTCTACAGGAAACTACACAACCCAATAAAATGGGAGGGAGTTTGATCTTATCCAGATGTACAGTAAAACAGGAGCCAGAGCTGGACGGGGCAACAGTCCATTACAAGGCACGCTCAGATATCTGGATGTGGTCAGCGTGATGTTCCACAAAATGAACAATGGGATTATCATATGTATTTATTTATTTGTTTTTTTATTTCCTTGTAACTGAGTTTATGTTGTGCATTTGATATTCGCCAAGCACTGTTTTTGTATTAAGAAAACTGCTAAAACTGACAAAAAGTACAACCTGATATCTATCTAATTTCTATATTGCTCCCAAAACACAGAATCTGGGAAATAACAGTTCACTTAATTAGTCCAGGAGTCGCAATTAAAAACAGAAGCTGGTTGGAAGAAAAACCTGTTTGAGAGCCTCTGATCTATTATATAATGTCCTTAATATTTATCTTTAATATAGTGTATTTAATATCTATCCAACATATTGTGCCTTTCCTATCTATCTATCTATCTATCTATCTATCTAATCTATCTAGTACCTTTCATATCTATCTATCTATAGATCGAAGTAGTCCTAAAAGAATGTGAATCAAAGACACTTCCATTTATTTTACAGTTTTTCTCGATTGGTTTGGCTCATTTCTTGAAACCGAGATGACATTCTCAAAACCATAAGGTCATTTGGCCAAACAGTCTTACAGTGCTGCCCAACATTATAGCTCACTAGCAAAACAAATATCTTACCCCAAACTCTTCGTCCATGCTTCAAAAGCAGATTCCTTTCCCATATAAAAGGTCAGTACAGTCAGAATAGCACAGATCCTTCTCAATTGCCTTGGCACATGTGCATTCATTTAGTGCTTTTGTCAGAATACCCCGGATGGTTTAGCACAACACCATGGATCCCCTGCAAAAGCTCATATCTCTCCCAAAAGAGTTTATCCATGTGTCAAAACTAAATATCCTTCCCATATAAATAGTCAATGCCCCCAAAATGCATTATACCTTTGGCATTGTTTAAGCACTGCAAGTCAAAATGCTTAGACGTTTTGTCACTGAGGCACAGGTCTAGCAACAGAATACCACTATGAATAAAACCAAAAGATTTCACAGTAAAATCAGCCTCCAATAAACCACTCATACTCAAGGAAACTGTAAACATTTTTATTCGTACAAAGAAATGTTAACATTAGAGAACATACTGTGAAAAGAAAACATATACAGGATTCTGTAAATGTGAACAGTTATAAACACAAACAAAAAACCAAAAAAACTCTAGCCCACCATACTGTAAATAAAGTCTCAGAACTATAGTACAGTAATATTTTCAGTGGTCGCCATTGTCACCCTCTCTTTCCTGGCCACCATCCTCATCCTCCTGGCCATCGACGCTGCTCTCTGTCAGGCCATAAATTCTCATCCACATCGCAACGGATATTTTCTCGTGCGATGCAGCGAGGGAAGAAACGGCGTGAATGTCTCAACCATCCCCTACATTGATCCCCTGTGATGTCCTCACATGCAGCATCCATTGCATGCAGCAGGGCCCTCTGGTCTTGAGCCTGATGCTCATACACCCTCCACCTCCAAGCTGAAAAAACTCCTCAATTGGATTCAGGAAAGGAGAGTAAGGTGGAAGAAACTCCATTAGCATCCGGGGATGGGTGGTGAACCAGGTTCTGATGCGTGGGCCGTGGTGGAAGTTTACATTATCCCACACAATGACATAATGTGGTAGCTGAGGTCCTTCTACACCTCTCTCATTTTCTGGGATCAGATCAGTATAAAGGTGGTCCAAAAAATTGAGGAGCTTTTGTGTATTGTAGGGCCCTAAACTGGGAATGTGTGTGGCCACACCTCTTTCTGATATAGCGGCACACATTGTTATATTTGCTCCTCGCTGGCCTGGGACATCCACAGTGGCTCGGTGGCCAATGATGTTACGGCCACACCTTCGACCTTTGGCCAGGTTGAAGCCAGCTTCATCAACGAACACTAGGATGTGAGGGGTTTCGTTGCCTTCTAATGCCATAATTCTCTACAATAGAATAGAAATAAATCTAATTAGTCAAGTAGAGACAGATACTGCAGGGAGGATCTAAAGTACTGTACAAACAGGGAGTGGGAAACTGAAGACAATTTCTAGGAAAAATGCTCTAGTCACACAAAGCTGGATTCTGAAGGTGAAAAGGATAACGCAAAACAAAAAAACAGTGGTAACCATGTCTTACTGTAATAGTGTTACAATGATAGACAACCAGTAGTTGACTTACATGCACATACTGGTACCGCAGCCCTTTCACTCTGTCAGAGTTTCTCTCAAATGGTACCCTGTAAATCTGTTTCATGGTCATCTGATGTTTCTTCAATACCCGGTCTATTGTGGAGATGCTGATAGAGTTTATATTTTGGAACATTACATTGTCTAGCAGGATTGCATTACGAATCTGTCTCAGTGTGATGGCATTATTTGCAATGACCATGTTGCATATTTCTTGTTCTTGTTGTTCATTTAGAAGTTTTCTTCTTCCACCCACTTGAGGCTGTCGTCCAATCCTAGACATACAAGTCAAAGGTCAACACTGTAAATTTGTTACAAAATGAGTTACCAATGTAATTGTACTGCTGTCTTATGGTACTAGAAGTGTGATGCACTGCACAGTGACTGGAATACTATTCACAGTATTTTCTCCATTTTTTTGTCTTTGTCATTTTTATAGTATCATATAACATCACATGACGATATTACAGTACTCTAGGCCTACACACACACCAACACTGAATAGTTCAATAGCATAGTTCTGTACCTGTTTTCCCTGCGAAAGGTTTGGATGATGGAGGAGACTGTAGACCGAGGCACATTAGGCTGCACTCGGTGACCTGCCTCTGCCATTGTGAGGCGATGGTTTATGACGTGGTCAATAAGGGTGGCCCGGATTTCATCTGGGACATCATGGTGCCTCCGTGCTCCTCGGCCTCTTCCCCCTATTCCTCCACGCATTCTCACTCCTCCTCTTCCTCTTCTTCTTCCTCCTCTTCCTCGAGCAGGAAGTTGCTGTTGTACTTGGCGAGGTGCTTCCATGTTCACACTGCAAATGAAACTGGCCCCGCGCCAAGCTCTGTCTATATACTTTTGGCAGCAGTCATAATCATAGACAACACCTGTCAGGTATCTGAACAACCTGTTTGATTGGTCATCTGAGATGTGGGAAACTGCTCCTTCGTGAGTTCTAATTTCACCTGATTGATTGTCAAGTACTGTCATAACTTTATCAAATGTTCCAAGATATTCTTTCATGGTATTATATCTTTGACTAATTTTGACAGTTGAACAGACAATTGTGCATATGATGACTTACACAATGAAACCATGCTGATATGTTTTGGAGTGAGTGACCATTTCACTGAAAAATCAACTAATCAGTTTAGATCGGCAAGATCTATTTATTTGGAAAATGTGCTAAATGTGGGCTCATTGTGCTAACTGTAGCTACTTGTACATAATCATTTGAAAAGAAGCACAGAGTCACTTGAGACATGTACTAAAGCATTTGCAATTTGATTAAACCAATGAAAAATGACATTCTGTTGTGAACAATTGCAAGGTGGTTTGGAGATTTGTCCATGTTATTTTGAGAATGTCATCTCGGTTTCAGGAAATGAGACAAACCAATCGAGAAAAACTGTAATCTAAAAGGAAAATAAGGGTTTATGTACAGGATGCAGGGTGACTTATTGTCCAAGAAATATGCAAAATCATTGTAGAAGACTTTGCAACTCATGTGTCATTTCTGTGTTTCCTCTTCTTCTTTTTCTTTTTTCATTGTGGCCATAACTTCCACTTTTTCTGATTCACTTATCCATGCAGGGTGACATTCCCCATTTTTACTTTTCAAGGTGACTCTCTTTATCTGGTCCTTCTCCTTTTTAGTGGTCGAAACTCATGGCAAACCTAACTTTGTAATTCACTTTTAGTAATATCTGACAGTTGACTGCTGTAATTCACTGGAATTCACTGCAACTTGATTTTTTTCTAAAATATCATTTTCAATAAAGGCAGATTCAGGCCGTTAATACTGATTTACTGTTGTAGAACAGTAGCAGAAAGTGGCTTACTGTGTAAAACTGACATGCATAGTAATAAGGAAATACTCAAACAATGGCAAAAGTGCAATCGACATGTCGGCTAACGGAAGACTGGCAATGGGGGACAGGAAATCCAAACAGCCTTGTGGTGTAGTTAGTGGCTGTTAGACTTCAGACCACTAGGTTAGCTGTACAATTCAAATCAGCTCATTTGAGTTCAGTTGTTATATAATTGTAATTTGTAAAAATTCTGCACTAATTTGGAGTGTTCATAAAAAATGTAATGATTTACTCCAAAAGGTACATAATAAATGAGAAGAGTTGCATCACAAATTTGAAATATTACAATTTGTGCTTTAAATTAAATGTTTAAAGTCTAAATATGCTCAAATGTAATACAGATTTGTCATTTTGCACCCTCTAATGCTGGGCTCAATCCCTAGTAAAGAATCAAAACTCAAAAATAACATCACATTTATAATCACTGACCTTGAAATGGTCTCAAATGATACCCGCCATACTTACATTTGAAATTTGTCATTTTGAAATTTCTGGGTGTGGCTCTTGGAGGGACTAGGACCACCGAAAAAGAGTCAAATATCAAACATATTACCATATTAGTGATCATCCATCCATCCATCCATTATCCAAACCTTTATATCCTAACTACAGGGTCACAGGGGTCTGCTGGAGCCAGTCCCAGCCAACACAGGACGCAAGGCAGGAAACAAACCCCAGCCAGGGCGCCAACCCACCGCAGGGCGCGCACACACACACACACACACACACCAAGCACACACCAGGGACAATTTAGAATCGCCAATACACCTAACCTGCATGTCTTTGGACTGTGGAAGGAAATCCACCCGGACACGGGGAGAACATGCAAACTCCACGCAAGGAGGACCCGGGAAGTGAACCCAGGTCTTATTAGTTATCAGCAACCTCAAAATAAGCATAAAACGACTCTCCACGTGACCACATTAACAATCACCACTTTCTCAAAGATTGGCGAAAAGGACTAACTTTGACCCCCTGTGTCCAATTAGGGGGTGAACCCCTAGAGTCGGTGGATGTGGCCTGCACGACTTCGAGTCCTTCTGACCATTTCTGCTGAGGACACCGATTGGTTAACTCTATCACAAAGGTGTAACTTTCTGTACAAAACAGCGTCCAAAAATCCCCTATAAATGAGGTCCAAAATTGGGGTGAACTCCAAAAAGCTCGATGTGTTGCATAAGTAGACATCAAGACACGTGTGACAGATTTCTTGTACCGCTGAATCAGGAGGTTCTGTACAAAAAATGCTCAAGTGATTTCAAAGTGTTCATAAGTAATTCTTATAAATGCAATATATCCATCCATCCATTTTCCCAACCTGCTTATCCAGAGGAGAGTCACATAGTAATTGTAATATGCAGAATCAGTGCCCGCATGTGGTGCATTGTGATGGGGGTGATCACCTCAGGTGGCACTGCGCAGCGTTTCTGTTTGGCGATGTGGTGTTTAGTGCGGCTGCCTCAGAGATTCAGTTTCCTGACTTTGAATGCCATCTGTGCAGAGTTTGCATGTTCTCCCTGTGTCCATGTGTGCTTTGTTAGGTGTCTCAGTTTTTCTCCGTTCCAGATGTGTTATAGAATCTTTGGGAACTTTAAATTGGCCTAGTATGAGTGAGTGCACAGGCATTACCTTCCTGCCTCAACTCGATGTTGCCAGGGTAGGCTCTCAAATTGTATGATCCACGTTTGAGGATGTTGTGCTATGGAGAACTTCACACAATTACATGAATGTCTTTAGACTTTATTATTAAGGTACACTGGTTTAGTGCCTGTAGGGGTGGACAGTATGGCTAAAAATTGATCAGGTCAGGTCAGGTTGAGGGTATACAGTTGTACAGCACATTACAGCACCCACCACACAACGAAACAGCTCGGGATCTTGGATGGCAACCCCCCCATGGCAGACACGCGGTCCACTCCCACTCTCCAGAAATGACCCTCTATCTGCCGCAGCCGGATGTTATGTGGGCGTCCCCCTTGGCCTGGTCCAGCCATTCGGGCCCTCAACAATGAGGATTCTGTGAGCCGGATTACCCTTAGGTAATCTCGCCACATGGCCGTAGTGCTGTGACTGACGCTCCCTCACAATGCAGGTAATGTGCCTCATTCGGGACTCCTAGAGCAACCGAACGTTTGACACAACGCCAAACCAGCAGCACCCAAGGATTCTCCAAAGAGACACAGGACCAAAGGAGTCCAGTCTTCACCTCAGGTCACTGGATAGCATCCATGTCTCGCAATCATATAGCAAGACAGGAAGCACCAGGACTCTAAAGACTTGGACCTTCGTCCTTTTGCAGAGATATCAGGAGTGTCACACTCCCCTTTCCAGCGACCTCATTACCCCCCCATGCTCTCCCAATCTGTCTACTGACTTCATAAGAAGAGTCACCAGAGACATGAATGTCACTGCCGAGGTAAGTAAACCTCTCAACAAGGTTGACACTCTCTCTGTAGACAGACACACTGCTGATGGCCATACCTAAGAGGTCATTAAAGGCCTGGATGTTGGTTTATATCAGGACCCTTACAAGCCCAGAAACTCAGACTCCTCACTCATCTCTCGAGAGCCCTGATCAGAGCCTCCATTGACTCTGTGAAAATCACAGCATCATCATCAAGTCAAGATTAGTGAATCTCTCTTCACCAACAGATGCCCCACAGCCACTGGATCCCACAACCCTGCCCAACACCCAGTCCATGCAAGCATCTAACAGAGTAGGAGCAAAACACACCCCTGATGAACCCCAGAATCAACTGGGAAAAACACAGAGGTTCTGCCTCCACTCTACACAGAACTCACAGTCCCAGTGTACAGGCTGGCCATGATAATCCAGTAACCTTGGAAATTGGTGTCCATCCATCCATCCATCATCCAACCCGCTATATCCTAACTACAGGGTCACGGGGTTCTGCTGGAGCCAATCCCAGCCAACACAGAGCCCAAGGCAGGAAGCAAACCCCGGGCAGGGTGCCAGCCCATCGCAGGGCACGCACACACACACCCACACACCAAGCGCACACTAGGGACAATTTAGAATCACCAATGCACCTACACTGCATGTCTTTGGACCGTGGAGGAAACCAACGTAGACACGGGGAGAACATGCAAACTCCACGCAGGGAGGACCCGGGAAGCAAACCCGGGTCTCCTACCTGCGAGGCAGCAGTGCTACCCACTGCACCACTGTGCCGCCCAAATTGGTGTCATGATATAATTAAAATTTATCATGGTTGCGGTATATATCATGGTATAATTTCTGTTCATATACTATTCAGACTGAATCTAATTTAGGTGTCTCTGCTGGCCCAATTTCATCGGTTAACAGTGGGTGATAATTCTTTATGTAGCACTTCAATGGGTGGGAAACCACTTCAACCTCCACTGATGTGCAGCATCCATGTGGATGATGTGATGGCAGCCATTTTTGCACTGGTAACACTCACCTCGCATGAGCTGTTAGGTAGTGAAGTGATGAGAGAGATAGCAAATTAGAGACAGGGATGATTAGGGGGCCAGAATAACTAGGCCATGGTGGGTGATTTAACGTGGACATCGGAGTACACCCTACTGTTTATGAAGGATGCCCAGGGACCTGTTATGACCACAGAGAGTCAGGACCTCGGTTTTATGTTTCATCTGAAGGACGGTGCCATTTTTACAGCACGGCGTCTCCATCACTGCACTGTGGCATTGGGATTCACATTCAGATTACCATAAGGTAAACACCCCCTACTGGCCTTGCCACCTCTTCCAGCAACAACCCAAGATTTGCCTAGGTGGTCTCCCATCCCACTACTGACCAGGCCTGAACCTGCTTAGCTTCAGGTGGGTGACCCCTTCTGAAGAGGAGGTGGTCAGGCTGCTGTTCTTGCTTTGATGTTTTCTTTTCATTTTAGTCAATAGAAGTAATTTCAAAATATATGTACTGTTCATTATAATAATAAGAAGTACTGAAAAGAAATAAATAAACACATATTACACATGCTTTTTAAGGCAGATAATCTTAGAAAATATGTGTACTCTATAGACTATACATTTAGAGTAAAATGAAACGAGACTGGCAATAAAAAATAAGCACTCCAAAGCTATTATTTCTAATTCCTCTGGTTTGTCCTTGAACAATAATAAGCAAGCATAACTCAACTTTAACATTGCTTTTCAAAACCTCTTTGTTAACACAAAGAAAAATAAAAAAATGAAACCATAGAAAATGTTCATCTCCATTGACTGAATCCTGCCTCAGCAGAGGCTTTCACAGCAAGCCCTACAATCCACCCTGCTAAAGAAAGCTTCACACTTTCACACTGCTGAAATTAAATGATCTCAAGAGAATACTTTTCATTTTTCAAAATCCTCTGTTGTCAGTGGAAAATGTCTTCAAAAAGATATTCTAATGAAATATTGTTATTTGTACCAAACAAAATTTCTTCCATTTCATTGCTTTCTCACTTTGAAGATATATAGCATGTCAACTTAGAAAATTGCTGGATGCAGTGCAGTATTTGGGGTGTCTGCCCAGTTGCAACCCCCGTATAATAATAAACAGTACAATAAAGAAAAATGGCCACGTAGGACTCAAAACCATACAAAGTAAGAGTTCCTTCCTTGCATGTCTTGAAGGCAGGCAGTATGGAGAGCTCCATCTCGCTGCGTCGCTCGGGTTAAAAGATGACTTCCATGTCTCTGCACCTTGGCCTGCAACTGGAAAGGGCGGGACTTCACCTGCCAGGCAGGGGTGGGGCTAGGCATTGACTTCAGGCTACAGCTCTGTGCTGTGGAAGAAATTAAAGACACGTTTAGTGACAGCGCCCTCTCCTGCCTGGTAGTGGCTTCCCTGACCCGACTGGGAGGACCCCAAAGGTGTATGCATGACAAGCAATTCCAGGGTTGGATTAACCATTAAGCAAAATAAGTACGTTTAGGGCATCAAGGAAAGGAAGGCACCACCAAAATTGTTCAAATCGCTGGATTTACCATAGAACATATGGTGCAAAACTGCGAATGGTGCAGCTGAACCAGATTGCACAAAAAAATGAAAAAATGACATATATATCTATACATTCAGAGGAGAGTTGGGATCCGAGAGACTGTGTTTGTGTGTTTGTGGAGGGATGGAGAGTTAAGGCAGGTGGGGGAGTCACGTGATCATCCCCCCCCTCCCTCCCTTCACGTCATTTCATTCACTTCATTTCGCTCTGAGTTGAGCTCCGCAGCTGACGTGGTTTTGCCGTTCTTTTTCCTTAGTGTTAAGTCCCCTCTCCTTTACTGATTTACTGTTTACTAGACGCAGTACTTACTGAATAGAATTTTTTCCTATAGTGTTTCTACTTAGTGTTTCTTAGTGTTTAGTAGACGCGGTGTGCCGGTGTTCCCGGCGGTGTTGCGGTTTACTGTTACTTTCTACTTCGTTTTTGTACTTTAGTGTTTAGTAGACTTTTACTTTATCTCATTCCAACTACAGCAACTGCAGCAAAGCGCACGTGGTCTGCTAGTTTATATATATATATATATATATATATATATATATATATATATATATATATATATATATATATATATCTCGCTTCTCTTGCCCACCCCCGTGTTTGGTTTATTGGATATACAATTTAAAGAGATTGTTATTTTCTTGGGAATTGTTACATGATGCTTGTCTGCCAAAAGCAATCCAACAACTGCTAGGTTAGATGTCTGTGAACTTATTTTAAATGATGGCTCACTGCCTTGTCTTGCGTGACGTTGTAAAAACAATAATTATCCTTTATTTCCGGCCCCGGGCATGGTTAAATGTCTTTCTTGCAGGACGCATAACGCTGCTCACTTTGCCTTTCGATCATTTTACAGCCTGTATAGCCGCTGTCCTTTTTGTCACTTTGTGTCTCTGCTGCTCACGTTGTGATCGTTTCTCCATGATTATTAATATACACCTGACCGAATTGTGTTTTCTTTGAAATTAAACTTGTTGTTGCTTTAACTGTTGTGGGACCACAGATCCTCATAGCGTATGGTCCATTATTGTGTAAATCTACGTTTTGTGCATTGAATGATGCGAATGCGAAAAGACTTTGTTTTCTGCTCTTTGCCTTTTATTTCTGACCTCGCTTTGTCGTGCTATTTTTTCAATTACACCTGGTCCTGATGATTAATTTCTTTTTGTTTGCGCTAATGCAATCTTTTAGTCATCGATGTTTCATTTATAACGTATTGTCCTTTATATGTTTTATATGCACTTTGACTCCGTATCTGTGTGTGTTGCGTGCCTTTACACTACTGATTTTTTTTTTTTTGCTGGCCGTGCTCTGATTGTTTGTAAGTAGGGTATGTGTTCAAGAATCTCATGCACTACATCCCCGCAAGACAGTCCGTGGCCATTCTCTTTGTCTCGCGGGTCTTTTATTTCTCTTCCGTGATCTTAACGTGAAGATCACGTATCATCTCCTAGTCCTTCCCTCCCACAGGATTTTTTTTATAATATATACAGTGGTGTGAAAAACTATTTGCCCCTTCCTGATTTCTTATTCTTTTGCATGTTTGTCACACGAAATGTTTCTGATCATCAAACACATTTAACCATTAGTCAAATATAACACAAGTAAACACAAAATACAGTTTTTAAATGATGGTTTTTATTATTTAGGGAGAAAAAAAATCCAAACCTACATGGCCCTGTGTGAAAAAGTAATTGCCCCCGAACCTAATAACTGGTTGGGCCACCCTTAGCAGCAATAACTGAAATCAAGCGTTTGCGATAACTTGCAATGAGTCTTTTACAGCGCTCTGGAGGAATTTTGGCCCACTCATCTTTGCAGAATTGTTGTAATTCAGCTTTATTTGAGGGTTTTCTAACATGAACCGCCTTTTTAAGGTCATGCCATAGCATCTCAATTGGATTCAGGTCAGGACTTTGACTAGGCCACTCCAAAGTCTTCATTTTGTTTTTCTTCAGCCATTCAGAGGTGGATTTGCTGGTGTGTTTTGGGTCATTGTCCTGTTGCAGCACCCAAGATCGCTTCAGCTTGAGTTGACGAACAGATGGCGGACATTCTCCTTTAGGATTTTTGGTAGACAGTAGAATTCATGGTTCCATCTATCACAGCAAGCCTTCCAGGTCCTGAAGCAGCAAAACAACCCCAGACCATCACACTACCACCACAATATTTTACTGTTGGTATGATGTTCTTTTTCTGAAATGCTGTGTTCCTTTTACGCCAGATGTAACGAGACATTTGCCTTCCAAAAAGTTCAACTTTTGTCTCATCAGTCCACAAGGTATTTTCCCAAAAGTCTTGGCAATCATTGAGATGTTTCTTAGCAAAATTGAGACGAGCCCTAATGTTCTTTTTGCTTAACAGTGGTTTGCGTCTTGGAAATCTGCCATGCAGGCCATTTTTGCCCAGTCTCTTTCTTATGGTGGAGTCGTGAACACTGACCTTAATTGAGGCAAGTGAGGCCTGCAGTTCTTTAGACGTTGTCCTGGGGTCTTTGTGACCTCTCGGATGAGTCGTCTCTGCGCTCTTGGGGTAATTTTAGTCGGCCGGCCACTCCTGGGAAGGTTCACCACTGTTCCATGTTTTTGACATTTGTGGATAATGGCTCTCACTGTGGTTCGCTGGAGTCCCAAAGCTTTAGAAATGGCTTTATAACCTTTACCAGACTGATAGATCTCAATTACTTCTGTTCTCATTTGTTCCTGAATTTCTTTGGATCTTGGCATGATGTCTAGCTTTTGAGGTGCTTTTGGTCTACTTCTCTGTGTCAGGCAGCTCCTATTGAAGTGATTTCTTGATTGAAACAGGTGTGGCAGTAATCAGGCCTGGGGTGGCTACGGAAATTGAACTCAGGTGTGATACACCACAGTTAGGTTATTTTTAACAAGGGGCAATTACTTTTCACTCAGGGCCATGTAGGTTTGGATTTTTTTCCTCCTAAATAATAAAACCATCATTTAAAAACTGCATTTTGTGTTTACTTGTGTTATATTTGACTAATGGTTAAATGTGTTTGATGATCAGAAACATTTTGTGTGACAAACATGCAAAAGAATAAGAAATCAGAAAGGGGCAAATAGTTTTTCACACCACTGTATATTTATATACATACATACATATATATATATATATATATATATATATATATATATATATATATATATATATAAATATATATATATACACATATATATATATATATATATATATATATATATATATATATATATATATATATATATATATATATATATATATATATATATATATATATTAGCAAAATACCAGCTTCACAGAGGCGAAGTACTGCCTTAAAATTTTTATTAAGAAGAAAATTAAACCTTTTTAAACTGAGGGAAAATATACCAATAATTATTTGTTAAGGATCTCTTTGTATACCACATTGTGAGTTCGGCCCTCCGGTTGTAATATGACCAAGCTCTGCGCTGAGCTTACTCTTGAGCATGAAACGTACAGTTGGCCATGTGAACAGTAATCTTGTCTCAAATCTCACAGCTTGGATTGCTACTGTCATAATCGGTTTGAGTTTCATGGTTTGTTTCAATTACGACAGTATTTCTAGGACTTGTGTTGAAGTGACATTCGGCATCTGTCAAGCGTTGTAAGTATGCAACCAGTTTTATTGATAACTTCACATCCAGCTTTTGAGAGTTTAAACATTCATAGACATCAAATTGTCCACTACTGAAATCGTCACCTGTGAATCTTAAGATGTTTAAGAGGCATTGGCGGTTGTCAAAAGGTGTAAAATATTTGCCCATTTTGGTACACTTGAAAGCGACAACCGAACAATTCAGCGGCAGCCATCAACTCACATGCAGATGCATAGGTGAAGGGCTTAAGCATTTCACTCTTCTAGTGCTTCTGTGTAGTATAATTATCTCCTGTACTGTCATCAGTCCACACCTTGAACCTGTCCCCGTCATTCAATACATAAGACACAATGTTCCTCCGGATATCAAGAGTGAGCCTGATATGGCCGTGCAATATGTAACAAAGAGAATGGAAAAGGCAGGTGCCATCTCCAGGCATGGAAACCACTAAGTAAGTGACAGTTCTTTGATCAATGGTGATCACCTTGATAGACATGTTAATGGGGGTTGGAATGATAAAGGAAATGGGTACCTGAGCAATGTAAAGTAAGTCTAAAATACCTACACAATAACTATAATCATAATAAACGAACAATAAAACAACGGAGAAGTCGTGGATTAAATAAAAAGGCTATAGTTATCAGCAGGGAGACGTGAATCCCGTGGCGAAGCAAGGAAGGGAATGTAGAGACTGGAGCGACGAATGGCCCTATATGGGCAGGCAGCCAACAACGTGGGAGGCATTTGGATGGGGGACCCAACGGCGCCTCACACGGTGACCGAGCTGCAGGCTATGAACGTATATACAGTATGTACGTAAGTAGGATTCAGTTAGTGTTGGGAACCCGCGTACCAAATTTCTTGAAGATGGGCCCATAAGTAACAAAGACCGTTGGAAAGTTCAATATGGCGGCCCAACAGTGGCATCATACCACTGAAATAAGTACGTACATCGGTTTCGGTTAGCGCAGGGAAGCCGCCTACCAAATTTCATGAAGATGAGGCCATAAATAAGAAAGTTAAACATGGTGTCCTCATTGATAGAAACCCAAATGTCTGTTAGGCCGAGGTTACTTTCCGTTATTGAATCTGGATAAGGTGCTGTTTACTAACTCGGGGACCTCATGTTTGTAGCCAGTCTTTATGAGTGAGTGTATTAGAACAGACAGGGGCCAAGCTGTTTTGTCTTGGCAGAGTAATATATTACGCCACGGCATGTGGTTCGTTTATTTGACAGTATGTAGATCGGGGTAATTACATTCAAGGCATTCGTAGTCTGAATCTCAATCTGACTGTATGGGTGGTTACCTACCAGGTAACGCTTGTGATTGGTCAGCACGTCGGCTAACATCCGCCACGGTGCCCTCTTTCAGTTGTGAGAAGCAAATCATAGAATGGTTGAAATAGTTTTACTGTCAAATAATGCAAAGAGTATGCAACATGTGTTTTGCCCTAATTCTGGGCTCATCAGGCGTACACACTCACTGCACCCCCTCTCGGGAATTGAACCTCGGACGTCAGCGCTAGAGGCAAAGCCTCTCGCTCTGTGCCACGGCGTGTGGTTCGTTTATTTGAGAGTATGTAGATCAGGATATATATATATATATTGAGTGTTGCTGTCATCAAGGATTTGATTATCATTATTTATTTCAGTCAGGTTCGTATTTGGAGGATGTGTTGTGTTCAAGTTACATTCCATGTTTTTCAACCGTTGTAGAGATAACAGGTTTCATTCATCGATTCCTTTCTTACTGCATCAATAAACAGCTCGTCTTCCTCTTTATCTGAGACATCACACACTGCATGCACGGGTTTTTTTTACACTGTCTTTCTTTAGCTGGACATTGGCTTTTTACACCGTGTGCTTTGTTTCCGCAGTAGCTGAAGTTATGAATATGCTTATATGTCTCACTCGCTTCATATTCTTTTGCTGCCTTCTCAATTGTGTAATGCATTTTTTGTTCAGCGCTCTTTGGAGCTGTTGCTTTTTATCTGTGTAGTGTGTTCACAGTCAGTTCACGTGAGCCGCTCGGAGTATATGCATTGAAGGTTCTCAGCTGTGCTATCTCGTGCGATGTTGCAATGTTAGCTCAGACCCAGCAATGCGTTTTCTCATTAAATTTAAAGTTACGCTTTACATCTTGCTTTCCTATTCGTTTGCGTAAGCACAGTCCTTCATCAGCAAGTTTAACTCTGTTACAAAGTGATCCAAAGTCTTGTTTATACCCCGCGTCTTCTCATTAAACTTGTATCTCGCGAATATCGTATTCGTCATAGGCAGGACAACCGCCAGCGGCAGCGTGTCTATAAACTTAATTTAAACTTACGGTTTACACCGTGCTTTGTTTTCGCAGTAGCTGCACTTATGAATATAAGTATGCGTCACTCGCTTGTATGCATCACTCGCTTCATATTCTTTTGATTCCTTCTCAATTGTGTGATGCGTTTTTTGTTCAGCGCTCTTTGGAGCTCTTCCTTGTTCTCTGCGTACTGCGTTCACAGTCAGTTTACCTTTCCCAGTCCTGCATAGTCAGTTCACGTGAGCCGCTTGGAGTACTTGCATCGAAGGTTCTCAGCTGTGCTTGTGTTATGTCGTGCGATCTTGCGATGTCCACGGCTTTATTTAATGTTAGCTAAGACCCAGCACTTAAAAGTTTCTCTCGCACTTTCGCTGAGTTTGTGCCTGACCATCTCATCTTCATTTGCATAAGCACAGTCCTTCACCGCGAATATTTCACGGCAGCGTGTCTATTGGATAGCTGCTGACAGACGGCCTTATATGGGCAGGCACTCAATTACGTGGGAGGCATGATGATGCGGGACGCAACTCCGCCTCACATGGCGACCAAGCTGCAGGCTATAGCCGTATATATGGATGAAAGTAGGTTCCAGTTATGACCGTTATGCGTAGAATTTCGAAATGAAACCTGCCTAACTTTTGTAAGTAAGCTGTAAGGAATGAGTCTGCCAAATTTCAGCCTTCCACCTACACAGGAACTTGGACAATTAGTGATGAGTGAGTGAGTCAGTCAGTCAGTGAGGGCTTTGCCTTTTATTAGTATAGATTATGAATCAGATTGAGATCAGGTCACATTTTAGAAGCCATCCAGACAGGAATCCCCCTTTAATGAACTGCTGCCCTGTCTAGGGTTAGTTTCATGGTTGGCACCCAGCACAGTCAGGTGAGACACTGCTTCCCTTGTGCCCACCTTAATTTGTTTGACAGGGTCTGCAAATATTGTGTTTTAGCTTGTCGTGCCCACCTTAATTTGTTTAAGAGGGTCTGCAAATATTGTTATGGCTTGCCGTGGGAAAATCCTCCTACACACTTGTAGGGTAAACACAGAAACACACATCAGATGCAAATTTAGTATTTCCAATCCCTCTAACCAGCTTGCCTTTGGGCTTTAGGGGAACCTTGTTATGGTGTGGTCCTAGGGTTACCTTACTTTACCTTTCAGTTTCTTTTGTACGTTGACTCAAGCAGAATGTCCCAAATCCCACCTATTGCCTTTACACGTTTACTTTTATCAGCTTTGCCACCCTCAGGGTTCACTGCTACTATAGTGTAATGCCCCCCTCCACACACCTTTTATATTTAGATGGAGTACCCAAACGGGCAGGAGAAAAACTTTTTATTCATACTTATAATAATTTAAGATTTCCAATTGTGTCCAAAATATAAGAATAATACGAGTATTCTGAAAATCATACAACCTGATTAATGAAAAGTTGTTCTTGTTGGCTATCAGCTACCAGGTGGCTCTCTGTCTTATTATGTTGCTTAGTTTCTGGTCCCATGTGGTCCGGTGTAGCCCTTGAATGAAACGCCATAGACACAGCATGGCTGTCTGCACAGATGGAGCAGCAGAGACAGAGCATGCCTCTGGAAGCAGGGCTATGGTGTCAGTAGATAAATCCTTCGACTGCTTAGTTTCCGGTACTACAGACTCCGACTCCCTGACTCCGACTCCTTTCTATTTAATATGCCAATGTATTTTCCATCTTGAGTGAAGGAAGGCAACATACATGTCACTTAACCACAGAACTACTGGCTAGGAAGCTGACTCTCTACCGTATTGGCCAGCTTAAACAAAAGACGAGAACCTCTGAACAGACATCGGGCCGTAGCACACACCTCCACCTACATCTTGACACTTGTTTACTCTCAAATGAACTTGTTAAACACATTATATCTGAAATAAAATGAAAACACTTTTTGTAATGTACCATAATCCAGATTACAATATGTGAATGTCAGGTTGTACGAGTATAATAGCTCAGCTGAACTTCACACTAGTAGTAACACAATTCTGCACTGGGCTTTATTCTTACATCAGATAAGTACTTAATTATGACTATTGTTTGTCAAATGGGACATCTGAACTTGCTGTATTTTTGCTTCATTGCAGTTTAAATTTATTAGGAGTCGGTGCATTTTTGGTACCCAAAACTGTCTCTGACTCTTCGACTCAGACTCCACAGCCCTAACTAGAAGCATCACTTTATCCAGTTCTGAGGGTTCTTGACACATATTTTTGGACCAGTGGATGCATATTAAAGCCTCAGGCACAACTCAGCCTCCATTTCATTCCAATCCCGGACAGATTGTCCTTTCATATCCGCCCCCTGTATTTCCACAGGATGTCAAGGGGTGCTCATGCTTCTAAAACGTATGCTCCTTCCAGAGGCATATAAATTCTAACCCGTCCAACTAAATCCACACTTCTGACGTCACAGATACTGTATCAAAGCAGCAGCTTTACACTCTTATGTAATCAGCTACAAAATGATCGATGCGGAGCCTTCAGCTCCTCCGTACCACAAATGACATAACCCAGAGCAGCACTTAACACAAATTCTTACCTGATCTAGTAGGGCCATAAATGTGTCTGAACAGCAATTGACTTCTCCAACTTCCCTTCAAGGTTAAACATTTAAAAATGAGATACTGCTAGACTTTAATTTTAAAAATATCCTCAATCTATTTGCTATATATTACTGTCCATTACAGGGAGGAAAGCCATGTGGACATGGGGAGTGTTGTGCAAGTTCACACCTCAGAAGAACTCGCTCAAAGTTCAGTTCACACAGATTAAAATGAATAAATTCACGTTCATAGGTCACCATTCGATTTTGAACTCGTTCATGTTCAGTTCATTTTGTATTTTTTAAGGAGTGAGAATTAATGACCCATGAGTTTCTTTGTTTCTTCTTCTTTCGGCTGCTCCCGTTAGGGGTTGCCACAGCAGATCATCTTCTTCCATATCTTTCCGCGTGCTCGTGTCAGAGGGGGTGCAGCTTAAGCACATGCAGGCAGACACAGACGGTGTCTATTTGACTTTACGTTGTTTTTTCTGAATGCAAAAAAATGGCAAAACATTTGTATGAAATAAATATCTGTAAAAATCCACTATTTCTGCTTATCCAAATACCATATTCAGATTCGGCTCCACTGCTACATTACAGGGTAAGGCAAAACGTTGCATCTGGACCTAAACCAGATCTAGAATGTCACCTAAAACTGAACTAGCTCACGTTCAAGTTCTTCAGGTGCAAATACGTTACGTTAGAAAAATGCACTTGTTCAGCGAATGCGTAATGAAACACTGATGGGGAGAACATGCAGACCCCACACATGGAGCATGTTGGACACAAACCCTGGTTTCCTTATTGTAAGGTAGCAAAGCTTCCACTGCACCACCATGGCACCCACAAGTAACACAAAGGGTAAAATTATGTTGTTATATTCATTGTCACTTGAACTCAAGATGACTTCCTAGCAGAGGGATGTGACATTTGCAACGCTGATTTATACAGTATAGTGCTGCAGTGGGCTGGAGCCGTGCCCAGGGTTTGTTTCCTGCCTTGTGCCCTGTGTTGGCTGGGATTGGCTCCAACAGGCCCCCGTGACCCTGTATTTCGGGTATAGCAGGTTGGGTAATGGATGGATGGATTTATATAGTGACTTTTCTTGCCTAACGTTATCTCCATATAAAGGATGGCATAGATCTACCCATCCATCCATGGACATGTTTTGTCCATTAAAGAATGACAGAAAGTCAGAATCAAACAGGAACAAATCTGAGATGAGATTCCAGCCTACTGCAGGCCATACTCAATCATACACTGTGGTGGAGACACCAATTATCTTAGCACACTCTCAACTACTTTCAGACTAAAGATCATAATACAGTAGATGAGGGGAGAACAGGCCATCTCCATGAAGTAGGTGACTGGGCAGCACGGCGCAGATGATCAAAACTGGGCACAGGCCGGCTCACTTTAAATTATGACTACTGTGGGTCGAAGGCCAACATCCTTGCCTCTCAACAACATCTCTTGCTTAGAAACAGGAAGGGGAAGCTCACTTAAAATACACACGTGGCGTGTGCAGTGCTAGCTGTGGAAATGGTGTGTCAGAGTAGACAGGCCTCAGGAGATTAGAGAATAGCAAGGCTTTGTGGAGCTGCACTCTCGTAAACAAAGATGGAACGTCAGAGCCACTCTGTTTGCGGATGTTTCAGAAAGTCGTAAAAAGATCAAGCCTGGGATTTTGGATTTGCTTGGGCACACAAGTTCGAGTGAATTCCTTTGGGTGGTTTTATGTTTTATTGTGTCCTGTCCTGATAGTTTATTGACATATTTAACTGTTTTACTTGTATGAATGTGAACAGTGCTTGAGTTTGTTAATCATAAGAGTGCTGCATAGAAATTTTCAGGTGCCAGTCCCAAGCTGTGCCAAGACATGTACCCCCACACTAGGGCCTGATTTAGAACTGCCAGTCTAAACAACACACATGTTTTTGGGATGTGGGAGGATAACTGGAGTGCCCAGAGAAAACCATATGGACACCAGGAGAGCATGCCAACCTCACACAGATAATAAAGTGGGAAGAATAGTCATGAGGAAGCAGTGCTAACCCCAGCACCACCCTATTTTCATTTGTCATCTTCAGTATTATTTAATCTTTATTAGGCTTGTCTCATTTAGCCCCATAACCGCATATAGGACCGAGCAGATAACAAAATGTATGGGCAGAGGTTTGATTGGTTTATTTGTTTTAGTTTACTAATTGCTTCTCTCTTCCTGGTAATGCCAAAAGTTCTTTTATTAGAACACTAGCTGATTACCCAGTGGCTTCGCTCACTGAGTGCAAGGGAAAATAATAAAATGTAGTATTTATAAAATAAGTTATTAAGTAGTAAAACATTTTGATAAAAGAATTTGAAGAACATATAAGAAGCGTATACATTATTAAACAGTAAAACATTTCCACAAGAGAATTTGAATGATATATAAGAAGTGTATAAATTATTAACTAACCCTAACCCTAACCCTAAAACATTAACATTTAAGAAGTAAAGATACATTGAGTACTACTGCAGTGGTTTCAGGTAAACTACCTGCTTGACAACCTTGCACTACATGCCTGTGATTTAAGAGAAAAATTATTCAGAGAAATGTGGACGCTGCCCTTCCGTGCTTAATGGGAAAAAGGATCCAAACAATTCCCAAGTCCAATACTTCACATGAAGAGGTTGGTACATCTTCTTAGATGTAAACCCTCCATCTTCTTAAAAGAATTCATCACAAAAGCAATCTTGAATGTTGTCACCTTAAGGGACAGTAAGTAGCCACAATTTACCAAGAGAATCACGCTTTGATGGCGCCAATTGCACTAATACGCAAAGATTTCCACTCTCCCAGGAGCCAACTGGGCACTTGAAGTGTCACAAACGGTGCAAGAAGAGAGGACACTGCCCGAAAGTGCAAAGCTGTCGACGCGGCGGAGCAGCCTGACATTCTGCGCCTCCCAGCGTCCACTTTGTTCTCACGACCTCTTGCTGCTGAAGGCGACCTTATCTTCAGATTGTTTACAGCTCAGCGCAGTTAAAAAGTAGAAAAATGCAAAGCTGTTTTCTTCATCTCTTCTACTATCAAGTACTGCCAATTAAAAAAATTGGTACAATGTGGCAGTTTCCGCGACAGTCACGTGGACGAATAAATAAAACTTCTCTGTCAGAACGCGCCTGACGGCGGACGGCTCAGCGCTGGAATCCAGAGAGGAGGGCTGGGAGAGGGCGATGCGTGGTGCACTTCTATGGGATAGGCCGGCGTGTTTGTGTTTACTTTTTTTCAATATCAGTAAAATAACTCTCACACAAATAATAACAATTCGTAAAGACAATATAAAAATGACATCCACAAACGAAGTGATTAGTTCCTGCATTATAAAATGTTCTTTGGTCATACGCAATTTCCGTTTCAAATGCGAAAAGAATTTTATATATATATAGATAAGAAACTTGACAAATGAGATCTATCTATCTATCTATCTATCTGTCTATCTATCTATCTATCATATAGTGCCTTTCATATCTATCTATCTATCTATCTATCTATCTATCTATCTATCTATCTATCTATCTATCATATAGTGCCTTTCATATCTATCTATCTATCTATCTATCTATCTATCTATCTATCTATCTATTATTTAGTTCCTTTCTATCTAATAGCTAAGCTGTCTCAGTGTCTCCCCCAGATACTCACTCATTGTCATGGTTTCTACTCCTACCACATGGCTTGGTAGTTTGTTCCTGATTCCCGGAGCTCATTGCGTAAAGAAATGCTTCTGGCTTCAGTGCTAAGTGCCCTTCCCCTTAATTTCCAGTTTCTCTCTTCACATCAGCATTGACTTTCTCATTATTGTGGCTCAGTGGCTGTGGCATTGGTCTGTACATCACAAGGGTGCCGGTTCACCTTTTACTCATCTCAAGAATCTTCAACTTCCATTTGTTCCAAATGTAAAACAATTGAATGGTGTCCCTGGATATTTTATCACAGCTGAACTGCTGCAACTCTATATGTGTAGAAGCACCGGTATGTGTCACCAGGCCACTGCAGATGATTCAAAAGGCAGCAGCACATCTGGTGTTCAATGAACTGAGGTGGGCACATATTACTCCCCTTTTCAGAGCACTACATTGGCTCCATGTAGAAGCAGGTATTAAGTTCAAATCCTTGATGCTTGCCAAAAGAGTAGTCAACGCCTGTGTATAAGGAGACACTTGTGAGGTGCTGTGCTCCTTCTCATCTCATTCCACTCATGTCTGCCAATGAAATGTATGTCTAGTGATGCCACCTCTGTGTGGTATCAAATCTCAGTCCAGTCTTTTCATGTGTAGCTCCTGACTGGTGGAATGAGCTGTCCTCCTCCATTTGAAATTCTAAATCCTTCAATGTGTTGAAGACTCTCTAGTTTGGTGAATTTCTCTCTAACTGATATTAACTGTTGTTTGTAACCTAGAAATTGCAACTTCTTCCCAAACAAAACCCCAGACTGATGCTTACTTGATTATGTTGACCTCTTTTGTAAGTCGCTCTGGATACACACATGCAAATCTAAATTTATAAATCAACCTAAGTGTTCTGGTGACAATAGTAAGGCACTATATAAAATAAGATTTATTTTGGTTTTTCTTACTGAGGCTCAATATTAAACAGTATGTACTGTACATTTGCACTGTAACTCTGCATTTGGGACTTGCCTTGGCATTGCTGCCAAAATTAAACTTATCAGTTTTAGTTTTTATATCTGCACCCTACCTAAACAGGTCCATATCCATAAAGTGCTTTGGAATAGTTTTTACTCAGGAAACAGCACCACGAAACACAAGCCTGAGGGTCAGCTCTGAAATGAATATTAAACATTTCTACTCCACATCTGTGTTGTTTGCTATAGAAAGGTGATATATAAAATAAAGGCAGCTTGTGTTCATTTCCTGCCTGAGGTTCAGATTTATTATTATTATTATTATTATTATTATTGGGCTGACACTTTTATCAAAGGTGACTTACAACATTGGAATTTCTATTGGCTGCAATTCTTTTGTTTTTCTATTTGGGGCAAAGGCAAGTGAAGTGATTTGTGGCTCATGGTCACACAGTGAACCCCCAGCAACTCCTGATTTTGAAGGTGTAGAATTTCAATTTAAACAATTTTACATTTCCAATAAAGTGCTGTATACGTGGATTACATTACAATACAATTTATTTTTGTATAGCCCTAAATCACACAAGCAGTGACACAATGGGCTTTAACAGGCCCTGCCTTTTGACAGCCCCCCAGCCTTGACCCTTTAAGAAAACAAGGAACAACTCCCAAAATAAAGGGAAAAAATGGAAGAAACCCTGGGAAAGGCAGTTCAAAGAGAGACCCCCTTCCAGGTAGGTTGGGCGTGCATTGGGTGTAAAAAAAAAAAAGGGGTACATACAATACAATATAATATAATAGTGCAATAGAAATATTACAAGTACAGAGCAGAATTCAACAGCAGATATATACAGATATAAAATAATATATAGATATATAAAATAAAGGCTTCTGTGGTTATCCCCCAGGGTGATAATATATTGTGTGTGGTAGTTGGGTGTAACTCTCTGCTAGACATGACTTTAATTTGTAGTTGATTTTGATTATTTTTGTTTTAACTGTGTTGTGTTTAATTATATCATTTCAGTATTGTCCTTTGTCTTTATATAAATGTATGGTGTTATATACTTCTTTAATTATATGCTATTATACATATTTTCTATTTATTGCATTATTTAATATTATCTATCTATCTATCTATCTATCTATCTATCTATCTATCTATCTATCTATCTATTATATAGTGCCTTTCATATCTATTTATCTATCTATTGAGAACCCTCAGACAACACGTCAGACACCAGATAAAAAGTCTAAGAAATGAATTTAATATTTCTTCTTTTGTGCACCAACCACCTCCACCACCACAATCTATCTATATATATATAATTCACTAAGGCAAGACACCCATGGAAAACACGCCAGAAGGGGTGTGGATTCACTAAGCCGCCGACAAGTAAGACACCTATGGCGCATGCAGGGAGGAGCCACGCCCACCACCTCCAAGACCATTGGAAATGACGACAACTCGCAGAGCCACGCCCACGAATTCGGACGCGATGACACAGAAAGAACAGCGTCATTTATATTCATCTGTCGTGGAGGCCTCATGTACTTCAGAGCCACGTTGACTGTTCATAGAGGCATGTTTCTCGTGGAGGTGAATCGCCATATGCAGCGTGTAAAACGGTTTGCGAGGAGTATCCCATGGGATCCTTAAAACAATCCTTTACAACTGAGGTTAAAACACAATGAAGTAAGCAGTCTTTAAAAACTGTTTTACACGCTACGTACAGCAATTCGCATTCGCAACAAACATGCGTCTTCTTAGATGCTCTTGCACTTTGTACACATCCCCCTCCCACCTCACTACTACCGTGGTCGGGTGTCTTGGTGGATTACATATGGAAAGGCAGCCAAACGGACGATTGTGTGTTGGTTCGTTCCGTGCATTGTTACAATGTTGCTTTTCTTTCTGATTTATTACATTACCGATTTTTCAAATGTTAATTTTCTCCCTGTGCTTAAAAATTATTAAAAAACCGGCCTGATTATGCGGCATATGGTACGCCGCGGGTTGGCTAGTACTCAATAATAATACAATAAATCAATACAATACTCAATAATCAATCCTCCACTCCCAGTAGCTCCATTACCCTTCCTTCCAACTCGGCTCACTGCTGGGATCTCCCACAGTCCTTTTATACTCCTTGACCCGTAAGTGCTTCTGTCCCTCAGTCCGCGTGATTTATAACACTTCCGGTTCAGGTGAAAACTCCTTCTTTTCTTCAGCCCGGAAGTACTTTGTTTCTTCCATCCCCGTGACTAGGGAGTACTTCCAGGCTATATGGAAAATACAACTCCCTGTTCTTCCCTGAAGTGCCCCCTGGCGGCCCCCATGGTATCCAGCAGGGCTGTGAAGTAAAACTCCAAGGTCCATGATGCCCTGCTGGAATTCGGGGCACCTCCATGTTACAGGGAGGACTCCATCCAACGGCGTGGGGGTATTGGCCGGGATAAACTCCTGGCCAAATACCACACTATTTATCTATCTATCTATCTATCTATCTATCTATCTATCTATCTATCTATCTATCTATCTATCTGTCTATCTATCTATCTATCTATCAGTTATATAGTGCCTTTTATATCTATCTATCTATCTATCTCTATCTATCTATCTATCTATCTATCAGTTATATAGTGCCTTTTATATCTATCTATTAGTTATATAGTGCCTTACATATCTATCTATCTATCTATCTATCTATCTATCTATCAGTTAAATAGTCTATCTAGTTATATAGTGCCTTATCTATCTATCTGTCTATCTATCTATCTATCTATCTATCTATCTATCTATCTATCAGTTATATAGTGCCTTTTATATCTATCTATCTATTAGTTATATAGTGCCTTACATATCTATCTATCTATCTATCTATTAGTTATATAGTGCCTTACATATCTATCTATCTATCTATCTATCTAGCTATCGTATAGCGCCTTACATATCTATCTATCTATCTATCTATCTATCTATCTATCTAGCTATCGTATAGTGCCTTTCATATCTCTCTATCTAGCTGTCTATCTAGTGACCAGTTGGGGGCACTGCAGCACCCCAAACCCCAGACACAACCACAGTGGCACAAGTCCCAGGTTCAAAAGAAAGGTTTATTATAATAAATTACCTTAACAAAAGACTTCTTCTTCAGTAATAATAATAACCACAACACAAGCACAGGTCTCTTCTTCCCTTTCTCTGACAAGCTTTGTCCTCTTTCTCCCGACTCTAACTCACCTTGATGAAGCGTAGCAGCTTCCTTTACATCAGACCCCGGTGTACTTCCAGTGCTTTCATATTGCATCCAGGAAGCTCTTCCAGGTCAGGCAGAAGCTTCACATGAACTGAGGGCCCTGCCTACCAGCAGATCCCCTAGCAGCACAAGGGCCCCAACCAAAACTACGTCTCTCATGTGGCCTTGTGGGTGTCCAAACAGGAAACACACCAGAGTGATGTCACCTCCCAGTGTACTGGGGAATCCACATGACCCTGGAAAACAGGGGTTCTATCCATTTAAATAACATCCCTACTGGGAGCAGCCTGCATGGTCTGGATTGAAGTTCGTGGTTACCATCAGTCATGTCTGGCTGCACATGGCCACAAGCTTATTTGAAGTGCGTCACCCAGTAGTTGGTTCACACTGAGACTTGTGGTTTCTTTGTTGGGTCAAGCTGAACTTCACGCTAGGGTATGTTCTTTAGACGAGAAGTGCAGAGCAGCTTGAACTGAAAACCTTGTGCCTCGCCCACAGCAGGCTCAGTTAATGGGTCATTCGCGTCAGTCCACTCTCGTTAAAAACACGCCAGTGTGCACAGTGGTCAGGGTCACTTATCGGGGAAGCCATTTAAGATGAGCAGCTCTGCTATTTAGTTGGCTCAGTAGCAGTAAATATAAGTTGAGGGTATGTTGCTACAGATGGGTGATGAACACCATTAGAGTACCAAAGGCCCTTTATATGTAAAGGTCCTTTCTGTTTCTGTTGAATAAACAAGCAAGGAAGCAAGATGATTAATGAACCTACAGTAGGGAGGCAGGGTGTCCAAAATGTTAGAGATGGCAATAAAACAGTATGCTTTTCAAGGAAAATGGTACTTTGTGGGCCTTCATGTTGGGAGTGCACAGGCGAGTGATTAAACCTGTCTGTGAGCTCCCATTTTGTATCCCAGCCCTCTGGTTACTATGAATAAAGCACTTCATTAGACTCCTAAGCTCACCCATGATACTTTAGTTTCTTGTACGCCACTACTACAAGAAACCTCTACAGCTTAAATACGACTAGACAGTGCATAGAAGATCCATGATGTAAACATATAAGCTTTACACTACAAATTCAGGCTGCCCCTCCGTATAGAGATGGTTCCTGTCTTGTGCCCAAGTGCTGCCAGGATAGGCATCACCCAAACTGACTTGGATTTTAGCTACGTTGGAGAAGGTTGCGGTATGTAGAGTATACAGAAGATTCTGTCCAGGGTTGCCTCCTTCCTTGTACTCAGTGTTGCCTGGGTGGTCTCCAGCCTACCAGACCCTAAGATCAGTGACGTGCGGTGAGGTTCATGGCTGGTGAGGCAGTGACTCCTTCAGAGTCAGATTTACAAATATATGAACCTCAAAGAGTAGCTTATTCACTATTCAGTTGGCAGCCTGCACATTGACTACTGGTTGTTTCATATCTCATCGGCATTCTTTACACGCACACAGGTAAGGTGCGTATTTGGCTAAGAAAGAACGTCACATTTATAGCGGCTAGAGAGAGAAGAGAGAGCGCATTTGCTCTGCACCCTTCACGTAAATTTGCTGATGCAATTCCACAATTCATACTCATTCAATACAAATGAAAGTATAGAGTGGTGTACAAAAAAAAATATTAACCTTAATTGAAATATTTAGTTGTTTTTAAAAGCTTTTAATTCTGATGCTATAGTCAATTTCAATACACATTTTGGAACAAAAGGATAACAAGAAAAACAAAAGAATATTTTATTTTATATTACTTTATTAATCTCCGTCACTTTCTTGTTAAAGTCCTCTTTATTTTCCTTTAGTTTTAAAAATCTTAATCTTCCATTTTGACAGTCAGTCGGAACAAAAAATAAAAATAAACGGACCGCTGCAGTGCACTTGACTTTCTGATATCGCTAACTTATTGGCGACTCTGCGTAGAACAACAGCAGCAACAGGCATCTGTTGGGCTCACATGCGCCCCCTTCAGGACGGCACGGTTCTGTCTGCCTCACCTTGCGCCTTTTCACTGTGGTTTTATGTCTGATCAGCAAGACTAAATATGCCACACACATTCATTAAAGGTATTAGCCAGAATGTGGAAAGTCAGGGTGTATAGTAAACGTGTCTGCAAACCTTATATTGGCGACCGGGATGTCGAACTCCAGTCCTTGAGGGCCGCAATGGCTGCAGGTTTTCATTCTAACCATCTTCTTCATTAGTGACCAGTTTTTGTTGCTAATTAACTTCTTTTGCCTTTGTTTTAATTACCTTGACTCAGACCCCTTAGTTCTTTCTTTTCCTTAATGAGGAGCCAAGCAATAATGAGACACAAAACAAGCTGCCACATCACCATTATCTGAACATAAAGAAAGGTGATGGTCTCAGTAAGGTTGGTCTCCAAGGTCACCAAAACATTTTGACGGCATTCTTAGAAAAAAACAGAAAATCAATAGTTTGGGAAATGTCTGCTGTGGCAGAATGAGAGCAGCAACAAGCCATGGAATTAAGTAATGGGTTTAATGAATAGCATGAATCAGCTTCTCTTGAAGCTCCAGTTTAGCCGGGCATCTGTTGGCTAGTTTCACATCTCATTTCTGTTTGGCTGTCATTTAATGAAGAAAAGAATCCATTCGGAGAACTGAATCCTTAAAAACAGGGCTATTAAAATGAAGGAAAGAAGAAATTAATTAGCAGTGAAAACTGGTCATGGATTAGGGAAAGAGTTAGAATGAAAACCTGCAGCCACTGTGGTCCACCAGGACTGGAGTTCGACACCCGTGATTGGCGACATTCAGAGAGACAGCAACAGGCACACGCCAGTTACATGCATCAACCCAGCAGTGGCGTAGCTCGAGTTCGTGCCACTCAGGGCGGAGCGGTGCTTCAATTTGTCGCCCACCAACATATCTGAATATGTTAACCTATTTAAATAGATAATTAAAATGATGTATAGAGAAAAAATAAGATAAGTTTTGCTTAGATTTATTCATATACTAGCAAAATACCCGCGCTTCGCAGCTGGAGAAGTAAGTAGTGTGTTAAAGAAGTAATGAAAAAGCAAAGGAAACATTTTAATAATAACATAACATGATTGACAATGTAATTGTTTTGTCATTGTCATGAGTGTTGCTGTCATATATATATATATATACATATACACACACACATATAAACATATATATACATATACACACATATATATACATATACATTATATATATATACACATATACATATATATATAAATGCATACATATGTATATATGTGTGTGTGTGTATATATATAATTAATTAATCTTGATTAATTGCATGTAATCGTACAAGTAAATTTGCCCCAAAGCACAAAGGTTTTTTTTAATGTAAAAGGGTTTTAGTGGGCAACAGAATCAAATAATAGACATGGACATGAATATTGTAAACTCAAGCTCTTTAAATTTCTGAAAAAAAACTGCTTTTAAGCTGCATTTCAATTCAAAACAGAAACAAAAATATCATCCCTGGCTAAAATTGGGCAGACTTAAAAATAAAGTGGTATTTTAAGTACTTTAAGTACATTTTCAGAATGGTATTGTCTTTAAATAATAAGAAAAATTTCAACATAAAGTGCAGTTTTTCTTCTTAAAATAATAAGGCAGAAACATAAAAGGTAATTTGACCAACTTAATCTTTAAACTCTGAGTAACCTTAGCCAAAATTATTTCGTACATTAGGCTAAAACAGTGTGATCATTGAACATTTTGTAATTAGATGTAATTAGAATTACTAACGGTCACGGAAGTCCAATGATCCCCAGTAAGAGCCACAAAGTCCGCTTTCTGTAATAGTCTCTCGGCACGGCAGTTGGAAAGTTGGATCACCTGACGCTAACACATTTTCTAACCCCCTATCTTCCACCACTGTTAGTGGTCTACAGTCCAAAGCAATCCATTTTGCTAGAGAATTTGTATGTTTGACCGATGTTGACTTACTAATTTTGGTCCTGAAGTCAGTCATTTCATCAGTTTTGGGCTGCCGACACCTTTTGTTGGTACTCGAACTCGCACTGCTAGTGCTAACAGCATACACAGTTTCTGTGCTCGCTGTAACATATTTTGCATTTAGATGGCACCGTAAGGTTGAAGTGCTTCGGTGGTATGCAAACTCCTTTTTGCACAGTTTGCACAAAACTACGCTTTTATCAAGGCTTCTGTCGGGTAGTCTTTTGAAATGAAATTTTCCTCTGATCAGTCCTGGCAATGCGCTTTCTTCTGACTCTTAAATTTTTTAGCTCTGATGTGTGCATCAATGTAATCGGTGTACCAGGAAATCATGCATTGACAAAAGTTCCCCTTTGCTTGGAATTGAAAGTGTGATTAAATGCGTTATTTTCTTTAACGCGTTATGGAGTACAAGTACATAGTGCCTTTCCTATCTATCTATCTATCTATCTATCTATCTATCTATCTATCTATCTATCTATCTATCTATCTATCTATCTATCTATCTATCTATCTATCACTCTGTACATAGTGCCTTTCCTGTCTATCTATCTATCTATCTATCTATCTATCTATCTATCTATCTATCTATCTATCTATCTATCTATTATATAGTGCCTTTCATATCTATCTATCTATCTATCTATCTATCTATCTATCTATCTATCTATCTATCTATCTATCTATCTTTCCATAGTGCCTTTCCTATCTATCTATCTATCTATCTATCTATCTATCTATCTATCTATCGCTCTGTACATAGTGCCTTTCACTCTGTACATAGTGCCTTTCACATCTGTTGCTCATGTACTCATCTCTCCTTTTGCATTTTGCCTAATAAATGTACGTTTTCATTGGGTGTTGGTTTTCCTTGGCATTATTCCAATGCAGGCTAGCAGACAAACACATATACACAGACACATATTTCCATCCACCTCTGTGGTCCAGGTCATGGGGGCAGCACTCTGAGCCAAGATGTCCAGATGTCCCTTTTACCATAGTATAAGCTCTCTAGTGTGTCCTGGGTCTTACTAAACATCTCACCAGGAAGGCGTCCGACTTTCTACTCAGACGCCTGATCCACCTCAAATAGCTCCTTTTGATGTGAGGCGGCAGTGGCTCTACTTTGAGCTCCTCCTGAATGTCTGCACCCCTCAGCCTATCCCTAAGGCTGAGCCCAGACGCCCTTTGAAGGAAGCTCGTCTCCGCCGTTTGTATACACTAAATAGTTCTTCAAGTCACTACCCAAAGCTCATAGCTATAGTTTAGGCTAGAAACGCTGTTGCCTAATGCCTTTTCTTTTCCTCCCTCTGCAGAAGCAGTGACTGACAGTTCTGTCCCTAATGATGTCATTTTCAGTTCCCAGCCATCTGAATCTGTCTTTTCCTGCTCTACCTGATTGAAAAATGACTTTGTCTCCATCTTGGAAGCCATTGAAAATTGGCACACATCTGCAAAAATTGAAAGCATATTTTGTTGTTGTTTTTTCAATCTGCCACTTATACAGGGACCGCTACCGTGCCCCAATTCTTTCTCTGTTTCTTTTCTCATTATGCACCTGAAGTGCATCATCATAGAATGGGCTTAAATAAATGTCTATGATCAAGAAACAGTGAAAGTGAGCAATGCGCTCCTACTTAATTCTCTTTCTACTACTTTCGGAATAGTGACTCTGCATGTGCTAGATGATGGCATTTCATTTTGTTTCACAGTGGCTTATATGTCTGTCTGTCCTCAATGGCACTTACTAGATAAATAGATAAATAAATAGATAGATAGATAGATAGATAGATAGATAGATAGATAGATAGATAGATAGATAGATAGATAGATAGATAGATAGATAGAAAGATATATAGATAGATAGATAGATAGATAGATAGATAGATAGATAGATAGAGACATATACCTAGGCCAGCGTATGTATTGTATACAGATACAATACTGTTGTAATTTCTTGAGTATGGTAGATAGTTCACTGAGGCTTTTGTGTTGGACAGTTATTTTATGAAGTCTGATAGATTGATAGAAAAATTGATACCCCATTACGACCATCTGTCTCCAAGCATCTCTCTTGTTGGAAGGTGCCACGGAATTTAAAGGCTGATTGTTTGATTGATTCCAGATTCTTGGCCCTTCTCACAAGTGGTCAGGGAATTTTAGTGCTTTCTGAGCCTCCAAGCTGTGGGATTAGAAACAATGGCAATTGTTTTTTAGACCCTGGAGTGTATAAGGTCATTTCCTCAGGAATACACATAAGCTGAAGTAAATAATGTGGCAAAGGTACGGGAAGGTGGGGGGCAGGGGCAATGTACCCTTTCTCTTTGTTCTTAGGTGGTAATAATGAGAATATACAACCAAGCCATTTCTCTGAAAGAGTCCTCACTATATCGCTTAACATGGCTCTCTGTCTCCTTGAAGTCACCAGGGTAGGACTCATTTCAGACTTAATAACTGATGCGGCATTGACGGCTTTTGGTTGCATTATTCTTGTGTGTTTTTATTTACAAAGCACCAGGATTTGATAAGATCAATCATATTGGCAGCTTTTCAAGCTTTGGGCCCTAACTTTATGGAGTACGGGTATGCAAGAGCTGGAATACACTTCAGCATAACTGAGCATCCTAGTGCAGGACACTCTTTGTGCAATTTTATATTGCAATGCATGCAGGGCTAACAAAGACATTACGTGAAGATGGACTCTTTGGAAGGAGCTACTTAAAGCAGAAGTTCAACCACTTCATGATCCTCCATCCATTGATCTACGTGTAATTTTACAGCAAGACATCTGTTTTGGGCACCAAGCTGGAACCAGTCCAGTCATTCACTGACACACTCACTCACACCATGCCAGTACAGAGTCACCATTAACCTAAAATGCACCAACCCCAACAGCCCAGCCCACCCCACCCTATCTATTTTCCCTAATCTCAAAGAAAACCCACACAGTCAAAGAGATGGCTGCCAGTCATGAAGTACACCAACCAACTGAGCTGACCTATACACAGATGCTCCTCCAACATGGTTTAGGTTAGGGTTGAGGGTCAAACCACAATGACTCTACAGTTGTGGCAAAATGTTTTGAAAATGACACAAGTGTTGGTTTTCACAAAGTTTGCTGCTTCAGTGTTTTTAGTTTTTTTTTTGTCAGATGTTTCTATGGTGCGGCACGGGTTCTCCCCGTGTCTGCGTGGGTTTCCTCTGGGTTCAGCGGTTTCCTCCCACAGTCCAAAGACATGCAGGTTAGGTGCATTGGCGATTGTAAATTGTCCCTAGTGTGTGCTTAGTGTGTGTGCATGTGCTTTGTGTGTGTGTGTGTGCCCAGCGGGCTGGCACCCTGCTCAGGGTTTGTTTCCTGCCTTGCACCCTGTGTTGGCTGGGATTGGCTCCAGCAGACCCCTGTGACCCTGTAGTTAGGATATAGTGGGTTGGATAATGGATGAATGTTTTACTGAAATGCATTCAACTTGGGTGTAACGTCATTCCCGGCTCTGACATCTGACTTAAGGTAAAAGGAACGCAGCACGAATCCATTGATATCACTAAACGTTTGTGTTCCATTAATGAAGAACTTCAGAGGGAATTTAAACTTCTCAAAAGAAATGTGTTTGGTTCTGAGAACAACAGAACTGATATGCCCATTACGTGGAAGGGTATTTGACATGGAGGATGCAGAGAGTACCTAAAGACAAAAAATATTGAAAAGAGCAATTGTGCCAGGTAGTGTCAGATTAATGCTAAAATTTTGATTAATACCAGCTTTTGGACCTCAGTATGAGTACCAAAACAATTCTGAAGCAAATAACGTATAACTCCAAAAACTTTTTTGTACTCTAGCATCCCTGGTACACTGCACAATCGATTCCTTCCCCGGTGTGCCATGCTGTAGCTCTTCATTATGCACCAGTTCCCTCTAGATAGCTGAGATGTCCCAATCATGTTGAACCAATGGTGTTGGGGGTTCCCATGAAGTCCCAATCACTTCAAAGCAATAAAGGGAATATCTCTAGTTAAGTTCTGATGAAACAGGCGTCTTTCTTTAACTACAATAATGTGTTTTGAGAGAAGGTGGCTGGGTGGAGGATTTAGAGGAAAGCTAACATTTACTTTGAGTACTGGCAATTCTAAAAGACTGGTATTGAACCTTTTAACAATTGTTTTTTGCTTTGTGCCCTCCTCCACCATAATCTCTCGACTATGGGGGAGGAGCGAAAGCTTTTGATTCATCAAAAATTTCAATCACTGGTTTTAAATGTTTTAGGGTCCCCCGATACCAAAAATGTCAATATTTCAATGATGGATGTTTGTCTGTTTGTGTGTGTGTGTGTCTGTGTGTCACAGTTTCTAGAGCTAAAACGGCTGGACTTGAAAAAACCAAACTCGAAACGTAGGCCTGTGATGAGATGACGATGTGCAGATTAGTTTCTGAGCCAAAGAGGCACTCTAGAGCAGCGGTTCTCAAACTGTGAAGCTGTACAAGGGGGGCGTCGGATAAATGAACAAGACATCAAAATTAATTTTTTACATTTTTATTTCAAATTTAAATTTGCAAGCATATAATCACAACAAATGCATTATAACTAAAACTAAAATAAAACATTTACAAGGCATAGATCTAATGACTAACTTACGAGCTGTGCCGCTGCTGCTGCTTTTATAGTCGCGTATTTTCAATCTAGAAAGTTCGAGACATATCAGTATCTGTCGCAAACATTCGAGTAACAGTAGATCAGGTGATAATACGTCGCGACTGCACCACATTGGCAGCATAGCCAATATTGCCAAATTGAGTTCAATAATTTACTGTGTATTTAGTTATTTTCATGATACAACTAACAGCGGTATAATATTTGTCGGGCGAAAATATGTTCGTCTCTCGCAGATTGACTTCATTGGTGTCCTCGTTTACGAGATTTTTAAAAATTTAAATATATTTAATCGTTTCTTTACATAAAAAAAATAATTAAATAAGAATAAATAATTTATTCTTTGTTTTTGGGATTAGAATTACTATCAAAAACCACACAAGGCATTTTAACAGTTATTAAAGCACTTAAAAAAAAAAAATTGCAAATATTTCATTGAAGTAAGACAAACACATGCAAATCTTATGGAAGTAAAAATGATAGGATACCGCGACAGCACACGGGTATCATACCTTTGTTAGTTGTATCATGGGTTATTCTCATCTATCTTATATTATGCAGGGGGCGCAGAATTATTCCAAGTAGAAAAGGGGGGGGGGGTCGTGAAATACGAAAGTTTGAGAACCGTTGCTGTAGAGGAACCCTCAAATACCGTAATTCTGCAATTAATTATGAATTCTTCTTGTCAACTGCTATCATAATGATCTATTTTATGATCAGAAAGATCAGCATCATATATCAGCATCAATTACTGAAATGTCATAGAAGAGTTCGAGTAACTTGGTTCTGAGGGCACAAAACCTACTGATGCTCATGTCCAAATTTTTTCTGTTATTTTTCCAGTACTGGTATGCCTTGCAACCATAGTGTCAATTAGTCCAGGACTTGAAGTGGACACAATGTGTGCAAGCGTCATATGTCATAAATAAAATATGATCTGAGTAGACGGGACATTGGGTGGGACCGCCCCCCCAGGTACATAATGCTGATCATATGCATTACAGATTCTTTGGGACTTTGTTAGAGGTAGGCTATGGCTTTCTAATTCATTTGAGTTATCAAATGTGGAGTGCATCTCAAAGTGGTTGTAGATAGCATTGTGACATTGCAGTGTGCGTAAGATGTTGTTTAAAACTCCTCAAGTAATAAAGTACCTTATTATAGGAGTGACTTTGAAGGCTCTCTTTGTTTGACTTTATTCTATAGAGATGTTGTGTTTATGAGCAGTGAAAATGTGTTTGTATACAGCATTGTAAATCTGTAATACCCCCTCTAATAACCCCTGTATTCCCTGTATTCTTTCCAGAAGAATCTGGTTGCCCTAAACCTTCTGGACTTTTTCATCCAATACCAGCAAGCTGAGAACTTGCTGTACCGCTGTTCTTAGTGACTTGCATTAATCAGCGAATTTTGCCAAAGCATTATTCGAGGCAAATTTGTTGCATTCAGCCTTGTTCATTGAATTATTTACTGATAATTCGGCCGGTTTAGGAAAACGTTTTTGACTGCCTCCCCATAAGGCTTTGCAAGGCCAGCGCGATATCCCCCCGGAGCTTGTTTGGAATGGCATGATTCACCTAATTGGGGGCCTGCACATGAAGAAAGAGTATAAAGCCTTGGAACATTGCCCGGCACACCTTTGTAGCCGACGGTCGGATGGGAGATAATGTCATTCGATCCGGAAAATCCTTCCAATGCAGCGATGAAAATGGAAGACTGTACACATTGGGCTCCCACGCCCGAACTGGGTTCTTGCCATTGGCTTCCTTCATCTGTTATGCAGCGTAATCCGTCAATAAACAAAGCTAAGTTATTTCTCTTATGTGATTTCTTACTGCCATATCACTAAAGGAGGGGAATCACCTTTTACTATCATATCTATATAGATTTGGGTTATGTAACACGCCGCAATTACAAAAGAATTCATTCCAACAAGGGTGCTAACGCCCCATGCTGGATACATAAGGGTTATTACCTTAAAGTGCTCAAGCGATTGTGTGATGCTATGTGGAGGAAATGACCCAAATTGCGGTGATCGGTCGAGTGGCAACACAGCATTGAGTGTGTGGCAGTTTCTCACGAAATATAGGATGACATTGGTTCCCATCTCCCTCCACTCCCTGGACCTTGCACCCAATGATTTTTTCTTATGTCCAAAAATGAAAAGGGACCTTAAAGGAAAGCATTTTCAGGATGCAGAGGAGGTCGAGAAGCAAATAACGGAGGCTGTCACTTTGCAAGAGCTTCAGAACAGTTTTGAGCAATGGAAAAAGTGGTGGGATAAGTGTATTGTGTCTCAGGGAGAGTATTATGAGGGTGATTAAATTTTAGAAATGTTCAGAGAAATATATGATTTAAAAAAAAACATTCTCATTATTTTTGGGTGCCCTCTTGTACATGTTGTTAATTATTATTAATCATACTGATTCACTTCAGCTTATCACCCTTCAGTTATTGTAATGGATGAGCCTGTTGCTTCTCGTGGATTCATACAAGTACTAAGCTGATGGTGATGCTTTCTCTCCAACATGAAGGTCAATCTTCACCTAGTTAAGGCCTATGGCCTCCTCAGTCCAAAAGGAGACAGCACAGTCACTAAGTTTACCTCCACTTTGTGGATGAAAGTATAGCCCTGGCAAGGAAGAGAACCTGGAAATGCGGCTATTGTGCGTTCCTCTGCTGCATTTGTCCTTTCAGTTAGGAGATGCCCCTTTGTTTGGACGACGGTCTCTGGATAAATGAGGCAACTTGACCTTCCTGATGAAGAGAGACGCAGAGCCTGCGTAAACAGGTTTTCCTGGGGATGATATTTTCAAAGAGTAAGGAAGTCGCTGCTCTCCTGGCGGGCTGGGGCACCAGGCCGCTTCAACGAAGGCTAAAGGGACGAGACACGTCAATAAAGTTTACAGCCATGTTGCAGGAACCGATCAGAAGAGCTTTTGCAAGGAAATCCTCTGGAAGTTCACTTTCTGTGTGCAGATCAAGTGAGATAAGTAGGATCCCCAGATGGAGATCTGTTTACAGCTGAAAAGATGTTATTTTTAGATTGCTATAAAAAAAGGCCTGCTCCACTGACCCCTCTCTGGCCTGAACACCATCCCTGTCTTCAGTACAAGTGCTCAAAGTCTCAAGGGCGTGGGTGAGAGTCTTGTGACCAGTGCTTGTGGGACTGATGCCAACTACCTGCAACCCTGAAGTGGGTAAAATGGCCTGTCCCCTCTTTTTATTTTAGTTCTTTTCGGTCCTCCCTGGCCATCTGATCTTACTTTATTCTTTGTTACTTAGTATTGCCTAATCTTATTTTTATATTTTTCTTTTTTCCTTCTTCAACATGTGCTGTAGCACTTTGAGCTACATCATTTGTATGAAAATGTGCTATAGAAAGAAATGTTCCATCCATCCATCCATTATCCAACCCACTATATCCTAACTACAGGGTCACAGGGGTCTGCTGGAGCCAATCCCAGCCAACACAGGGCGCAAGGCAGGAAACAAACCCCAGGCAGGGTGCCAGCCCACCACAGGGCAGAAAGAAATGTTGTTGTTGTTAAATATTTCCTCATACTCTTTACAAAGTGAATGGGTGGGAGGATAAAAGAGGAGACTGGGCATTTGTCAGTCACCAAAATTACCTGAATTTAGTGGCTATGTTCTTCCATCAGGATGAATGAAATAATAAAATCATTACTCAATTACTTCCATCTGCCTCTAAATGTCTGACAGCAGGAATGCCGAGTCAAGGACTGCTACAGTATGGCTTGTCTGAAGCTGCCTTTCGTGAGCTCATTCTCTGGTATCTCTTGCTGGATCAAATGACCTACAGCCATTATTTCAGGAAATGGGAATATCTGTCAATCACCAACACTCCTTTAGTCCTGTTGGTAATGAATTTGCCTTTTATATTACAGCTTTTAATGGGGGGGGGGTCAATCAATCAATCAATCAACATTTATTTATATAGCACATATTCATACAAAAAAATGTAGCTCAAAGTGCTTTACAAAATGAACAGAAAAATAGAAGACACAATAAAAAATAAATATAAGTCAACATTAATTAACATAGAATAAGTAAGGTCCGATGGCCAGGGTGGACAGAAAAACAAAAAACTCCAAAGGCTGGAGAAAAAATAAAATCTGTAGGGTTCCAGACCAGAGACCGCCCAGTCCCCTCTGGGCAATCTACCTAACATAAATCAAACAGTCCTCTTTGTATTTAGGGTTTTCATGGAAGGACCTGATGATGATGGTCACGTAGACTTCTGGCTTTCAGTCCATCATTGTTGGAGCATCATGATGCTTTGAGTAGGTGGTGGTGGCGCAGGCCGCCACCACAAAGAAACCGGAAAAAGAAACAGAAGAGAGAGTAGGGGTCAGTATGGATTTTAGAGCCACCATGAATAGTTATTATGATGAATTGAACATACAGAGTATCAGGATTAAGTTAAAGTGAAGTTATAAAAGGCCATGTTAAAGTAATGTGTTTTCAGCAGTGTTTTAAAGTGCTCTACTGTATTTGCCTGGCGAATTCCTATTGGCAGGCTATTCCAGATTTTAGGTGCATAACAGCAGAAGGCCGCCTCACCACTTCTTTTAAGTTTAGCTTTTGGAATTATAAGGAGACACTCATTTGAAGATCTAAGGTTACGATTTGGAATATAAGGTGTCAGGCATTCCGATATATAAGATGGAGCGAGATTATTTAAGGCTTTATAAACCATAAGCAGTATTTTAAAGTCAATCCTGAATGACACAGGTAACCAGTGTAGTGACATCAAAACTGGAGAAATGTGTTCGGATTTTCTTTTCCCAGTTAGGATTCTAGCAGCTGCATTCTGCACTCGTTGCAAATGATTTATGTCTTTTTGGGTAGTCCTGAGAGGAGTGCGTTACAGTAATCTAGTCTACTGAAAACAAAAGCGTGAATTAATTTCTCAGCATCTTTCAATGATATAAGAGGTCTAACTTTAGCTATGTTTCTTAAGTGAAAAATGCTGTCCTAGTGGTCTGATGAATATGCGATTTAAAATTCAGGTTACAGTCAACAGTTACCCCTAAATTTTTTACTTCCGTCTTAACTTTTAATCCTAGTGCATCAAGTTTATTTCTGATAACCTCATTGAATCCATTATTGCCAATTACTAAAATTTCAGTTTTCTCTTTATTTAGTTTGAGAAAATTACTATTCATCCATTCAGAAATACCAGTAAGACATTGTGTTAGTGTATCGAGAGTCGGGTCATCAGGTGCTATTGATAAGTACAGCTGTGTGTCATCAGCATAGCTGTGGTAGCTCACGTTGTAACCTGAGATAATCTGACCTAACGGAAGCATGTAGATTGAGAAAACAGCGGACCCAGGATAGAGCCTTGTGGAACACCATATCGGATATCATGTGTCTTTGAGATTTGATTACCACAACTCACAAAGAATTTTCTCCTGCCAGGTAGGATTCAAACCAATTTAAGACACTGCCAGAGAGGCCCACCCATTGACTAAGGCGATTTCTAAGAATATTGTGATCAATGGTGTCAAATGCAGCACTCAGATCTAAGAGGATGAGAACAGATAAATGGCCTCTGTCTGCATTTACCCAAAGTCATTTACTACTTTAACAAGTGCAGTTTCTGTGCTGTGATTTGTTCTGAAGCCTGACTGAAATTTATCAAGAATAGCATGTTTATTGAGGTGGTCATTTAACTGCATAATGACTGCCTTCTCTAGAATTTTACTTAAGAAGGGCAGGTTAGAGATGGGTCTAAAATTTTCAAAGGCAGAGGGGTCAAGATTATTTTCTTGAGCAGGGGTTTAACTACAGCAGTCTTAAGACAGTCGGGAAGACCCCCGTATCTAATGACGAATTTACTATGTCCAGAATATTGTCAATTAGCGCCTGATATTTCTTTGAAAAACCTGGTTGGTATTGGGTCAAGGACGCAGGTGGAGGGTTTCAGTTGAGAGATTATACTATGTAATTCAGGTAAATCTATCCTGGTGAAAGCATTTAATTTGTTTATAACGGAGTACCTTTGGGCTTTGGAGGTTCTGCAGTGTTGGGGAGATATACTATGTTATCTCTAATATCATTAATTTTTTGATTGAAAAATACAGCAATGTTCTCACAGGTTTCACTGGAAGTATTCTGTGGGCATTCCTTTGTGTTACCTGGGTTTAACAGACGATCAATTGTTGAAAATAAGACTCTGGGATTACTAGCATTGTTATTTATAATATTAGAGAAATAGCAGCCTCTCAAGACGGACAGTGTTATTGTATTCTGTTATTTTAACTTCAATATCTCATAATGGATAGTTAGTTTAGTTTTCCTCCATTTACGCTCAGCTCTACGACATGTTCTTTTTAAATCAGACACTCTTTGGGTCTTCCATGGAATAACAATACTAGAAGATTTTTTAACTGTCTTTTCAGGTGCAACTATGTCAACAGCAGTTCTTACTTTAGAATTAAAGTTTTCCACTTTACTATTTACATTATCCTCGCTATTATAGCTGGCATTATAAACGGACTGATTGCTTAGAATAGTTGTAAGCTTTAAAGCTGCTGATGAGTCAAAGAAGCGTTTTTTAACAAAATGCTTCTCATGAGCGTTTTCTATCTTTATTTCTATATTAAATAGTAGAAGGAAATGGTCTGATAGACCGATATCAGTGACCTGCTTTATATCAACTTTAAGTCCTTTAGTAATCACTAAGTCTAACGTATGACCTGCTTTATGTGTAGGCTGATTTACGAGCTGCCTCAAATCAAAAGAGTCCAGGAGGTTCATGAATTCCTTTACCTTTTGGTCACACTGATTGTCGACATGAAAGTTAAAGTCGCCGACTATTAAGAGTGTCATAGTTTGTAATTAAAATTGACATTAAGTCAGAGAATTCCTCAAGGAAAGACGCGTTATATTTAGGAGGTCTATACACGGATAATACTAGAACGTGAGAATCTCCATGAATAACAACGGCGAGATACTCAAAGGACTTAAATTTACCAAAACTAACATCTTTACATTTTAATCGGCTCGAGTAAATGTTTGCCAAACCGCCCCCTTTTCCCTGGCGGTCGCACGAGTAAAACTGTAATCCGGAGGCGCAGATTCGATTAAAACTGCCGCCCCATTGAGTTAAGCCACGTTTCATTTAGCGCAATAAAATCAATCTTTCTATCACTAATAAGATTGTTTATAAAAAATGTCTTGTTACTTAAAGCTCTAACATTTAATAGTGCCATATTTAATGTTTCTGAAGGGCAGAGCTGAATTTTATGCGTGTTATTGGTAATCGGAACAAAAATTAAGTTATTTTTGTTAACGCTCTGTGTGTACTTTTTATGTAATCTACAATCCGTTTTTATAGTCTTAATGCAGTGTTGATCTGAAGTAGTAATTTCAATTAAATTATTGGTGTTTATGCCGCACTGCCTAGATTTTTTACATGCATTAAGATTTGTTATTAGATTATTAATGTTGTGCACTTTAATGAAAGACTCTGAAGCCATTATGTCAATAGTTAAGATACTCCAGACCATCATTCTTGGAGGTCCATTAATTATTTTTATTATTAGATAGATAGATAGATAGATAGATAGATAGATAGATAGATAGATAGATAGATAGATAGATAGATAGATAGATAGATAGATAGATAGGAAAAGAACTATATGATAGATAGATAGATAGATAGATAGATAGATAGATAGATAGATAGATACTTTACTAATCCCAAGGGGAAATTCACAATTATTTATCATAATTGGAGTTTTTTAAAATTGAAAATCAAAAGTCCACGTTATGAGAAGAATTTAGAGTAGTGAACTCTACACTATCAACTGGCAGACAGTGTTCAGAAGTCATTAAGAAGGCACACAGAATGTCAGGTTATATAGCGCCTTGATGTGTGGAGTGCAAGTTACAGGAGGTTCTTCTCAGCCTTTATAACACACTGGGGAGGCCTCATCTGGAGTCCTGTGTGCAGTTTTCATCTCCAGCCTACAAAAAGGATGTAACAGCACTAGAAAAGGTCCAGAGAAGAGCAATTAGGCTGATTGAGGGCTACAGGGGATGAATTATGAGGAAAGATTTAAAGAGCTGAGATGACAAGATCAAGAAGTGACATGAGTGAAGTGTTTAAAATTACAAAGGGAATTAGTACAGTGGATTGAGATTGTGACTTTAAAATGAGTTCATCAAGAACATGGGGACACAGTTGGAAACTGGATAGATAGATCCACGGCCACATCCACATCCACATCCACGGCCCTCTCACCTCTCATTCATGTGAATGCTTTTGTAAGATACAGTTCCTGCTCTCTCAGCTCTTATAAATTTTAACGTTTTACTCACTTTAAGTTCCCAATTAAAGAAGACATATTTTGTCCAAATCTTATTGAAGAATTTCATCACAAAGTGTTATTAACAGACAAAATGAGTACACGGGCAAAAGAAATGAGTACATGGGCAATCTTAGCACTGAGAAACGACGAAGTAAAATGAATTAATGCCAAAAATGTCGATCGGTTACATGGAAAATTTGTTAAATGCGTATCAATAGACTGTGCTGAAACAGTTGGTGGTGCAGAAAATGAAAACATCAGCTTACAATATCACAAAGAATATCTACAACTGTTAACACCATCCAGTCTACCACCAAATTCCATAAATTACTGTAGAAAGAAGGATGTATCCAAGAAAGGTAATGTAGCACATCTTCCATGGATAACATTAGACATCAAAGGAGATCTTGATATGCCATTCGTATTAAAACGTTTACAGTTTCCTGTTAGAATAGCTTTTGCAAAGACAATTAACAAATCTCAGAGCCAAACATTTGAAAAAGTCATTTTATTTAATAGAGAGAAAGGAAGAAAATCTGATCATGGCCTGTTTTATGTTATGTTGTCACGATGAAAGTCCAAACACAGAATCAAAATTCAATGTGATATTGACAAAAATTGAATTAAAAAAAAGTTTTAAAGGGAAAGTGTAAGTTTAAAAAGTATCTGCGTGTTAATTTCAAAGCCAAACAGGACACAATCATATTACTCAGCGAGTAACTCTTTCACAACATGAAACATAATTTACTTTCAAATTATTACGTTTTACTATTTTTTAATATGGTTAATTATTCACTGTAATGTAAAATAGTTAGGTCTATTATGCATTGTGTGTAACAATGTAACAATTCCCATGAAAATAAAAATCTGTTTAAATTGTACATCAGCATCTCCATACGCGAGCGGCAGAACTGCAAAGAAGCTAGCGCTCAGGGCACGCACAGGGGTTGGTGAGCAAAGTGAGCAGGGGGCAAAGCCCCCTAGTAAATGCATAAATAAATGCATAACGAGGTAGATAAGTAAGTAAATAAATAAATATACACACACACTTTGGTCTGATCACACACCAGAATGACTATACAGCAAGAAAATTTAAAAGAAACACAAGTTCTAACTTGGCTGTCCCAGTCCCAGTATGGCACTATGCAGACATACTGCTGTTGGTATAAAGGACCCCCCATAATGTTTCTTGACGCACTTCTGCTGAATGATTTGTTGTTTGAAAGTACTCGGTGTTAGTGTGTCAGAGAGAGGATGTGCAGCATTGTTCATAATGGCACTCAGTGTTGTTTTCATTCTCTCCTTCACTGCTACCTCCAGGAGTTCCAGAGTGTGCCTTATAACTGAGCCTGTCCTTTTAATTGGCTTGTTGATTTGGTGGGCCTTGAAGTGATGTTACTACCTCAGCACACCACACTAGTTAGTTATAAAAGACGGTGAAGGATGTCACTTCCAACATTAAAAGATCACAGTCTCCTAAGGAAGAAGAGCCTTCTCTAGTTCCGATGTGTTCCAAGACCAGTCCAACCTGTCGTTAATGTGGATCCTCAGGTACTTGTAGGAGTGGACCACCTCCACTCCACTCCTTGAACAGTGACTGGATACAGTGGCTCTTTGGCGCGGCAAAAGTCAATAATTTCTGGTGGAAGATGTTGGTGTAGTAGGGATAGTGTGGGGAGACTCATTTCATGAAGGTGGCAGTGGGAGAAAAAATCTATTAAAATATTGGTTCATGACATTAGTTATGTCCACATACCTTCTAGCACCTGAGCGATGGATTACTTAAATCCCATAATTATACCCAGTCAATTGGAGACATCCTTTGTGATATTCTAGTTGAGTTTATTTTCTGTTTTACCTTTGTAAGTTTCCTTTCCTTCCCTAAGTAATCCAGGGCTTGTTTATGGGAAGGCATCACAGTGACATTGAGGGTACCACAGTGTTGACACAGAAGTTAAAATAGTCTGTGAAGCAGTGACTGAGCGCCTTTATATTGTCCCCATGTGACTCGCACATCATTTCCCAGTCTGTCATTTGGAAGCAGCCATTGAGAGCTATTTAACCTCCAGGCTCCACTTCCTCACTGTTTTGGTGGTAATATCAGGTTGATGGCTGTCAATAAGATGAGTTCATCAAGGACACTCGGACACGGTTAGAAACTTGTTATGTACTGACATTAGGAGGTTTTTCTTTACACAGAGAACCACAGACTCATGGAATAAGTGACCGAGTAGCGCGGTAGACAGTAGAACTTAAAGGACCCTCAAAATGTGACTTGATGTTATTTTGGATGAGTTAAGTAGATAGGCCTTGTGAGCTTTGTTGGTCTGAATGGCTTGTTGTTGTCTAGATTGTTCTAAACTATTAGTTAAATAGAAGAGCTTGATGGACTGAGTGGTCTCATTTGTCAAATTTTCTACATTTTTTGTTCTCAGATTAGAAAGGACTCTGCTTCGCAATTGCAAGATAATGGCAACAAAATCCAGCCAACAAGTGCAGACAACAGTGTTAGGGCAAGCAGATTCTCCCTGGACGAATATGAGATGGCCCCTTGGGCGATGTGGGGAGGTTTATGGGGAGTGGGGGTATCTCACATTTACAATGCTGTATGCAAACACGTTTACGCTGCTCATACACAAGACAACCGCAAAGAATAAAACCAAATAAATGCTGCCTTCAGAGACCTCCTTAAGTAAGGTACTCTGTGTTCTTTAACTTATGCACTTACTGCGCTTACGTCACAGCGCGATCTGCCGCCGCTTTGCCCTACACATCCACTCAGGTCATATTTTATTTTTTCCTCTCAATGATATGCTTGCATAAATTGTGTCTTTTCCAAGTCCTGGCCGACCTGGCACACTTACTGTTTTTGGCGTCAGTAACCAGAATCAAACAATAACCTCCTGATAATGAGATTTGTGAGGCTAATTATGTTTAGCATATGTAATGGGCTTGAATTAAGTGTTTTAAAGAAAAGACAAAATTCCTGGAAAATTCTGCTACAGGTTATTGTTGATGGCTATCTACAGGACATAAATGTTTACCTGTCTTGCAAAAGAGGCACCAGCTTTGAATAATCAGACTGCTTTTATTAATATCCACACACAATAAGGTGATACAGAACTGCCTGCCGAGTTCTGGGGACATTGGTTTCTAATCAGGTACTTCTTGACAGCTGACAACAATACTATTGTTGAACTAAATAAATGTTTTTACACTGTTGTTCTGCAGAGGAAATTAGCATGCACCATTGTTTAAGTGACCGTCATGTTGACCAATGCAGAGATTGAAGCATTTATATATTTCTGTGTAAATGAGAATAAAGGAGAACAGAGAAGTATGGTCTGGGACTTGCGACTGCTGCCTGCTTCTTTTATGCTTTTTCACCAAATCACTGTGGCTACACCCTGTAGCAACAATGGCTTATTCCCCTAGGCCTGAGGTCGGTAACACATATGTGCATTTGTCTAGCTGTAGCTAGCCAGGACAGTTGTTTTAGGCAGCGACCTTAAGCGATGAGAGTGGATGCTTTGTTCTCTGGTAATGCAGGGATCTTAGAGAGCCTAACCCAAGGGTACGCAACTCCAGTCAGGGTGGTCCACAAATGACGCCTGCTTTTGCTTTAAGCAAATTTTGAATTAGAACCCATTTATTTACTACTAAAGTAATATGATTTTTAGGTGGGGCTTACTTTTAGTTAACTTGTTTATTACAATTCAGGACCCTTCATTGCTCATTTTAGTTTTTAACAGCTGCATTAAGGTGTTAGTTGTTGCCTTTTTTCTTATCAGTTAAAGGGTGTTGTACCGTGTTATCCATTAAGAATGTGGTGAGAAGTCAAGCAAAATTACACCTTTTCTTGGCTAACTAAAAAGATTACAATATGCAAGCTTTCGAGGCAACTCAGGCCTCTTCTTCAGGCGAGTTGCCTCGAAAGCTTGCATATTGTAATCTTTTTAGTTGGCAAATAAAAGTGGTCATTTTACTTGACTTCTCAATACTTTCTTATCAGTTAATAATGAATTGCAAATGACAAAAGAACCAGCAGCTCTCCAGCTAAGGGCTGGGATATGCTTGATGCTTAGAACGCTTATGCACATGCATCATGGCAGCCATGCCCTCCCAGCTCTCTTTTGACTCGTCCTCAAAAATGAACACAATGCATGTGCGACTTGCAGTACCAGCAAAAATTTGGATGGGCAGTGTGTTCAAGTTTTGTTACCTGACGTCAGCTCCGTTATTTACTATCAATGTCCCTGGCTTCAATGAATGGTTCGATGTGGTGAAGCAAATCCTCATACTTACATGCTGACATACGAAAGTATTCCTGGTGCTTTTCTCCATCCATTGCTCATATAGGCAATATAAGCTTTGCATATTCCCCATCGTAATTACATGATATGTTTAAAGGTCTCACATACCATCTTCTGTGTCCCTGTTGCCGTCTTTTTTTTTCACCTTCACAACAGCATCAGACCGCAAAGATTTTTATCTTCAACATCTTTCTTCCCAATAGCCAGTTTCTGTAGCCGAGGATCAGACCGCCAAGGTCCCCGCCTTCGGCCACCAGCCAACTCACACTGCACCCAACCTCCTTGGCCCCTTCCATAGGTGGTGAGCCCATGGGGAGGAGGACCCACGTTACCTCTTCGGGCTGTGCCCGGCCGAGCCCCATGGGTGCAGGCCCGGCCACCAGGCCCTCGCCATCGAGCCCCACCCCCAGGCCTGGCTCCAGAGGGGCCCCGGTGACCCGCATCCGGGCAAGGAAAACGTCGTCCAAAGTTTTTGCTCTTCATAGGAGGTTTGTTGAACCGGTCTTTGTCTCATCCCTCACCTAGGACCAGTTTGCCTTGGGTGGCCCTACCAGGGGCATAAAGCCCCGGACAACATAGCTCCTAGGATCATTGGGACACGCAAACCCCTCCACCACGATAAGGTGACGGTTCAAGGAGGAGATCCTTCGCATCGAGAGGAGTCAGATGAGGTGGCTCGGGCATCTGATCAGGATGCCTCCTGGACGACTCCCTGGTGAGGTGTTCCGGGCACGTCCAACCGGGATGAGGCCCCGGGAAGACCCAGGACACGCTGGAGGGACTATGTCTCCCGGCTGGCCTGGGAACGCCTTGGGATTCTCCCGGAAGAGCTGGAAGAAGTGGCCGGGGAGAGGGAAGTCTGGGCCTCTCTGCTTAAGCTGCTGCCCCCACGACCCGACCTCGGATAAGCGGAAGAGGATGGATGGATGGATGGATCTTTCTTCCCACAACTCGCAATACGTTGTTTTCTCACTGTGATGGTTTCTCGCACTGCCACCTGGTGGATTCCTCCAGATTTACATAAAGTATGCGTGCAAGTATAGTCAGTACACTGTTTGCACAGCAGCAGCGTCATCAAGTGTTCGAGTCGCATAACGTCAAGTATATCCCAGCCCTAAACCTGTATGTGCGCATCATGAAGTATCTGTGTTAAGACCAAGAGGCACAAGTCTGTTCTAGACCACAAACCACACGGATAATGTTCTCTGAAAAGTCTACAATTTGAAAACGATTTTGCTTGGAAAAATGAAAGCACTCACAAGCCATATAATTAGTTACCCAGCTTTTCATGATCTGCTACGCCTGGCTTTTAATTACAAAACTGGTTGGAATGAAAACCAGCAGCGACTGTGGACCTCCAGGACCCCTGGCCTAATCCACACATAGCACATGAAAATAGTACAGTTTGATGTTCTGGTTTTGGTATTATGCATGTTGTGTTTAGCATGTCTTATTCGTGGTCCTTCTTTTTAAAATACTATCTCCCCAAATTGAGAGAGCACAAAGTGGAGGCAACTGTCAGCGAACTCTCCAGATCAGCGGTACCCAAGTTCTGTTCTGGAGCGTCACAGTGACCTCAGGCTTCCATCCTGACCAGTTTCACAAATCATTTGGTCACTCTTACGTCTCATCAGTCTAACTGTTTAGCATTCCTTTTGTCTTTCCTTATTCTGCATACTAAAAAGTGCTCAAGTACGATATTTAAAAGAAATTTTATTTAGTCACATATAACCACGAAGATTGGGCCTCAGGGGCTTCAATTGCATATCCGCACCCTTTTTGATTGCAGAAAACACTGGCATCCTGCAGGTCCCAATAGTGATCACAGATGGTCTCCCACTGCTGGCCATAGTAAAGTTCGACTCGACCAGAACAGGAGCTGAAGTCGTTCACCAGTCTGTAAGCTGTGGAGCAAAGAAGAATGTGCCAAGTTGTTTGCCTGCCTATGGTAAAGTCATCCCTGATGGAGGATCACAGGAATCATGGGAAAGAGGGGTCCTTTCATCGGAGCAATGTTTCAGCTGTGGCATGGCCAAATGGGGAGGCAGCTAGATGGATGAGGTCTCCAGGACTCTAAAAATATCCAAACCTAATTATGTCATATCATCAACTGTTAAACCGTACTTCTAAAATTTTTATTATTATGCTGTATTAAGGAATTGTTCTGTTCTGTGTATTGTATTGTATTGACCCCCTACTTTTGACACCCACTGCACGCCCAACCTACCTGGAAAGGGGTCTCTCTTTGAACTGCCTTTCCCGAGGTTTCTTCCATTTTTCCCTAAAAGGTTTTTTTTGGGAGTTTTTCCTTGTCTTCTCAGAGAGTCAAGGCTGGGGGGCTGTCAAAAGGCAGAGCCTGTTAAAGCCCATTGCGGCACTTCCTGTGTGATTTTGGGCTATACAAAAATAAACTGTATTGTATTGTAAGAAGGACAGAAGTGTTTTAGAAACCATGCTGTGTAAATTCAGTTAAACAATTGCACTGGTGCCATCCAATCTAGAAAGAGCAAATCACTTCTAACATCGGTGCACATGACTTGTTACAAAAATATCTTAGTAAAGCAGGGCTGATTATAACCAGTCAAAATAAGTTAAACTTACATTATTTTAGGTTTCAACACGTGCTATAAATTATATGAGGACTAAGCAATTTTTGAGACAAATTAACTTGAAAATTTTCATGAAGTTTTTTTGCCTCATTTCAAGAAGAGTAAGTGAGGGAATGGGCACGTTTGGTTGTACAGCGAAGTGATACCAAGAGGATCACAAAAAATGTAGGGATATGCCTTCATGAAGTGCAAAGATAAAGACACGAATGACTGTTAATTATGCAATATTTTGCACCTTTACAGCACACTCATGACAAAGCAAAATTCTACAGGATGAAAAAGTATTCATTTTATTCAGGACAACTCTGTGAATGTCCTCGAGTGGCCCAGCCAGAGCCCAGACTTAAATCTGATTGAACATCTCTGAAGAGATCTTAAAATGGCTGTGCACCGACGCTTCCCATCCAACCTGATGGAGCTTGAGAGGTGCTGCAAAGAGGAATGGGCGAAACTGGCCAAGGATAGGTGTGCCAAGCTTGTGGCATCATATTCAAAAAGACTTGAGGCTGGAATTGTTGTTAAAGAACATTTTTTTTTTGCTTTTTAGTGCATTTATAACTACAGTGAATAAAGTCATTTTACTTAAATTTTTTTTAATATATTTTATTTTTACATTTTTTTGTTTTTGAGTATTTTGCATGTGATTTTTCTTGAACAGGAAGCTTCTTTAAAAGTATTACATAATATATCTTCTTCGCAGAATTATTTGAATACTATAAAGAATTATATTTTGGTCTCTAGTTTTCTGTTCAGGCTCTTATGAGTTTAGCACTCGGTTGATGCGAAAAAAAATATCGGCGATGGAATGGCAGGCTCACGCCAATACTTCCTCACCGTGATCATCAAGGCTACTCCATCGCACAAGTAAAGTCATCACGCATATTCACCGACTCCACTCAATGGGAGAGGCAAGTGGGGGCACTCCGATGCGTGTCTCACTTGTATGCTCTTATATCGCACTACTGCATATTCTCTCTCCCCATCACTGTTGTGTGCACGTTAATTAGAATCACATAACCATTAATTACGCTGAAATTTGTTACATAATTGCATTGGTTTTGACGGATTATTGTATTTTCATCGATAATGAACGTGTATACAAATTTTGAAGACATTTGCTTTGCCAAAAGTGGGTTTAAAATCAGTTGGAAGATTTGACCCTGACAAACAAACAGACAGATGAGTCAATCCATCCATTTTCTAACCCGCTGAATCCAAATACAGGGGTCTGCTGGAGCCAATCCCAGCCAACACAGGGCAGGAACCAACCCACCGCAGGACACACACAAACACCAAGCACACACTAGGGCCAATTTAGAATCGCCAACCCACCTAACCTGCATGTCTTTGGATTGTGGGAGGAAACCCACGCAGACACAGGGAGAACATGCAAACTCCACACAGGGAGGACCCGGGAAGCGAACCCGGGTCTCCTAACTGCGAGGCAGCAGCGCTACCACTGCGCCACTGTGCTGCCCCAGATGAGTCAAGTTAAATAAAATCATTTAATAAAGCCAGAATGGAATTTGCAAAAATGCATATTGACAAGTTATGATGCTTCTGGGAGACCAAACTGGAGCTTTTGGGCAAACGTTCAATGAAAAGAACACCATACCTACTGTGAGAGATGGAGGAGGCTTAGTTATGTTGTGGGGCTGCTCTGCTGTGTTTGGTATGGGGTGCCTTGTGCAGGATACTGCATAATGAAATCTGAAGACGTTTTGAAGTGAAATGTACTACTCAGTGTCAGTAAGCTCTGTCTCAGTGACATATTATGGCTCCTCCAACAGGATGATGACCACACACAGCTAAAGACCCCCAAAAAATGGCTAAAAACAAATCATTGGATTATTCTGAAGTAACCTTCTATGAGCCCTGACTTGAATCCTATTGAACATTTATGGAAAGAACTGAAACTTGCAGTCTGGAGAAGCCCCCTTCAAGCCTGACTCAGCTGGAGTGGTTTGCTCAGGAAGAGTGGGCCAAACGACCAGTGGACAGGAGCAGACGTCTCACAGAGAGTTACAGGAAGTGCTTGTCTGCCAGGCTTGCAAATCCGTAAAGGTTGTACAACAACATATTTGGTTGAGAGTCCTATCATTTTTGTCCATGCCATTATTTATTTCTGTTCTCATTTGAAATATTCTGTTGAATCAAAACTCTAAAGTCAGATTTTTGTTAAAAATGAAATAAACAATAATGAGTGCCAATTACTTTTGTCTGTTTCAAGTTATTTCAGAGACAATTGTGAGTTCTTCTTGTTTCGTGAAGGGCTGCCAACAGAATTCTCCATGTCTGCATATCTCCTTATTTCTGCCAGTAGCTTCTCCTAGAAATTCATCATTTCGAATACTGCAAAGTTAGGAAAACGAGGCACCAGCCCTGATTCTGAATTGGAATTGATGGGTTTGAGGATGCTATGGAATTGGCTAATGGGACACCATTCACATGTTGTGGGTCTTGTACCAAATGACCACACCACCAATGGCAGTTTTTAAATCAACATGTTGCTTAATTTCTCTTTTTTCTGCCTTCTTTCTATCAGGTTAAATGGTTGTCATGCCCAACAGTGTCTCCCTGAGTCCAAAGTAATCTGCACAATGAGGCCATCTCTGCTGCTGGCTGCCTTCCTACTGGTGTTAGCTAAGGTAAGAGGTCTAAAAGTCATCCTGTACTAAATTCTTATGCAGGAAACCCGTACATGCAATAATTAAACTGCAGTCTTTAAATGAATGTTGATTGATTTCACAGCACACTGCTTTAAAAAAGGCAACCTTCAGCCCATAAACAGTGGATCACTGCTTGCTGCTCTTGTTTGGTGCAACAGGAGAGTGAAACAGCCATGTTTTCCGCTAGAAAACAACAAGAAAAACTTTAACTTTCATGGTTAAAACTTTATCAATGTGTTTCCGTATTTACACAGGGAAAACTCTACAGCCAACCCTAACAATAATATTACATAAATGCAGACAAATATTGACTTATCCTATCTACTGTATGTAGTGCATATATATATATATATATAAACATACATATACAAATATATATATATATATATAAGTTGTGGTATATGGCCAGCCGTTCATCCCCGCCAATACCCCCATGCCGCCAGAGGGAGCCCTCCCGGCAACATGGAGGTGCCCCGAATTCCAGCAGGGCATCATGGACCTTGGAGTTTTTCTTCACAGCCCTGCTGGATACAGTGGGGGCTTCCAGGGGACGCTGCAGGGAGGCCCAGGGACTGGTACTTTCCATGTAGCCCGGAAGTAATTCACAAAATCACGGGAATGGAAGAAATGATATACTTCCGGGCTGAAGAAAAGAGGAGTTTTGATCTAACCCGGAAGGGCTAAGAATCACATGGACTGGGGGGATCAGAAGCACTTCCGGGTCATGGGCTATAAAAGGATTATGGGAAACCTCAGCGAGTTGAGCTGAGTTGGGAGGAAGGGTGACAACGCGTCTGGGAGTTGAAGGATTTGATTATTTTGATTGTGTATTGTTTATTGAAAGAATAGTGGAGGCGAAGGTGCTTGGTGCATGATAGATAGATAGATAGATAGATAGATAGATAGATAGATAGATAGATAGATAGATAGATAGATAGATAGATAGATAGATAGATAGATAGATAGAATGTAAATATGTAGCTAGAAATTCACAAGGGGAGAAGATGAGTCATGTACCTTAATATATCTCTAAGCTTTCAATCTGTACCAGGAGTCATCATCAGAGGAAAATGATTAGACTGGAGTCAAAAACAATATATAAAGAGCTACTGCTCTTTTTAATACAGTATATTATAAACTAGCCAGCCTCCACGGCTCTGCCTGCGTAGTAGTAAAACCTGCGCTCGGTCTCAGATTAGCAAGAATATATCGCTCCTGCAAGCAAACTAGGATTCTCAGCATAATGAGAGAAGTTGCAAAATCAAAATAAAAATCAAATCAAAATAATTTGAATCATGTTCAAGCAAATTATAGATAAAAATCGGATCTAAATCCTTTAAGTAGTGCTTCTGTTTACTAGCTAAGTTGGGGTAAGGAACGCTCCGAGGCTGGAGTGTGAGTGAGAATGATCCATCCAATTGATCCGCTTCGTTTCTCTCGGATTTGTGCAAATAAATCGGTACCGCAAGCAAACTATGATACTTAGCGCAGTGAGAGAAGTTGCAAAATCAACCGGAATGTTCAGGCAAATTATAGAGAAAAACTCGATCTAAATCCGTTAAGTAGTTCTCTCGTTCACTAACTAAGCGGATGTACGGTATGCTCCGAAGCTGGCGCATGAGTGAGGTGGTCCTCTTCCCCCCTATCCTCGGCCCAATGAGTCTCTCTCAGATTTGCACAAATAAATCAGTACCGCAAGCAAACTATGATACATAGAGCAATGAAAGAAGTTGCAAAATCAACTGGAATGTTCAGGCAAATTATAGAAAAACACCAGATCTAAATCCGCTAAGTAGTTGATGAAAAGTGAACACATATATATCTATACTAATAAAAGGCAAAGCCCTCACTGACTCACTCACTAACTGACTCACTCACTCATCAATAATTGTCCAACTTCCCGTGTAGGTGGAAGGCTGAAATTTGGCAGGCTCATTCCTTACAGCTTACTTACAAAAGTTGGGCAGGTTTCATTTCGAAATTCTACACGTAACGGTCATAACTGGAACCTATTTTTCTCCATATACTGTAATGGACGTTAGCCTGATGGCCGTGGGGGCTTAGCTGCATAGGACATCATCACGCCTCCCACGTAATCACATGAACTGACTGTGACCGCAGTAATTAGTAAACAAGGAGGAGCTCCAAAGAGCGCTGAACAAAACATGCATTATACAATTGAGAAGGCAGCGAAACAATAAAAAGCGAGCGAGTGACGCATATAAGCATATTCATAAGTGCAACTACTGCGGAAACAAAGCACGGTGTAAACCATAAGTTTAAATTAAGTTCATAGACATGCTGCCGCCGTCGTTTGTCATGCCCACTACTAATATGATATTCGCGGGATACAAGTTTAATGAGAGGAAGCAGGGTATAAACGAGAGTTTTGATCACTTTGTAACTAAGTTAAAATAGCTGTGTTTATGCAAATTCCGAGAGGCTGTGTTTGTGGGGGGGATGGACGTCATCATCTCTCCTCCCATTCACCTCATTTCATTCACTTAATTTCGCTCTGAGCTGAGCTCCGCAGCTAATGTGGTCTTGCGGAAGCAACTTTGTGATGCTGCTACCAAATACTGACAGAATAATCCACAAATTAATACACACGCTGTCTGTAGAGTTTCTCCACACTCTGAATCCTGCAGGCACTACTGAGCATAATCTAATTTTGAGGGTTGGGACACCACTAATATTACTGAAAACCTTATAGCCACCGAGACTTTGTAACGGCACGAGACTTCAGGTCACGTGTCTGCAAAAGAACCTAATTGAGACAACTATTTTTACTGGCAGTTGCTCAGGGAGAGAGTTTGTATTCCTCGCATCCCCGTTATACTCTCTGATCTCTCATTTCAATTCAAATGCCTCCAATTTACAGTAAGCCTCTGCTTCGTGATAACAATTAATAATTCTCAGGGATAAACCCTACAAAAGGTTACATTGACAATCATGTTACGTTATTTTTAAAATGTTTCCTTTTCTTAGCACAAGCACAGCTGAGAAGCTTCGATGCATGTGCTCTATAACACGTAAAAAAAATAACGCATTTAATCACACTTTGCATTCCAAGCAAAGGGGAACTTTTGTCAATGCATGATTTCCTGGTACTTAGATTACATTGATGCACACATCCGAGCTACAAAAATGGAAGAGGCTGAAGAAAGCGCGTTGCTAGGACTGATCGGAGGCAAATTTCATTTCAAAAGACTACCCGACAGAAGCCTTGATAAAAGCGTGGTTTTGTGCAAACTGTGCAAAAAGGAGTTTGCATACCACCGAAGCACTTCAACCTTACAGTGCCATCTAAATGCAAAACGTGTTACAGCGAACACAGAAACTGTGTATGCTGTTAGCACTAGCAGTGCGAGTTCGAGTACCAATAAAAGGTGTCAGCAGCCCAAAACTGATGAAATGACTGACTTCAGGACCAAAATTAGTAAGTCAACATCGGTCAAACATACAAATTCTCTCGCAAAATGGATTACTTTGGACTGTAGACCACTAACAGTGGTGGAAGATAGGGGGTTAGAAAATGTGTTAGCGTCAGGTGATCCAACTTTCCAACTGCAGTGCCGAAAGACTATTACAGAAAGCGGACTTTGTGGCTCTTACTGGGGATCATTGGACTTCCATGACCGTTAGTAATTCTAATTACATCTAATTACAAAATGTTCAATGATCACACTGTTTTAGCCTAATGTACGAAATAATTTTGGCTTAGGTTACTCAGAGTTTAAAGGTGAAGCTGGTCAAATTACCTTTTATGTTTCTGCCTTATTTTTTTAAAGAAGAAAAACTGCACTTTATGTTGAAATTTTTCTTATTATTTAAAGACAATACCATTCTGAACATGTACTTAAAGTACTTAAACTACCACTTTATTTTTAAGTCTGCCCAATTTTAGCCAGGGATGATATTTTTGTTTCTGTTTTGAATTGAAATGCAGTTTAAAAGCATTTTTTTTTCAGAAATTTAAAGAGCTTGAGTTTACAATATTCATGTCCATGTCTATTATTTGATTCTGTCTCCCACTAAAACCCTTTTACATTAAAAAAAACCTTTGTGCTTTGGGGCAAATTTACTTGTACGATTACATGCGATCAATCAAGATTAATTATTACACAGCCTCTAATTAATTAGATTATTTTTTTTAATCGAGTCCCACCCCTAATATATATATATACATATATAGATATGTATATGCATATATATTATATATATATATATATATATATATATATATATATATATATATATATATATATATATATATATATGTGAAAAGCTATATAGCACCCGACCCGGCACAGACTACGCAGAGGCACGTGTTCACACTCAAGGGTTTTTTATTTGTTTGCTCTTCAGCCGTGGGCACACGTCTTCCCCGTGTCCCACAGGCCCAACACAGTCCAAGCACAAAACCCACAAAACCCACACTTTCCTGCTCCACCACTCCTCCCATGCAACCTCATCCTCTTCCTCCCGATTCTGGCCTCGAGTGGAGGTGGCTGGCCCTTTATACTCCACTCGGAAGAGTTCCAGGTGGTTGACCACCTGGTCCTAATGCCCTTCGGGTGGGGCTGAGAATTCAAGCAGCCAGGCTGTGGAGTTCATGCAGCTCCCCCAGCGGCCACCCGAGCCCCCAACCAGGCTGTGGAGGACTCCATCTCCCATGGAGCCCTGTGGGTGGTTAGGGAATCACCATCCGCCATGGAGGCTGCCACCAAGCGTCCCGAGGGAGGTACTGAACTGTCCATGGTGGCTCCCCCGGAATATACACAGCAGGGGCGTCCCGGCCGGGCATGGGACCCGGCTGTCCGTCACAATATATATATATATATATATATATATATATATATATTGTGGACTTGAACCCGGACACAGGCAGACGGAAATCTTAAGTTCACCACACACCCTTTATTTACAACTATTTACAAGTCAATTTATGTGCACCACAAACCCCAGTGCCTCTTGCACCGTTCCCCCAATGTCCAGGCCTCACAATGCCTCTCTCTCCTGGCCGCCTCCAGTCCTCTCTCCAGCTCCGTCTCTCTTCCACCCGACTTCTGCCATCGACTGAATGGAGGCAGCCCCTTAAAAAAAAAAGAAACGTCCCTTTTTCAGGACTGTGTATTTCAACAATAATGTTTTAAAAAATCCAAATAACTTTACAGATCTTCATTGTAAAGGGTTTAAACAATGTTTTCCAAAGAAAGATGCCCAGGGTCCCTGCTCATCTGCGTGAGCGTGCATTAGGCATGCTGCAGGGAGGCATGAGGACTGCTGATGTGGCTAGGGCAATAAATTGCCATGTCCGCACTGTGAGACGCCTAAGACAGCGCTACAGGGAGACAGGAAGGACAGCTGATCATCCTCGCAGTGGAAGACCACGTGTAACAACACCTGCACAGGATCGGTACATCCGAATATCACACCTGCGTGACAGGTACAGGATGGCCTCAACAACTGCCTGAGTCACACCAGGAACACACAATCCCTCCATCAGTGCTCAGACTGTCCACAATAGGCTGAGAGAGGCTGGACTGAGGGCTTGTAGGCCTGTTGTAAGGCAGGTCCTTACCAGACATCATCAGCAACAACACCGCCTATGGGCACAAACCCACCTTCGCTGGACCAGACAGGAGTGGCAAAAGTGCTCTTCACTGATGAGTCACGGTTTTGTCTCACCAGGGGTGATGGACGGATTCGTGTTTATCGTCGAAGGAATTGAGCACGTCTGGGACCTGTGGATCGCAGGGTGAGGGCTAGGCCATTCCCCAGAAATGTCCAGGAACTTGCAGGTGCCTTGGTGGAAGAGTGGGGTAACATCTCACAGCAAGAACTGACAAATCTGGTCCAGTCCATGAGGAGGAGATGCACTGCAGTACTTCAAGCAGCTGGTGGCCACACCAGATACTGACTGGTACTTTTGATTTTGAGCCTCCCTTCATTCAGGGACACATTGTGAAACATTTTTAGTTTATGGTGTTGACTCTTTTAGTGTTCATACAAATATTTACACATTAAGTTTACTGAAAGTAAAAACAGTTGAAAGTCAGAGGACGTTTCTTTTTTTGCTGAGTATATATATATATATGTCAGCAACACTCATGACAATGACAAAACAATCACATTGTCAATCAGGTTACGTTATTATTAAAATGTTTCCTTTTCTTTTTCATTACTTCTTTAACACACTACTTCTCCACTGCTAAGCTCGGGTATTTTGCTAGTATATATATATATATATATATATATATATATATATATATATATATATATATATATTGTGAACGCTGGTCCCGGCACAGACAGACGGACATCATATTTTTCCACACACTATTTATTTATATACACTATATACAAGTCTTTTGCTCACGTGCACCCCCAGTGCCTTCTCGCACCGAATTCCCCAAAGTCCAGGCCCACAGTCCTTTGTGCCTTCCTGGCCGCCTCCAGTCCTTCCTTCCGCTCAGTCCACTTCCTCCCGACTTCCACCATCTGACTGGAGGGAGGCGGCCCCTTAAATAATGCCCCGGATGAGCCCCAGGTGTTTCCGGCCTCTTCTTTAGCACGCCCCAGCGTGGCGGAAGTGTCGGCTGCTTTCCTGGCGGCTCTCCGGCGCCACACAAAGTCTTCCCCGGCACTTCCTGGTGTGGCGGAAGTGCCGGGCTCCGGGATATAGGCCCTGGGGCACCGCCTGGCGGTGGCCACGGGTCCCTACAGGGTAGGGCTTCCATGCCCTGTACCCGAGGCCCCCTGCCTAACCAGGACGGACGCCCCCACTCCGTCTGGAGGAGGCACTTGCCCTCCTCTTGTCCTCCAAGGCGCCCCGGCCGGGCTCCAGCCCCAGCCACGGACCGTACGGGATGAACCGGCATCGGAGCGCCGCCTGGTGGTGACCACGGGCCCCTACAGGGCTGGACTTCCATGCCCTTGACCCGTGGTCCCCATCAGTACCGCAAGCAAATAATGATGCATAGCGCAATGAGAGAAGTCGCAAAATCAACTGGAATATTCAAGTAACTTCTAGAAAAAAACCTAATCTAAATCCATTTAGTGGTTCTCTCATGAAAAGCGGACAGACAGACAGACAGACAGACATTGGATTTTATATATAGAGAGATGAGGTGGATGTGGGTGTAAGGGGGTCGGGAAGGAATAATAAGGTGGGTTCGAAGGATGTCGGTCTTAAATTTAATATGCAGATCTTCTTCTTTTTAAGGCTGCATATGCTGGGTTCATATCTAAATATCTGTTAATGGCGTTTTTGTTTGATAGCCACATGTGTCCAGTTGAACGTATCTATTTGTATATATCAGAGACCATGGGTCCTTTCATCTGACAGCATTGCAATACCCTGGTATATGTGTTACAAGTGTTTTAGATGTTTGTCCCACATATACAGCTGGGCATGCGCTGCATGATACACCATATACTGTGTTCATCGTCTCTGCTGCCAATTTCCTGCTTTTGAGAGTCAAAACGACTGTCCACAGAATGTTTGCCAGTTTATGTGCTATTTTGATGCCTGATTTAGAGAGGATGCAGCATGTATGGATGTACCATCATGGAGGAGCTGGACTACTTGTACAACCAAAATTGGCTGCAGGTACCACCTCTTGCTACCAATAGTGACAAGGACACTAGCAAAACATAAAACAAGAGAAGAATCAGTCAGGAAGGTTAAGGAGAGAGCAAATGTCTGTGGCCACCACCTGCAAAATCATCTCCTTTTTGGGGATGTCTTGCAGTTGCCTCTCCAGTGCACCTGTTGTTACTTTCATTTGCGCCGAAGTAGGCTGATGCACCATCACTTCTGCTTCCGAACTGGACAGATTGATATCCCTGAAGCTCAACTGGCTCAGTGACAGACTGTGATGATTAAATGTTCCCTTCATTTTTTGAGCAATTTGCATATACTGTATATCCGCTTAATTCAAATTGAAATCAAAACAAAATAAGTAATGACGTTAAATCACAGAAATCTTGGACTGGATGGGGAGGAGTCAGTTGTCAGCTTCTCTGAGCTGTGAAAGAGCAGCTCAGGGAGATGATAATCCTAGCTACAGTGTCCTCTTTTGTTTCAGAGTGGTATTGCATACCACCGATGAGCTGAGAAAGTGATCCTCTGATGCAAATGTGTGATTTACGTATATATACAGTACATAAAACAAATCAGGGTCTGCATTTTCAAAAGTCGACAATTTCACTGATCCGCAATGCAAGGGCGAGCCAGCGTTTTCAGAAAGCCACATCTCTGGAGAGCGTTTTTAAAAGTCTCCGGTTTTGGGCGTAAAAAATGCTGGGGTAGTGTGGATGACGGGTAAAGACATAAGCTAGACGTCCGTATTTTTTAAAAAAATGTAGTAGTAGTGTGGACATTTTATCAACAATGACATCCTGTATATGCAGACTGAAGAGAGTATCGCTCATCAGGGTACCTTAAGGCCTTTTTGGATCTTTGGTTCCCCATCCTTACTTTATTTGCGCATGTGTAAATATTATCGTGTGTGTTTATTCCAAGACATTCTGCTTTTCAGGCTTCCAAAGTGACCGCCTTTTTGGAGGAGACACAGACTTCTGCGATCCATCCAGTTGGAGGTGCCCAGATCCGGATCATGTCAGCCCAGTTTGAGTGTTACTTGAAGATTCTGAACGACCCACCCCACAAAGGACATGGTACATTGTTCATGACAGATGAAGAAAATGAAAGTGCAAAGTTTCAGGCTATACGTAACAACTCTCAGTTTTTCCACTTAATTCTAATTTGAGTTTAAGATCAACCATCTTGCAATGGTAATGGCAAGAATAAAGCTTGTTGGAACTGATGCTAGCCTTTCTGTAATTATGCAAAATTCTGTAATTATGCAAAAAGAAATGCTGCTAAACTGTTGCAATTTAATTCTATCAGATAGTGGATGACTGGACATTACTTTTTGTTTTTTAAAGGTTGTCTGGAATCTGATAAACTGAAAATTTGTGCTGCAGTTTACGGAGTATAATCTTTTCACTTGATTATGTTTAAAGTTTTCATTGATTGTCAAATCTTCACTATGAAATGAGCGCTTCTGTCTCTGTGACCATCAAGCACTGCTTTCTTTATTTGTTGCTCTTTACTTCACAGGACCATATTGTAACCGGACATGGGATGGCTGGCTGTGCTGGGACGATTCCCCTGCTGGGACCACTGTCATGCAGTTATGCCCCGATTATTACAAAGACTTTGATCCCTCTGGTAAGTCTTATCACAATTCCACAGAGATAAGCTCATTGTGTGGCTGAGCTTCCCCAGCATGTCTGCTCTTGATAGATACCCGTCTTCAGACAGATCAACAGGAAATGCAATCTTTTTAATTGGCCTGTGTGTTTCTTCGCAAAAGAAGAGGAAGGAAAGAGTTAAATGCGAGTCTCTCACTGTCTCTTTTTCTCTCTCTGCCCCTGTGACTTTTTCTTGGACGCTGTCCATCTTCACATTTGTATATTTTAGAGTGGGCTAAAAAAGCTTTATGAGTCTTTGTGTTGTTTCCTAGCCCAGGGAGTCCAACTAAAGCAGAGGTTGTGGTAAATTAGCGTAGTTCAAGGTGATTGTCTAATCTTTTAAAATCCTGTCCTTAATAAATGAGTGGAAACTGCCTCGGAGCCATGGACGTCTATGGTGACGTCACTGCTTTCTTTTGTCTCTTTTAGCAGATTTTCTCATGAACCCTTTTTTGTGGCATTTTAATTCAAACATACTAACTATAGAAATGAATACAAGTACTTACATGTGTATACATGTGCCAGCCTGAAGATTCAATGACAACCCCTGTACTGTATTAAAAAATTCATCTGGGGCAGAATTTTTTTTTTTATTTATTTTTATTTATTAATTTTATTACAATCCATACAAAGCAATCAAGTTTTTACAAAAAGAAAAATTAAGTTAAGAACAGGTCAATCCCCACCCCAATTTAACACCGTGAGCATCTTACACATAGCAGGGAAAGCTCTTTCTTGGTTCAACTGCTTAGACTGCTCATCCATCTTAGATCTGAAACTGAGTTCTTGTCATCGTCAAAACCTGAAACGGACCTGAGCTAAGGGCTTTTAAAGCAAAATCTATCTATCAATCTATCTATCTATCTATCTATCTATCTATCTATCTATCTATCTATCTATCTATCTATCTATCTATCTATCTATCTATCTATGTATTATATAGTGCCTTTCATATCTATCTGTCTATCTATTATATAGTGCCATTCATATCTATCTGTCAATGTATTATATAGTGTCTTTCATATCTATCTGTCTATTATATAGTGCCTTTCATATCTATCTATCTATCTATCTATCTAGCTATCTATCTATGTATTATATAGTGCCTTTCATATCTATCTATCTATTATATAGTGCCTTTCATATCTATCTATCTATCTATCTATCTATTATATAGTGCCTTTCATATCTATCTATATACCTTTATATCTATCTATCTATCTATCTATCTATCTATCTATCTATCTATCTATCTATCTATCTATCTATCTCTCTGTCCGTTTGCCTCTTGATTGGTGTGGTCTGGGGTGGGCGTGTCTGTGTTTTCGGTCGTCGACGGCGGTGCGTGTTGTGAGTATCTCTCTCTTTCTTTTTTGTTTGTTTGTTTTAGTTTTACGAATACTTTTTCAGTTTTAAAGAGGACGCGATAGCGGCTTTGCCGCTATGGCGGCGTCTAAAGTGGTATGAGATGGCTTATCTCCAGATAGTTTTCAGGTCTTTCCAGAAGGCACGCCGTAAGGTTGCTTGTTGATCCGGCGGTCTCGGTGGAGGCCTGCGTTATGGAGGTCAGTAGGGTGGTGGGGTGTAAGAATGTGCGGTCAGCCTCACGTATGAATAAAGCTGTAGTAATATTTGTGGATGATGAAGCGCTGGTGCCCGACTGGTCGAGCAGGGTGTTGTGCTTAATGGCGCTGATCTCCGTGTTGCCGCTGTCGACTCCTGCTCGTAAGGTTATCATTTCCAATGTACCTCCTTTCTTGAGTAATGAAATCTTGCAGCGAACTGCGCAGATATGGTGAAGTGATGTCTGCCATTACTATGATTCCACTGGGCTGCAGATCCCCTGATTTAAAGCATGTCGTGTCTTTTCGGCGACAGCTTTATATGATTTTAAAAAACGCAAATGATGAACTTAACGTGGCCTTAAAGTTCCGAGTGGAGGGTGTGGATTACGTGGTGTTTGTGAGTTCAGAATCAATGAAATGTTTCAGTTGTGGTAGAGCAGGCCATAAAGCGATTGACTGCAAAAGAGAGAATGTTTATTTAAGTGATGAAGAAAGTAGAGAGAGTGAGCCAGAGTCTGAAGAGGAGGAGGAGGAGGAGTTTGAAGAAGGTGAGCTGACTGATAGTGTGAGTGAATTAGATGAGAAGGAAACCGAGGAGCAACTGGAGCCTGCTGACAAAGGTGATGCTGCAATAGACACTAAAAAAGAGCAAGACAAAAATAACAAAGGTGTGCTGGCTGAGGCTGGTGATACACCTGTAGATGAGCCCAGTGTCCCAGGTGAAGGAGCCTCCGTCCTTATAGAAGGGCACAGCTGAGACTGAGGAGGCCCTCGCTGGTCAGGCTGCAGAAGTCTGCAGTAATGAGAATGTCACCCTGCTTCAGGATGAAGGGGGCTGTAATGATACAGCAAGAGATGATCCGTCTCCAAGTGGTGCAACACTGCCCACTAATAATGAGACAAATGTAGTCATGCCTAATGTAGTTACTACTGAGGGCAATCTTGAGTTGGACCTGGGCACTGAACAAAATGCAAGCAGCAGCAGCAGTAGGAAGGAAGTCAAAGGTGTAAGGAGAGCAGCAGTGAGTGAGGCAGACAAGATGGATGTGAGTGTGGAGTCGAGTGAGTGTAAGGAGACCTCACAAATCACCACTAGGAAAAGAAAGGAAGCAGTGGAGTCCACCACGGCAAAAAGATTTTAATGTCAGACAATCGGTCCAAAAAACAAATGGTATCAGTTAAAAAGAAGGATATTGCAGATAGTGGTGAAGGTGTGGAGGGTGAAGAAGAGAATACCTCCGACATTTCTGATAACACCTTCTCAGTGTTTGGTTTGGAGCCTAAAGGGGTTACAGCACTAAGAGCATCAGAAAGTTCTTGGAATATTTAGAGGGAAAGAGGGGTGTTCAAGTGCAGGATTATTTTCCAGACCTTGAACTCTTTTTGAGCTCAGCAAAAAATATAAAGCGCAATGCAGCTAATTTAGGGTTGGACCAAAAGGAGACCACCAGGTTAAAAAACGTAATGAGCAGAGTGCGCAAGATCCTTCAAAATAAGTCCTGATGGATACTGCAGTCATGAAAGTGAATCTCTTGGTTTTCTGGTGTGTTTTGTGTTTCTTTTGTGTTGTACCTATGGCTGAGTTACACGTGGGTACCCTAAATGTCAATGGCTGTCGAGATAATTTAAAGAGGACCTTGGTCTGTGATTTTTTAAAACAAAAGCACTTGGATGTGAGTTTTCTACAAGAGACCCACTCAGATCCACAGAGTCAGGCTGCCTGGTTGCAGGACTGGGGAGGGACAGGCTTTTTCAGTCATGGCACCAGTGTGAGCGCAGGGGTGGCGGTGCTGATTAGTAAAACCTCCTTGTTAAAAATCACAAAGGTGACTGAGGTTATGGCTGGCAGACTTTTAGTTGTGAAGGCAGAGGAGGGCCCCCACTCGTTGGTTTTATTAATGTTTATGCCCCCAATAACGGCACTGCCAGGGTGGATTTTTGAATTATTAAGGGGTTTTGGATGAATTTACAAATAATGAGATCGTCGTGCTGGGGGGGGATTTTAATTGTACAGAGGACTGGTTTATGGATAGAAATGGGGCCGAGCCGCACTTGGGGTCAGTTAAGAAACTCAAGGAAATCGTCGAGACCTATGACTTGGTCGATGTGTGGCGCTCTCACTTTCCAGCTGACAGACAGTTCACGTGGCTCAAAGGGAGCAGAGGGCACCTCTCGTTTGCTCGCTTAGATCGCTTTTACAGTTCAAAACGGCACCTCAATTTATTAACTAACACTCTCATCACTCCTGTCGCTTTTTCCGATCACTCTCTGGTTTCTGTTACTTTTCTCCTCCCATCTCCACAAAAATATAAATCTTACTGGCACTTCAACACAACTCTCCTTCAGGACAATCACTTTGTGGAATGTTTTAATTTCTTCTGGAAGCAGTGGAGTTCCACCAAACTGCAGTTCGGATCCCTGAGACAGTGGTGGGACGTGTCCAAGGTGCAGATTCGTCAGTTCTGTCAACAGTACACTGAACACGTCACCAAGGCCTGTATTTTAAAAATGAAGAAACTCGAGGAGGAGATCACCGAGATCCATCAGACTCTGCTAAATGGCTACTCTGAAGATCTGCTGAACAACCTGAGCACAAAGAAAACAACACTACGGGATTTATTGGAACTTCGAGCTCACGGAGCTTTAATACGTTCTCGATTTCAAAAACTTAACCACCTCGATGCACCTACAAAATTTTTCTTTGCTTTGGAAAAGAAGGAAGCCCAAGGAAAAGTTATTCATGTCCTCCAAAAAGACACTGGAGAAGAGCTGAGAGAGCCTGAGGACATCCGGGACTTTGCTGTGTCTTTTTACGAGACTTTGTTTTCAAAGAGCGCTCAGTTTCTCTTCTTCAGCCACTTTGCTACAAGGACTGCCTCACATTTCTGATGATTTAGCCGAGTTTATGGACAATGACCTCACTTTTCAAGAACTCACAATTGCACTCGAGGGTCTAAATACTGGGAAGACGCCGGAATTGACGGCTTACGGTTGAATTTATAAACATTTTTGGCGTTATTAGGTTTGGACTTCTTCGAGGTGGTACAGGACAGTTTGCAAGCAGGGAGCTTCCGGTCAGCTGTCGCCGAGCTGTAGTCACGTTGCTACCTAAGAAAGGCAACCTCTGCCTTCTGAAGAACTGGCGGCCCGTGAGCTTACTCTGCTCAGATTATAAAATCATCTCGAAGGGATTAGCGACGAGGCTGAGAAAAGTGATGGGCAGCATCATCAACCCCTACCAGTCCTACTGCACGGACAGACAAATCCACGACAACATATTTGTGCTGAGGGACATCATTTCTGCATCGAAAGCTCTCAATATCGATGTTGGCGTTCTGTCGTTAGATCAAGAAAAGGCTTTTGATCGGGTCGATCACAAATATTTATTTACAACTTTAAGAGCGTTTGGTTTTGGTTTACATTTTATAAGGTATATCAAACTGTTGTATTCCAACGTGTTTGGAGTACTTAAAATCAATGGGGTGTTAAGCCGACCATTCGCTGTGACCAGGGGGATTCGTCAGGGGTGTCCTTTGTCAGGGATGTTATATGCCATCTCCATTGAACCTTTTCTTAGGCAGCTTGATAAACACCTACAGGGATTCACAATTCCGCTGTCTAAAAATTTAACGTTTAAATTTCTGGCCTATGCAGATGACGCGTGGTGTTTGTGGATTCTGATGCAGACGTCTCCGCTGTATGTAAATGTTTAACACTTTTGAAGGAGCATCTTCTGCTAAAGTTAACTGGGAGAAGGGGAATGCATATTTATCAGGGGACTGGGCACATCGTCCTCCACCAGTCTTGCCATCAGGGCTGGGCTGGAGTAGGAAAGCTTTCCGTTATCTCGGGTTGTGCTGGGTGGTGAGGACACTGAAAAGGACAACTGGGAGGGCTTTTTACAACAGATTGACTTGAGGTTAAAGAAATGGCAGTGGATTGCACCTAAGCTCTCTTTTAGAGGAAGAGTTCTCATTATTAACAATCTCGTGGCCTCCATGCTGTGGCACAGACTGAGGAGTGTTGACCCGCCAGCAGGCCTCTTACACTCCATACAGAAATTATTAGTTGACTTTTTTTGGAATGGCATGCACTGGCTCAAGAAAGGACTCATCAGTTTACCGGTGGAGGAAGGAGGACAAGGGCTGATTGATGTCTGCTGTAAGGCCGCTAGTTTCAGGTTGATGGTCTTACAACGCCTGTTTTTCTTTGGAACCTTAATTTGAAAAAACTGGCTCTTTCATTTTTCCATAAGATTGAAAATTTGAGTTTTGATGTGCAGTTATTGCTAATGGACTTGAGCAGGTTTGATCTCACTCCGTTACCCAAATTTTATAAGGGAGTTTTACGTACTTGGAGTTCCTTTCTTCAGAGAGTGCCATCCAAATCACCTTCGCTTTTCAATGAACCCCTCATTTTAATTCTTTATTCACATGTCCACTACTTTTTAAAATTAGTTTTGTAAAGACTTTGATTAAAAGTGGAATTGTGGTTTGTTCTCAATTATTGGAGGAAGACAACAAGAGTTTTAAAGATTCAACTGTGTTGGCTTCAAGGATGGGCATACGATCAATAAGAACGGTCAATTATTTACTGTCCTTTATGGCAAAAGACCTCATTAGGCTTAGAGAAAATCAGGGAACTCGACTTCAGTACATCCAAAGACAGGAGGAGGAGGAGGACTGTTTTTCTGATCTGGAGTGGAACCTAAATTAGACATGAATGGTGTGAGGGAGGACTCGATTTTAAGGTTTGATAGACAAAAAATGTTTTTTCGATCTTTAACTAAAAAAGATATGTATGTGTACTGCATTAAAGTTTTTCATTTTCCAAATCTAAAAAACACCATCATGACGCCCTGGACTGAAAAATTAAATGTAAAGGCGGAGGTCAGCCAGCATGGAGAGAATTTTATAAACCACCTAATAATAAGAGAGCAGGCGATTCCAATGGAGAATCGTACGGGTCATCGCAACTAATGTGTTTTAAGTAAAATTCAAAGTGATGTGAGTGATAAATGTGCCTTCTGTGGGAGAGAGAGACAGTATATCATTTATTCTTGTATTGTACGAGACTGCAAACTCTGTTTATGTACTTTCAAAAAATATGTGAAAAATTTAATGTTTCTTTTGATGATCAGAAATTTATTTGGGGCATGAAATACAACAAAAAATCAAAATCAAAACTTCAACTTTTAAATTATTTATTTGGGCAGGCAAAATTATCCATTTTAAAAGCCGTAATAATAAACAGAGTAGTTTGTTACCAGATGATGTACTGTTTATTTTCAAATTTTATGTAATTTCAAGAATTAGGCTGGAATTTACTTATTATAAAACAATGTGTAATATCGAAGAATTTAAAAAGTGTGGGGAGTGAAGGGGGTGCTGTGCTCTATTGAGGAGGGGCAACTAAAAATTAATTTGGAATAACAAAGAAGAATAGCGGGTGAGCGATTGTTATGTTAAACATTAGAAGGATTAGACAGAGTACTGAATACTAAATACAGACTTGTGTACTTAACTTAATGTGTGGGGACCGGGAGTAGTGGAGGAGTAAAAAAAATAATAACTGGGAATGAAAAGTATTGGTAGGCATCAACAATATGTTTTAATGTCGGAGTAGGAGGAGTTAAAGGGGAGTAGTGGTGGTTGTCTGATATATAACTTTTTCTTTTATCTTGAATATTGGGATTGTTTGTCTTATGACTGTATATATTGTTAATGTTCAAAATAAAGGTCATTTTAAAAATAAAAAATATATCTATCATACCTTTCATATCTATCTATCTATCTATCTATCTATCTATCTATCTATCTATCTATCTATCTATCTATCTATCTATCTATCTATCATCTATCTTACCTTTCATATCTATCTATCTATCTATCTATCTATCTATCTATCTATTATATAGTGCCTTTCATATCTATCTATCTATCTATCTATCTATCTATCTATCTATCTATCTATCTATCTATCTATCTATCTATCTATGTATCTATCTATCTATCTATCTATCTATCTATCTATCTATCTATCTATCTATCTATCTATCTATCTATTATATAGTGCCTTTCATATCTATCTATCTATCTATAGTACCTTTCATATCTATCTATCTATCTATCTATCTATCTATCTATCTATCTACCTATCTATCTATCGGCTTTATTATCTTTCCTGTGACTCTGTATCCTTCTTTTTTATGTTTCTGCCACTATATGCATTTGAATTTCCCCATGGGAATAATACATTTTATCTTATCAAATCTAATCTATTTTCATGAACAGTCATGTGACACTGAAATCTAAATTTGCATAAAGTTAGAATATTTGCATAAGGCACTCCCCTCTTGCAGCAACACTGATGACTCCCACACCATTGCCCTGTGAGAAACAAAAATGGCTGACAGACTCATTTTTTTGGTGTGTAGCTAAGAGCTATTCAATTAAAAAAAACATTTTAGTGAATATTTGCTGCTAGTTAATTTCTTATTATCTTACCTGCTCTTACAGCCCCCTGTGCCTGATTGGCGTCTTAAAGATGGCTGCCTGTCTATGCAGAACTGAGCCTTGCCCTTTATTACTGGTAGACAGCTGTGGCCCTTTTTTTAAACTATGGAGTCGCTGTTTCTGTTATTTATTGACTATTTATTGCTACGACATTGTATATACTTATTTATTTAATTACAGATGCTGGTAAAGCTACTGCTGCATCCTGCCCTAACTCTTGACGCCAGATCCAGATTAAAAAATGAGTACACGTACCAAGTACTTTTCTTGAAGCACCCAGCTGCTTTTGCTCCTGTGTAGCCAAAAAAAAAGCCTTCTAAGAGAATAAAAAGCCTTAATAATTCCTGCACAGTTCCTTAGCAGCAACCAAAATACAATAGGAGCTAAATGTATTTTTTAATTAATTCTCATACCACAGCAAACACAAAAACGTTCAGCAACTCCCAGCTGCTTCGCTCTCGATTGCAAAGATGATGTCAGCACGTCAGGCAAACATGACGCCACTGAGGTCAGGGTTCTCAGACTCCAATCCTGGAGGGCCGCAGTGGAAACAGGTTTTCATTCAAACCCTTTTCTTAATTTCTGCCCTGGGTTTTTTGCTGACAAACTTTCTTTTGAATTAATTTTAATTGACTTGTTTTTTAACATTTGTTCCTCTGAATTTCTTTGCTTTTGTTGCTTTTCTCTTTTCTAAACGTTTTGGGGACTTGAACAGATCAACATTCCTGAGAGCTTCAGCTTTCTTTATTTTCAGCTATTGTATGATTGTCACAGTGTGCTGCTCATGTTTTGGCTGATTTTGTATCTCATTATTTTTTGGCTGCTACTTAAGGAAAAAGAAACAACTAAGGGGTCTGAGTCTTCAATGAAACATTGAATAAAATTAACTCAAAAGAAGTTAATTAGCAGCAAAAACAGGTTGCTAAGTAAGAAACGAGTTAAAATGAAAATCTGCAGCCACTGCTGCCTCCAGGACTGGAGCTTAAGAACCTTGGTCTGGGTAGAGCAAATGTAGACAGAATGAAAGACAAATGTGTTCTGTGAAACTGCATCAGTGCTCCTATTTCAATCAATCAACATTTATTTATATAGCACGTATTCATACAAAATTTGAATTCTTCTTAATTTCATTGGCCTGTTGGTGGAACTTTACCTTCTATCAGGCCTTCCCCTCCTAATTCTAGTGGTATGATCACCTCATGCCAATCTGCTCTCACATGCTAGCTGTTCCAGTTTAGTTGATTTTTATTTATCATGCACAGGTTTTTGTTGCACTAGACTAGACTTGATGTTGTAATTTAGATTTGCACTTATAAAGTGTTATTTTCAATGCAGAGTGCTCCATAAAATTTTTTTTCTGATTTCTTATATTTTTCCTGAAATGCTTCTTACAGAAAAAGTAACAAAAGTCTGCAATGAGGATGGACAGTGGTTTCAACATCCAGAGAGCAACCGCACGTGGACCAATTACACCCTGTGCACAGCCTACACAGGCCGGAAACTCAAGGTGAGCCTCTCATTGAATGGCAAGAAAAGGCCATAAAAGCTAACGTGAGATGACGCCATTTGGCCCAATTAGTGGATTGGAACTCTAATCTCCTGGGGCCTCATGCATAACACTGTGCGTAGAATTCATGCATAACACTGTGCGTAGAATTCACACTAAAATATGGCGTACACAAAAAATGCGAAAAGTGTCCACCGTGTCCTCACATGTTTAATTATTAACAATATACATTATTTTAATGAAGTTTAAAGTTTATCTGTACAATGTAATAAACATGCTTTACTGCATTTTCAAATGCACAAAAAAATCCAGATGCATAAATCTGTGCGTATGCCAACTTTCACGTTCTTCTGGTCCATAAATCCCGGTCAGTGTGAAAAGTAACGCACGTGCACGCGCCTGCCGCCCCTCCTAGACGTCTCCCAGAATTACACCTCTAATAGCCCTTAGGCTCAACGTCCTGTGAAAAGGCAATGGCAAAAGCACGAGGAAAAATAGAAGAATTTCAGCGAATACCAAGTGGAGGCAAGGAAAAACATACTATTTGTTGCTTTAAACAGCGGTATAAACAACAAAAGTGACATAGAGTGTCGGAGAAACTCGAAAGCTCAAGTTCACAAAGTCGCACAGTGCACGAAATAAATAAGTCACATATCAAAGTCGCCGTGAAAAGGCGAGTCGTAGCCCACCATCTGAGTGTCATATAAAAGCTTATTAGGGTACAGAGAAAAGAAAAAAAATAGGGACACAGCGAGAAAAAAGCTCGAAATGTCAACTTTAATCTCGTGAGTGTGAATCACTATGTGCTTCTTAAATGAGTTTTCTCTTCCATCAACAGGACACAGGATCCATTACATTCGTGATATTACAGCTCTCTGAATAATTTAAATATTAAAATGTATACTTGATATCATTTTTATAATGGTAGGAATTAAAGCACGTATTAAACATGAGGACACAGTGGCGCAGTGATAGTGGCGCCCCATCCAGAGATTGTTCCTGCCTCCTGCAAGATGCTTGCTGCACCGTGCGCGACCTTCGATTAAATTATTTTTTTAGCAGTACTGTCTCTTTCAAATGTACTAACCCCCAATTCCTGTCCTTCCTTTTCTTTCTCCAAATAACCAATCACCATACAATCAGCTTTTTAATAAATGTCAAGCCATCTGTAAGCTTAGAACGCCGATTCTTCAAAATTTTTAAGTACATTGAAATATTTTCGTAGTACATGTTTAATATTCCATCCATCTATCCATCCAGGATCGTGCCAATACCAGCCAGCATGCAGCGCGAGGCAGGAACAATACATGAACGGGGAACCAGGTCATCTCGACCAGTGTCCACCGTATCCTCACATGTTTAATTATTAACAATATACATTATTTTAATGAAGTTTAAAGTTTATCTGTACAATGTAATAAACATGTTTTACTGCATTTCATCTTAACAATGATATTAAGAGCTCCAAGAAATATTGTGTGGAAATCTGAATCAACTTAGAAGCCAGTTGTCATCATCTGTAAATACGCGCTTTATAAAGTGGCTCAGGTTGTGCAATATTAAAACTGTATCACAAGTTTACAGTGAGGTGACAGTCCTACCAGGAGCACTTGATGGACTGACCAAATGACATAAAATTTAAATACTGTACTGTCAAGTCAACATAATATTAAGAAGCAAAATACTTGGAAAAGAAATTGGTAACAATATGAGGAATTAACTAGCAGACATTTTCTTACAGATACATCCAAGAACTTCAGGGAATGCCCTGCACTGGCCTGCTGAGGCGACGTGTTTTCAGCGGTGGTTTTACTATTTTCAAAGACTTCATCCATTATCCAACCTGCTATATCCCAACTACAGGGTCATGGCGGTCTCTTGGAGTCAATCCCAGCCAACAAAGGGTGCAAGGCAGGAAACAAACCCTGGGCAGGGCGCAAGCCTACCGCAGGGCACACACACACACAGCACAATTTAGAATCGCCAATGCACTTAACCTGCATGTCTTTGGACTGTGGGAACAAACCAGAGTACCCGGAGGAAATTCACGCAGACACGGGGAGAACATGCAAACTCCACACAGGGAGGACCCGGAAAGAGAACCCAGGTCTCCTAACTGAGAGGCAGCAGCGCTACCCACTGCGCCATCGTGCTGCCTCAAAGACTTCAGTCTGATCCATTAAAATTCTTCAATTTACATAATGAGTCATGTATACCAGTTCAGGATGGAAACCATGAAGTAAATCTTGGCACTAAGGGTCTTGGGAATCTGCAACACAACGCTGAGTTGGGCAGCTGAAGCAGACCAACATAATGACATTTAATAAACATTTGGCTAAATGGGGAGAAAGTGATTAACTGTTGGCAAATAACTGAGCTTCATGGATAAAAAAGCCTCTTGTTATTTTGTTAAAATGTCTGTTTAAATTTATCAAATGTGTTATGTCAGTTTTAAAACGTGACCACATTCCACATTTACTAACGCAGAGTCTTTCTTTGTCAACAGACAGCGGTGTTCATGTTCTACTTAGCAATTCTGGGTCAAGTGCTCTCTCTGATCTCTTTAATAATCTCCTTATGCATCTTCTTCTACTTCAGGTAAGTACTCCTCACTGTCAAGAATGGTACAGTGAAAGGCACTATATAAGGAGAGACAGTAAAGATAAACATGTAAGACAGATGCTGTAATCTGTGAAAGATTATTTGTAAGAAGTGTGCTATATAAAGAAACATTAACTTATTTTAATGCAAAGAAAATCCTCCAGAAGTATAAAATGGGTGTCTGTATAGACAAAGCTAAATGTTTATGAAACATACTATATATATAAATATATATATATATATATATATATATATATATATATATATATATATTTAAGCACACTGGCCATTTTATTAGGTGCACCTTGCCAGTAATAGGTTGGACCCCGTTTTGCCTTCAGAACTGCTGTAATTGTTCATGGCACAGATTCACAATACTTGTGAATTTCCCCTTGGGATTAATAAAGTATCTATCTATCTATCTATCTATCTATCTATCTATCTATCTATCTATCTATCTATCTATCTATCTATCTATCGATTCAACAAGGTGCTGGAAACATTCTTCATAGATTTTGGTCCATATTGATATGATAGCATCACGCAGCAGCTGTACATTTGTCATCTGTACATCCCTGATGCAAATCTCTTGCTCTACCACATCCCAAAGGTGCTCTATTGGATTGAGATCTGGTGATTGTGGTGGCCATTTAAGTCCAGTGAACTCATTGTCATGTTCAAGAAACCAGTTTGAGATGATCTGAGCTTTGTGACAAGGCACATTATCATGAAGATGGGTACACTTCGGTCATAAAGGGATGAACATGGTCAGCAACAATACTCAAGTAGACTGTGGCATTTAAACAATGCTCAGTTGGTACTAAGGGGCCCAAAAAGTGTACCAGGAAATCACCCTCCACACCATTACAACACAACCACCAGCTTGAACCATTAATACAAGGCAAGATGGATCCCTGCTTTCATGTTGCTAACACGAAATTTTGACACTACCATCTAAATGTTGCAGCAGAAATCGAGACTCAGCAGACCAGGCAACATTTTTGCAATTTTGGTGGGCCCTTGTGAATTGTTCTTAACTGACAGGGTGACACCCAGGGTGGTCTCCTGCTGCCGTAGCCCATCTGTTTCAAGGTTCGATGTGTTGTGTGTTCAGAGATGCTGTTGCCTTTCTACCAGCTCACACCAGTCTGGCCATTCTCCTCTGACTTCTGGCATCAACAAAGCATTTTCACCTAGAGAATTGCCGTTCACTGGACATTTTCCCTTTTTCAGTCCATTCTTTGTAAAGACTAGAGTTGGTTGTGCATTAAAATGGCAGTAGATCATCAGTTTCCAAAACACTCAGACTTGCCTGTCTGGCACTAACAACCATGCCACGTTCAAAGTCACTTCAATCCCTTTTCTTCGCCATTCTGATGCTCAGTTTGAACTTCAGCAGGTCATCTTGACAATGTCAATCAGCCAAAATGCATTGAGTTGCTGCCTTGTTATTGGCTGATAAGATATTTGCGTTAACAAGCAGTTGAGTAGGTGTATCTAATAAAGTGGCTGGGATATATACTGTATATATAGTGCATACATATATATTATAAGAACAAGAAGACACAGTGTTGGTGCACCGTATAATTGATTTTCGAAAAAGAAAACAAAATGCGATTAATAGCATTAAATGAGGAATATGGTTCAGAAAGATCAGAAAATGGCAGAGCTTTCAATTATGTGACCTTCCGAAAGAAGGAGGCAGGTCCAGACTGACAGACACTGGAAGTGTTGTTGGTGGTGAAATAGCTGTTAATCTTCTGGTCTGCAAAGGGAGGATGAGAGAAGATGTTATCATACAATGCCAACTCCTGGAGCATTGGAGAATTACCATCACCAGAGCCATAAAACTGTCCCCTATGTATATACAGTATATTGTAAGAGGAAACAGCACAACTTGACAGGATTGGGTGCCACCCCATTGACCACATCACACAATAAGTTGCAGAAACATCTTTTCAGACTCAGGTTCAGAATAGAAGTAACTCTAAGATGACCAAACTGCGGGTCACATATCTTCAAGGCAGGAAGGGGAAGATCCAGCAGGGCATACAACAGAAGTGACATCAGATGTGGAATGGCCATCTGTCTTCCCTTCTGCAGAGGGAGGAAGAGAGAAGACATTAATAAACAGCACTAACACCTGATTTGGTGGGTAACTACAATCACCAGAGCCCTTAGGCTGTCTCTCAATCACATGAGTGTGACAGTGTGTAATATATATATATATATATGTTACCGGCAATGTGTGAAAAGCAGAAGAAATAGAATGCCTAGAAAATGTATAGAATGCATGACGTTTTTAGGCAAAACATGTTTGTGTTACTTTAATTTACTATATACTCTCCCTAGGCATTGTATAAAATACCTAGGCATTTAACAGAACAACAAATACTATTTGCTGTTTGGCATTGCATAGTATGCCTAGGACCTGTTTGAAATTTTAACATCATTTTCAACATTGTATAGATTTCCTAGGCATTCTACACAATGCATAATTACACACATTGATGGTATATATACACACACACACACATATATATATATATATATATATATATATATATATATATATATATATATATATATATATATATATATATATATATATATATATATATATATAAAAATAAATATATACTGTATAATGTGACCGGTGTAGCTGCCCATAACCCTAAGCCTAACCCCACTCCTGGTACCACTTGTCAAGCTTGGGTCACAGAGTTGCACAGCCGACTGGTAAAGGGATCAGGCTTCCAAGGTTCAAAATCTTTATTGCTGAACTGGTAGACACAAACACAAGATTTTATACAGAAAGGGTTTGTCAACAGCAGAAAGTCACACAGGATGTAGCTGTCTAACATGGCAGTCCAACTCCCCTCTCCAGGTCAAAAGAAAATCTCCTCATCAAGCGGCTTCAACAGCTCGGAAGCAGAGGCTGGAGCAGACGCAGTCTGAGGGATGGATGGCAGGAGAATGAGCCGTTAGGTTGTCTGGAATACGGTCTTATAAATGTTCTAAATCTCGTGTGAGATGCATGTTGCACGATAAGCCTGCAGCTGATCCCACAAAGGGGACGAGTAAGAGTGTGTTTGATTCTCATTGAAATACTGTTTAACAGGTGGTTTCTGAAGGGCTGACAGAGAGAGAGACCTAAGCATGCAGACTCACGGCTGTTATGGTGCCATCTACTAAATGCAGACTAAATACTTATGCAATCAGTTATTTTGTGTTTTATATTTGTTATTAATTTAGACCACTTTGCAGAGTTCTGTTTTCACTTTGATATTATATAAAGTATGTACAGAGTATACAGTATATACTGTATATACATTTATATAAGGAAAACAGATATATCTAAAATGTGATAATGCAATAGATGTACACAGATCAATGAATGGCTGATCTGTTTTTTAAACTGAACTATTTCTCCACTACAGGAATCTGAGCTGCCAGCGCATCTCACTTCATAAGAATCTGTTCCTGTCTTTCATCCTGTACTCCATCGTCACTATCATATGGCTCTCAGTTGTGGTGTACAACCAGGACCAAGTGTCTATGAATCCGGTAAACAGGCTAACTGACTGGCCAGGGTGGGGCTGTCTTTGACTTTTCAGACTTGGGCATGGTCTTCTTGATGGGGTGCAGTGCACTTGAGAAGTTCAGTTGAAAGGTTTTATTTTTTGTAAAGCTGAATAAACAGAACTCTATATTAATATGTAATGAATATATAATATATAATGACCCCATGGGACTACAACTCCCAACATTCTCTGTGGTTGTGGCTCTGGTTACACTTGCCCAGGAATGCTGCCACCTAGTGTACTGAAGGTGCATGCAGTCAAGGTATGCTACCTCCATAAGTCCATCCACTAATCAGCGGCAAGGATCTATCTGCTGAATCCAACTGTGATGCCAGTTCATCCATTTTGGGATGACATGTCCAGCTCCTTACTGAGACAGGACAGACCCTGCCCCTGAATATTCATGCTCTGGCCTCCTTGCCTGGTGAGGGAACAGGGTTCATCCCAACAGGGACACCATTTCATCTTGACTAAGCTAAAGTTAGAAAATGGAACAAACCTTAACAAAACTGATTTTAAAAATAAAAAGATGTATTTCTTAGGTATACTGTTTCATGGAGATATGCTCTAGAGAGGATAGGAATGAAGGTCAGTAGGACCACCATGACAGAATGCATGTGTGTGAATGAGAGGAAGGTCAGAAGAATGGTGAGGATTCAGGGAGCGGAGTTGGCAAAGGTGGATGAGTTTAAATACTTGGGATCAACAGTACAGAGTAATGGAGATTGTGGAAGAGAGGTGAAGAAGAGTGTACAGGCAGGGTGGAATGAGTGGAGAAGAGTGTCAGGAGTAATCTGTGACAGACGGGTATCAGCAAGAGTGAAAGGGGAGATCTACAGGATGGTAGTGAGACCAGCTGTGTTATATGGGTTGGAGACGGTGGCACTGACACGAAAGCAGGAGTCAGAGCTGGAGGTGGCAGAGATAAAAATGCTAAGATTTGCATTGGGTGTGACAAGGATGGACAGGATTAGAAATGAGGACATTAGAGGGTCGGCTCAGGTTGGACGGTTGGGAGACAAAGTCAGAGTGCCGAGATTGTGTTGTTTTGGACATATGTAGAGGAGAGATGCTGGGTATATTGGGAGAAGGGTGCTAAGGATAGAGCTGCCAGGCAAGAGGAACAGAGGGAGGCCTAAGAGAAGGTTTATGGATGTGGTGAGAGAGGACATGCAGGCGATGGGTGTAACAGAACAAGACGACGAGGACAAAAAGATATGGAACAAGATGATCCACTGTGGCGACCCATAATGGGAGCAATCGAAAGAAGAAGAAGAAGACAGAACAGATTAAAAAGAAAAGTCTGTTCTATTATTTATTGTCAGCTGGAGTTCATTGACTTTGTCTGCCAGCAAGCGCACATTAGATAGACATATTCCAGGCAGTGGCTAACGTAGTCCTTGCGTCCTGAATTGAACCAAGATGCCAGTTATTCTGCCTCTGTTTCTCCGCCATTAGGCTGCCTGATTTGTGGCATGAGAACCTGTGATCAACACAGTTTATTCTTTATTTCGTTTTATACAATTTCTTGTATTAGGAGTGTGTTAGCTTTCGCAAACCCCTTGGGGTCATAGCACAGGGTCAGCCATTGTACAGAGCCCCGGAGCAATCGCAGGTTGAGCGCCTTGCAGCACAGTAGGATCTCCTTTGTCAATAATGGGAATTTGAAATTGGCAACCTTAAGGATACCGGAGCAGATCCTTAGCCTCAGAGTCGCCACTCTGGATGTTGTTATAATATCTGGAGTCACACAGCCACCGATACTCAGAAGCTCTTCCGGTCTATATCTTACACGACTATGCATTGTGACTACAAATTTAACACAAAAAGATGACAAAGATGTGGCACCAAACTACCATGGCTGCCATCCTAGGCCTAATCTGCTCTTGGACTTTTCCCTTACCTTCAAGGTTAAAATCAAACAGTAATGCCCCTGACTGATCTGAGGGTTGCTGTTTATGGTTATTTCATTACAAGATAAAGGTGCCAAGGCATTCATCCATGCATATGAGGAAGTCTGGAGGGTCCATGCCCCTCTTCAATTGTTTTAAATGAACATATCCAAACTTCTGCTTTTTGACTCTGAGGTTCCTTTTTTTGTCTGGCCAGGTGGGCTGCAGAGTTTTGAGCTTCTTAGTCTCGTACACTATGGTCTGCAACTACTTTTGGATGCTTTGTGAAGGCATTTATCTTCATACGCTGATCATTGTGGCTGTCTTTGTGGAGAAACAGAAGCTTTGCTGGTACTACATGTTGGGATGGGGTAAGTCTAAATGGAGCAAGCCCTTTTTTCATCCATTACCAAACCCATTTAATCTCATTAAAGGTTGTGGAAGGTCAGAGTCTACGCCAACAGCATCAGGCACAAGGCAGGAAATCATCTCTGTGTGTGGCACTAATACATCAGAGGGCTCACAAACACATGGCATGCAAATTTTAAGACGCTGATCAGCCTAACTTGGATGTCTTCAGGAAGAGTAAGGAAAATCAGAGAACCTGAAGTGAAAGACACAGAGACATGGGCAGAACTTGCAGGTCCCACACAGACGGTGAACAACACACATGGGTAACACTTTAGTTTAGGGCCTGCAAAAATACATCTGCTACTCCTTTAATCTCATGGAACAAGACCTAAATGTTTCAAGGTTCCTTTATCTCCTCCTGTCCAGTTTTATACTCGCCATCTTTGAGGGCGACTCTCTCAGCATGCCTCATATGCCTTGAGTCCTCCTTGTGCGCCTCACACTCACACTTCCTCTTTCATTGCATCACCAGAACCAAACTGACCCTTCAGTTCACTCAGAAAGACTGGGCACACAAACCTTCATGTTTTATTATATGGCAGATCCTGTAGCCTATCGACCTGGGTATGACATTAATCATGTAGGCCCCCCAAACTGCAGGGAAAAACTGGGGGTTGGTGGCAGAATTGGCACTCCTGCCACCATAACAAACCTCACACTGGTTCCATTCCATCTGAACTAGTGTGGTGCTGAGGTGTCACCCGTTGCATGGCTGCACTCAAGTCCTAATCTGGGATCCTGAGGTGGTTTGTCATGTGGTGAGTGCGGCAAATGTGCTAACAGCGTGTGCTCCTAACCTCAACCTCTGTAGCCTGTACTTTGTTTACCTCTTCCTCTCAATGTTTATGACTGTTCACAGGTCAGTAAAAAACTTGGGCTTCAGTCCCACTTTTACTGCTATGTGGAGTAACATGCCCGTGGAGATTTCCGCCAGGCTCTCTACTTTGCTTCACACATACCTGTTTCATTAACTGGCTACTCAGAGCAGGCCCTGTATGATTGTGACTTGTGATGGACTGGTAATGGAAGAGGTCTTTTGTAACCCTGAGATGGACTAATCAGATAACCGAACAGATGGAAGGATAAAGATCAAAGTGGCTTTAAAGATGGCATTGTAGGGGGCATCAGACACACCATTATCAATGGATCTGGAGATGCAGCTCTCCTGTGTTTTTATTTATACACTTCATTGCCACAGGTGTATTTAGAAAAGGTCACAGATCCTGTTACAGGAAATAAGACTGGCAATGGAGGGGATCAGTCAAAGCTGACACATTACCATATACAGTAGAATACAGTCGGTCAACCAACAGCTTAATACACCAGAGAGACTGAAAATGGCAGGTCAGAATGACTACCTAGTCACAGTATGACATGAATGGAGTGTAGCAACTAAGGACCACATTGGGCAAACGTCTTCAAGTCAAGTTGTGTTTCTGAATACTGGTAGAGAAATGTGTGAATATCACAGGATATCGGAACATGAAGACACTGTGATCCAGAGCTTAGCTCTGTTGCTCATAGATAGATAGATAGATAGATATGGTAGGTGCTATTAGATAGATAGATAGATAGATAGATAGATAGATAGATAGATAGATAGATAGATAGATAGATAGATAGATAGATAGATATGAAAGGTGCTATTAGATAGATAGATAGATAGATAGATATTTGGCTCCATATTTATAGAAGCTCCCCCATCCAATCTAATGGAGCTTCACACATCCTGAGGTGACTCCAATACTTGACCATTGTCTGTGGGTTGTTTCTAATGTTTACCCTGTGACAGCTTTTGGGGTACCACTCAAATCCACAAAGACATCTATGGTAGATATATGGATTAGTGACTGTAAATTTGCCCCTTATTTCTATGTGCATGACTGGGACCTGAAATGGACTGACATGCTGTCCAGGGTTTGTTGCTGTCTTGTGATCCATGACCTGAAGCAGATAGATAGATAGATAGATAGATAGATAGATAGATAGATAGATAGATAGATAGATAGATAGATAGATAGATAGATAGATAGATAGATAGATAGATAGATAGAGTACAGGCCAAAAGTTTGGACACACCTCCTCATTCAGTGTGTTTTCTTTATTTTCATGACCATTTTACATTGGTAGATTCTCACTGAAGGCATCAAAACTATGAATGAACACATGTGGAGTTATGTACTTAACAAAAAAAAGGTGAAATAACTGAAAACATGTTTTATCTTCTAGTTTCTTCAAAATAGCCACCCTTTGCTCTGATTACTGCTTTGCACACTCTTGGCATTCTCTCGATGAGCTTCAACAGGTAGTCACCTGAAATGGTTTTCACTTCACAGGTGTGTCTTATCAGGGTTATTTAGTGGAATTTCTTGCTTTATCAATGGGGTTGGGACCAGCAGTTGTGTTGTGCAGAAGTCAGGTTAGTTGGACGATCATTTATTTTTCAACAGGACAATGACCCCAAACACACCTCCAGGCTGTGTAAGGGCTATTTGACCAAGAAGGAGAGTGATGGAGTGCTGTAAATGGTCACGAAAATAAAGAAAACACATTGAATGAGGAGGTGTGTCCAAACTTTTGGCCTGTACTGTAGATAGATAGATAGATAGATAGATAGATAGATAGATAGATAGATAGATAGATAGATAGATAGATAGATAGATAGATAGATAGATAGATAGATAGATAGATAGATAGATAGATAGAAAAGGCACTAAGTAGGAGGATATTTACAGATGCTCCACCAACTAATCTAATGGAGCTTGAAAAGATCTACCAGGATGAATGGTATAAAACTGCCCAAATCCAGTTATGCAACGCTTGTAAAGACTCATCAAAGCTGGAATTACCACTGAGGGGCCTTCTACAAAGTGCGGAATTAAGTGTCTGAATACTTCAATGATTTTTTATATTACTTTGTCATTATGTGTTATTGAGTGTAGATTGATGGGCAAAAATTACAAATTTATCCATTTAAAATTAAACATACAATACAGTAAAGTGCAGGGGTCTGAATACTTTGTGAATCCACTGTACATCTTACTCTTAATGAAGACCTTCTTTGTCTGAGTAATCTGCACCACGTTGCTCATCGACAGCTTGAGGAACAGCAAGGTCGCTAACTAGTTAACAGATTGTGTTGTGCACATTAGCCCAATACATTCATTAAATTCAGTTAGGAGTTTCTGTAAGACCACATAGCCCAAGGAGTGTAATACAATGTAGTAAATTGAGAGATCCCCCAAAATTCACAACAGAGCATACAGTATATAACACAAACTAACAGCTGATAAGAAGTTCAGATCTTGGATACTATGGCTACGTCGTCTATCAAAAACATTTTCAGTTTACCTATCCTCTATTACACAAGTGTTTTCTTAACTATAAGTACAGAAGTTTTTAACATTATAACTTGAGCACAAAGCTTCCAACATCCATCCATATTCTAACCTGCTATATCCTCACTATAGGTTCACGGGGTCTGCTGGAGCCAATCCCAGCCAATACAGGGCACAAGGCAGGAACCAATCCCGGGCAGGGTGCCAGCTCAACACGGGGCGCACACACACACACACCAAGCACACACTAGAGACAATTTAGGATCGCCATTGCACCTAACCTGCATGTCTTTGGATTGTGGGAGGATATCGGAGCGCCCAGAAGAAACCCATGCAGACACGGGGAGAACATACAAACTCCACACAGGGAGGACCCAGGAAGCGAACCCATTTCTCCTAACTGCGAGGCAGCAGCGCTACCACTGTGTCACTGTGTCGCCAGCTTCCAACATGTTAAACATTTTATAAAAATATAGCAGGTCAGGAAAACAACCCTTAATTATAACTAACACAGTCCAGAGGGTCAACGTAGCCATGGTAGCCAGGATTTGAAGTTCTTATCAGCCGTTAGTATGTGTTATATACTGTATGCTCTGTTGTGAATTTTGAGGGATCTCTCAATTTACTACATTGTATTACACTCATCAGGCTATGTGGTCTTAAGAAGGTCCTAACTGAATTTAATGAATGTATTGGGCTAATGTGCACACCACAATCTGTTAACTAGTTAGTGCTCTTTAAATCGGGGGGCTGTTTGTTACTTTAAACTGTAGATGCTTTACCTGAGAAGTGTTCCAAAATCTCCTATTTCTTGTTGTTTTTTTGAGAATATCCCTGAGTATGTGTTTGTGTAGTGTCTTGAGATGTTAAAATTATTTATCTTTAGTTTCCATTTGTCTGGCCCTGATGAAGGGGTACAGTCCCAAAATGTGTCTGTCTGATGGACAACGATGTAAATATTCATTGTCAGAAGCTCAAATCTTTTCCTTCTTTGTTTTTATTTTTTATGACTCTCTGCTTACTTGGCTCTGATCCTTCCTTTTAATTATTTCCCAGGGTTCCCACTGATTCCAGCGACGATGTATGCTGTGGCAAGATTGCTCTTCTTCAATGACAAGTAAGAGAATCAGGAGTCCTGTTAAATGATTGGCCTGAGATACGTCATATTGCCACATGACATCCCATGATGCACTCAAATGGGGCCCAGCTGAGAAACCACAGTATAACTGAGTTCATGCACTATGCGGATCTGTCGTTTGTCAGCATTCAATCTTGTTCTGTATGTCTTGGCTTCTTCTTATCATAAAGAAAAAAAATCCTGGAGCTTTAGTTGTCTGAATGAAAAAATATTAATGTCCAAATCAGGGCACTACATTACACTAGTAATTCAAAATATTAAAACGATAACAAACTAGAAAATAAAATTTAATCTTATTATCGGAAATTTGAAATTAAACAAAACATACTTATAGTAAGAAGGAAAATAATATTTATTTTTATATGCTTCATTTTATTTTTATCTTAATAATTTTCTCCTACTTTTTTTCCTTGCAAACTCTTTGATTAGATCTTCATAATCAATCTTACGTAACACATCTGCTTCTGTACATAATAGATAGATAGATAAGGCATCCAGCCTGCTTTGATGCATACAGTTAGGTCCATAAATATAATATAACTTTTTTCTAATTTTGGTTCTGTACATTACCACAATGAATTTTAAATGAAACAACTCAGATGCAGTTGAAGTGCAGACTTTCAGCTTTAATTCAGTGGGTTGAACAAAACGATTGCATAAAAATGTGAGGCAACTAAAGTATTTTTTTAACACAATCCCTTCATTTCAGGGGCTCAAAAGTAATTAGACAAACTAAATAACTGGAAATAAAATGTTCATTTCTAATACTTGGTTGAAAACCCTTTGCTGGCAATGACAGCCTGAAGTCTTGAACTCCTGGACATCACCAGATGCTGGGTTTCCTCCTTTTTAATGCTCTGCCAGGCCCAGGGCCGGATTTAGACTTGATAAGGCCCTAAGCTATTTGAAACATGGGGCCCTTTATAAGTCCAGATATTCTATGTAAGTGCCAAATATGATTTGTTTTGGGGGCCCCCAAGAAGGCGTGGGCCCTAAGCTATAGCTTGTGTAGCTTATACGTAAATCCTGCACTGGCCAGGGGCCTCATGTATAAACGGTGCGTATGCACAGAAATGTTGCGTAAGAACATTTCCACGTTCAAATCGCGATGTATAAAACCTACACTTGGCGTAAAGCCACGCACTTTTCCACGGTACCTCATGCCTTGTCGTACGCAAGTTCTCCGCTCGGTTTTGCAGACTGGCGGCACCCAGCGTCAAAGCAAGTGCTACTGTTCCTGTGTGATTACTCATTATTTTCATGACGCGGCTTTATAAATACACAGAAACTAACCGCATATTGTTTGTTAGCGTAATGCATCTGATTGTAATTAACTTGTAACACTAAAATGGTCCAGGGAACAGCCATAGTATTCCAAATACCAGAACTGCTTTAGTGTTGTTACTTCTTCTTCTTCTTCTTCTTCTTCTTCTTTCAGCTTCTCCCGTTAGGAGTTGCCACAGCGGATCATCTTTTTCCATATTTCTCTCACTGCACCACTCGGAGTATTTATATCACTGCATCTGAGTGTGAATCACAGCAGCAGCTGATCGGAAAGAGAATTATCGGTATACGGCTTTAAGGACACGCTGTCTCAGCCACTGCAAAATGTTTTAAAGCCTTTCCTGTACGGACCTCGCGGTTCAGAAACAGTTTAATCCCAAGAACTTTAAATGCAGCCAATCAATTGCTCCTTGTAGAACGGTTTGTACTTATAAGTACAATCACCCCACTGGAAACTTGCACTATAGTTATAATATCTCACAACCTGGGCCACTTTATAAAGCGCGTATTTACATATGATGACGATATCATTTTTAAGGTGAAATGCAGCAAAATATGTTTATTAAATTATACAGATAAAACTTTAACTTCATTTAAATAATCTATATTCTTCACTGGGAGTGTCGTGAAGGATAGAATAATTAAACATGTACCACGAAGATATTTCAATGTTCTTTAAACGTTTTGAAGAATCAGCGCTAAGCTTACAGATGGCTTAACGTCTATTACAGAACTGATTGTATGGCGATCGGTTACTTGGAGAAAGAAAAGCAAGGACTGCAGTGGTGGCTACGCCAATATATATTGAATATAACACAGAAAGAGAAAATAACACAGCTAAAAACGCAGCGATAAATTTCGGCAAAAGTTAAATGCTTGTGTCATGAGCACGAGGCGGCTAAGCAGTGTCTGCAATGAACGTGGCCATCCAACGTGCATAAGCTACTTTACTGACATTGGCGGGGAAGGAGCCACCGATTCTTCCTCTGTCCAGTGCCACCACAAGCCTAGAGCTGCCCCTGAGTACTGCTGCAATAAATTATTTAATCGAAGTGAAAAACATGTTTAATAACGTGCTTTAATATCACAAATGTAATGGATTCTGTGTCCAGTTGGAGGAAGAAAGCCAGTTTAAGAAGCAGGTAGTGATTCACACACATAGAAGATCAAATACAAAACAAAGCATTTAACGTGCTACTTTAATTACGATGTGATTTTAGAAACTGGTTAATTAAACGATTTTAAGATGAAGTTTATGATGTTCTACTTTAATGACAAAATAAACTACGTGATTAAAGTGGAAATGTCGAGATTGAAATTGACATTTCGTGCTTTTTCCCCACTGTGTGCCTTTTTTCTCTGTACCCTAATAAGCTTTCATATGACACTCAGACAGTGGACTTACAACTCTTCTTTTCACGGCGACTTTGATATGTGACTTCTTTTTTATTTCCGGCACTGTGCGATTTTGTGAACGTGAGCTTTCAAGTTTCTCCAACACGCTATGTCACTCGATCAACTTCATTTTGTTGATTATACCACGGTTTATTTGAACAAATAGTATGTTTTTCCTTTGCCTCCACTTGGTATTCGCTGAAATTCTTATATTTCTCCCGTGCTTTCCCCATTGTCTTTTCACAGAAGGCTGAGCTTAAGGGTGATTTATATTGATTTGCATATTCAAAGAGGCGTAATTCTGGGAGGATTTGGGGCGTTACATAATGCGCGTGCACGAGCGTTAGTTTTCACACTGATCGGGATTTATGTAGCGGAAGAACGTGGAAGTTGGAGTACGCACAGATTCCTGCATCTGGATTTTTCTGTGCGTAAGCACATTTCGGCTTTTGTGCTTACGCCATGTTATAGTGCAAGTTCTACGCAAGGCGTTATACATGAGGCCCCTGGCCTTTACTGCAGCGGCTCTTAGTTGCTGTTTGTTTGGTGGGCCTTTCTGTCCGAAGTTTAGTCTTCAACAAGTGAAATGCATGCTCAGTTGTGTTAAGATCAGGTGACTGACTTGGCCATTCAAGAATTTTCCACGTCTTTGCTTTAATAAACTCCTGGGTTGCTTTGGCTGTATGTTTTGGGTCATTGTCCATCTGTATCATGAAACACCCGCCGCCCAATCAATTTGACGTCATTTAGCTGGATTTGAGCAGACAGTACGTCTCTGAACGCCTCAGAATTCATTCGGCTGCTTCTGTCCTGTGTCACATCATCAATAAACACTAGTGTCCCAGTGTCACTGGCAGCCATCACACTGCCTCCACTGTGTTTTACAGATGATGTGGTGTGCTTTGGTTAATGAGCTGTTCCACGCCTTCTCCAGACTTTTTTCTTGCCATCATTCTGGTAGAGGTTGATCTTGGTCTCATCTGTCCAAAGAATGTTTCTCCAGAACTGTGCTGGCTTTTTTAGATGTCCTTTAGCAAAGTCCAATCTAGCCTTTCTATTCTTGAGGCTTATGAGTGGCTTGCACCTTGCAGTGCACCCTCTGTATTTACTTTCATGGAGTCTTCTCTTTATGGTAGACTTGGATATCGATACGCCGACCCCCTGGAGAGTGTTGTTCACTTGGTTGGCTGTTGTGAAGGGGTTTCTCTTCACCATGGAAATGATTCTGTGATCATCCACCACTGTTGTCTTCTGTGGACCCCCAGGTCTTTTTGCGTTGCTGAGTTCACCAGTGCTTGCTTTCTTTCTCAGGATGTACCAAACTGTAGATTTTGCCACTCATAATATTGTAGCAATTTCTCGGATGATGGCTTCTTTCACCTGCATGGAGAGCTCCTTTGACCGCATGTTGTCTGTTCACAGCAAAATCTTCCACATGCAAGCACCACACCTCAAATCAACTCCAGGCCTTTTATCTGCTTAACTGATAAGACATAACGACGGACTTGAACACACCTGCCATGAAATAGCCTTTGAGTCAATTGTCCAATTACTTTTAAGCCCCTGAAATGAAGGGATTGTGTTAAAAAATACTTTAGTTGCCTCACATTTTTATGTAATCGTTTTGTTCACCCACTGAATTAAAGCTGAAAGTCTGCACTTCAACTGCATCTGAGTTGTTTCATTTAAAATTCATTGTGGTAATGTACAGAACCAAAATTAGAAAAAAGTTGTCTCTGTCCAAATATTTATGGACTTAACTGTAATTGTTCTGAGGGGATTTGTAATATATTTCAATTTATGTTAAAAATATACTGTACGAAAGGCAATGTCTACATTTGGAATAGCACACTCAATATTCTCTTCTAAAATGATTTTATAAAGTTCTGCATGACTGAATCTTGTTTTTACATTTTCTGTTGCACTGAACTTATGGCGCACATTTAAATGAAACTGCTGAAGTTCAGCTGAGAAATTACTGTTGAAGTCCTCTGGGTAAGCATCAGTTTTGGGTAAGCAAATTCCATAATATCAATTAGCACAGATTTTGTTTCAGGTTTTTAAAAATTTTTTACATCTCATATTTAAGGATGTTTTAGGACTCAAAGTGACTACAAAGTGGCTTAAATGGCTACAAATATTAATTTTATCTGCCATTATTCTAAGGACTACAAATTATCCAATCTCCTGCCAAAACCTGTAGAAACTGACTTTAACCCCAAAGTTGATTTAAAAGTTTATTTTGTGCGGCACTGCTTTTCGATAAAGATCTGATCGCGTTTTTTTATCATTACTTGAAGAGAAAAAATGGTATCCAAAATTTTACAAATTTTTATGTTTGGGGTCGATTTTAAAGGTTTTTTTTTTAAATGTACGGTTTTCATTTTGACATCAAAATTGTAGATTTACCATTCTGATTATTTATTTATGGCTTTTGTGTCAATTTAGCAAATCTATTTACACATATTCTTAGTACAAGATTTGAAGAATATTTGGTGAAAATTTTGTTAATAAATCTTTGTTAGTAAAAAAGTTATAAACAATTTTATCCAATAGTAATCAGCTGTACGATTTTCACTTTTATATAATGTAAATGAATTTAAAAATATCCAAGAATAGAATTCAATAGACTTACCAGAATATTTTTTCCTCAAACTGGGACGATTTTTTGTTTTTGCTTCAAACAGAAAATAACGCTTTCTATGCATTAGAAATTTATTTTAAGTTAAATAACAGATAATTCTCGAAACACAACAATTACATGATAATAATTTTTAATCGGCTATTAACTATTATTTAAAAATATAAAACCATATTGTTTTGAATTGAATTATTTTCACACTATTTTGACATAACACGGTGTTTAAGGGAATCACCATGAAACGGGAATTCCCCAGCGTAGATGGCACCAGTATGCAGAATGCACTTTGTAAGGTGCCATCTACGAACAGTGACGGCATAGGGAGGTACAGGCAGGCATTATTCATCTTTCATTAAATTTTGAAAATGGTTATAAATTTAATTAATTTAATAATTTATGTGATGAATTCAGCCATGAAAAATTTTTGTGGTGCCCCCTTTACCCTTGATGCCCTAAGCATGTGCTTACTTTGCTTATATCAGTGGTTCTCAACTTGTGGGGCGGGCCCCCCTAGGGGGGCACGAAGATGTGAGAAAAAGAAAACAAGAATCAAAAATATGAAAAAAAAAACATCTGTTGAAACCAAAACAAATTAACCTAAACTACATTCTGATACTAGAACAATAAATATAGAGTTAGATAAATGTTGATAAAAGTTAAGTAGGTATAATAAAATATACATCTACATTTCAAAAAAATGTTAGCGGGGGCGCGATTAAAACTGTTATGAAAACTCGGGTCGCAAATACGTAAAGGGTGAGAAACACTAGCTTATATGGTTAATCCAGCACTGGTCCAAATAGCCACCAGCAACAGCGAACACTCAGTAAGATCTTCTTGAAGTTGTAGATAGCACAGTGGTTAGTGCTGCTGGCTTATTGCTCCAGTGTCCCGCATTCAAACCCAAACCCGGACACCTTCTGGTGTTGTTTGCATTTTATTCCCATGGTTACTAAAGGATTTTCTCCTGGTCCTCAGTTTTCCCTTCCACATCCCACAGATGGGTGTGTTAAGTTTACCGATATCTATGACTTGACCTCGTGTGAGTGCGTCCTACGATAGTCTGGTGTCCCTTTTCAGAGTTAGTTCTGAGCTTACAAGCTCCAGTCCTGCAACTCTAAACTGGAATAGGAAGGTTCAATAATGGGGAGTTGCATTTTTTTTAATTTCATTTTATGTTCAAATTTGACAGGTCCTAAAAAGCCTGAAGATGCACAGCTACAGTTGACATGAACGAACGCTTTAGGTTTGGGCTAATTGAAAGGTGTGTCGCAGACCACACTTCACAATGACATTTAAAAACCCACCCAGAAACATCACTGGGAATTCATGGATAGAGCAAACAGACGGACACATCCCTGTCATTTGAGCTGATTTTTTTTTTAGTGCAGCAGTTCCTCGCCTTTTCATTTTTCCTAATGTGACTTTTGGTACGTGAGAAGTCAGCATGACTGGGCCGGGCAGAGAGATCATTTTCACTTCAGTGTAATCTTGTATTCTTGTCATTCACATGAAGCATAAGCTGCATTTTATTCCTGTTAAATGCCATTTTTATACAGAAACAGTTACATTATGGTATGACATGGGGGGCGGGTGATTGAAGCTCATTTTGGCTTTTTACAGGTTGCTTGCCTATTCTCCCTCACTCACTAAAGGCATTAGAACAGTCTGGACGAGAACAGGCCATTCAGCCCAACAAAGCTCGCCAGTCCCATCCACTTATTTCTTCCAAAATAACACCAAGTCGAGTTTTGAAGGTTCCTAAAGTCCTCCTGTCTACCACACTACAATCATAAAAATAAAAGTGCCAAAGCGGTTCTTCAGAGCGATGGCAAAGGGGAACCTTTTTTGGTTCCCAAAAGACATATCCAGAGTAAGGTTCCAGAAAGAAAAATTTGTAGCAGGCTCACTACAACGAATAACCATGAATAGATGGTAACAGATTTTTGAAATACAAGTGGGTTCTTGATTTTAAAAGGACTTGTGCCATAGAACCACACAAGCCAAGTCCATGTTTTCTTAATTTGTTAGCGTCCTGCTAGGTAGACTACCATGCATTAAATATTTTATTTTATTATGTTTTCTACATATTAGGAAGTTTTCCAAAATATAAAGAACCATCATCATATGCAAAGAAGTCATCCCACAACGAAATGGTGATCTGTCAAGCAATAGTTCTATAAGGAACCACACAACCCACTAAACAACCATAAAATGCCAGTATTTTTAACAGTGTGCTTGGTCACTTATGCCATGCGTTTTTGGTTTTCTGTGTAAAGAAAAACTTCCTAATATTTGTGCAAAATGTACCTTTACAAGTTTCCAACTGTGCCCCTGTGTTCTTGATGAACTCAATTTAAAGTCACCGTCTCGATCCACTGGACTAATTCCCTTCATAATTTTAAACACTTCAGTCAGGTCTCCTCTTCATCTTCTTCTTCTTAAACTGTAAGGCTCAGTTCTTTTAATCTTTCCTCATAACTCATCCCCTGTAGCCCTGAATCAGCCTAGTCGCTCTTCTCTGTTAGCTACACTAATATATACTTCATATTAGAAACATTAAAACACTGTAGACGAGAACAGGCCATTCAGCCCAACAAAGCTCGCTGGTCCTATCCACTTATTTCTTCCAAAAAAACATCAAGTCGAGTTTTGAAAGTCCCTAACGTCTTACTGTCTACCACACTACTTGGTCTCTTATTCCAAGTGTCTATTGTTCTTTGTGTAAAGAAAAACTTCCTAATGTTGGTATGAAATTTTCCCTTAAGAAGTTTCCAGCTGTGTCCTTGTATTCTTGATGAGCTCATTTTAAAGTCACCGTCTCGATCCACTGGACTAATTCCCTTCATCATTTTAAACACTTCAGTCAGGTCTCCTTTTCATCTTCTAAAGGCTCAGCTCTTTTAATCTTTCCTCATAACTCATCCCCTGTAACCCTGAATCAGCCTAGTTGCTCTTCTCTGGACCTTTTCTTGTGCTGCTGTGTCCTTTTTGTAGCCTGCAGACCAAAACTGCACACAGGACTCCAGATGAGGCCTCACCAGTGTGTTATAAAGCTTCAGCAGAACATCCATGGACGTATACTGCACACATCAAGGCGCTATATAACCTGACATTCTGTTAGCCTTCTTAATGGCCTCTGAACACTGTCTGGTAGTTGATAATGTCGTGTCCACTACAACTCCTTAATCCTTCTCATAAGATGTCATTTCAAGTTTCAGCCCTCCCATTGTGTATTCAAACCTCACATTTTTCCTTCCTATGTGTTATACTTTACATTTACTAACATTAAATTTTATCTGCCACAACTCTGTCCAAGCCTGTATGCTGTTCAAGTCCTTCTGTGATGATTCAGTGGATCTGAGATTATATGCCAATCCACCTATCTTGGTGGCAGAGTGGTAGCGCTACTGCCTTGCAGTAAAGAGTACATGGGTTTGTGTCCCGGGTCCTGCCTGTGTTGTAGTACTTTGAATAGCGAGAACAACACTATAAAAATGTAATGAATTATTATTTGCAAACTCAATAAGCTTGTTACTTATATTCCTATCTAAATCATTTATACTGTACATATTAAAAATAGCAGCAGGCCCATACTGCCCCCTGCTGGACACCACTCTTAACATCAGCCACTTCTGATGAGGTTCCTCACATCATCACCTTTTGCTTCCTGTGTCTGAGCCAATTCTGCACCCACCTACAAACATCACTCTGACCTCCCCCTTCTTTTAGTCTGATGCCCAACTACTGTATAAATCTCCGACTTAAACTTACAATATCTTCATACATTTGTGATATCATCTATGTCCATATATTCAATCTCTTTTCGCTATTCTGTTATTTCACCGAGTAATAATTACCATTTGTTTGCGCTAATGTGATCTTTACTATCATTTTTTTGAGACTTTCGAATTTTAGTACTTTCATAACATCTAACCTGCTCTGCATGTGTATCAAGCCAGGGTTTTTGAACCTCTTAACGATGTTCGACTTTGTCTTCTACTCTTTGCCTTTTCTTCTTCTACTGTTTGTCTTTTATTTCCACCCACGCCTGGACCTGTTAGGTTTTCAGTTCATCTCTTGGCACAAAGTCTCATTTCACAGAACCTGAAATTATCTCTCTGAAAATGTCTTGTCTCGTCTCTCTCTGAAAAAGTCTCGTCTCGTCCTAAGATTTTTTTATATAATAGAGAGATTATATTGTAATTGTATTGTATTGTAATTAAAGTCTCTAGATTGTGAAGTTTGAGGCGTTTAGATGGAGTACAAAGACTAAACAACTGGCAACTGCTGATGTTCCTCTATGTACATGTAAAAATCATGCAGCACTTAGACAACTACCACTAATTTCTTGCTTATTCTTGTGTGTAACCATAAATCCAGAATTGTAAACCTAAACTTACTGATGACTGAGTGTTCAATTTGTCAGTGCTGCTGATCTCCTGTATTCTGTGGCTTTATTTAAGTTGTTATATCTCTAGTGACTACACAGTAATGGATTTGACAGGTTTGGAAACTGCTAGATATACTTGAGTGGGGTAAGCTAAAAAAATGGCACAGTTTTGTACACTTAAGCAACACATAATAGACATCATTTGATGTTCACTTTCGTTTTTTGCATGTGCATCACCTGAATGCCTCTGTCCTCCACCTCCAGTGCTCACAAGTGCTTAAAGATGGGTAAGATAATGTTTATGGGGGGGTTAGCTTAGGCTGGGTTCCATTTTCTAGACCCTCTGATACAAGCCTGTATGTTCAGCACCTCTGCTGGATGCTAAAACCGGAGAGAAGTGCTTTGGTTGTAACCACAGCTTCTCCTGTCTGTTCTTCTCTTCCACAGCTGCTGGATCAGTTCAGCTACAAATCTGGTGTACATCATTCACGGACCTATCCACGCGGCACTGGTGGTGAGTAGCCCGGCAGCAGGATATGCCAGTATCTACTTATGATTTTGCTGACGACCTTAGGACAGCTGCAACCTATTGCATTTTATGTTTTCAGAATGCTTTGCATGAGCTTAGACAAAGATTTGGTTCTTAAAATGGAAAAATGTGTTATTCATTTTGCAAGGAAACCATTACTCCCTGAACTTATAGTAAGTGCTGGCACACAACAAAAGGAAACAATGGAAGGTCTGTTTCTCATTCATTTATTTGGGTGTTTAAGTATACCATAGCAAAAACATTAATACAGGAATGAGACCGTCGGTATGATTATGGACATCCGAGGAGGCAAATGGAAGGATGTGTTATCAAGTGATAAGTAATGCAATACTAGACGTGAAGAGTAGAGACTTGGTGTAGCGCATGATTCATTTGAGTGAATGCAGCCTGCTCTTGACCATCTTAAATGCCTCTGGTTTTATGGGATGGACACCCTCTGTCACTTCTGCTGACTGTTTTGGTGCAGCAGTTCCTCACCTATTCATTTTTCCTAAAGGGCAGGGCAGAGAGACCATTTTCACTTCAGTATATTGTCATCTTCTTGTCATTCACATACTACTCATCTTGTACACTATTGTGTATAAGCTGCATTTTATTCCTTTTAAATGGCATTTTTATATAGAAACAATTGCATTATGATATAAGCGGATTAATTGAAGCTCATTTTGGCTTTTAACGGGTTGCTTGCCTATTCTACCTCACACACTTAAGACATTAGAACAATCTGGACAAGAGCAGGCCATTCAGCCCAATAAAGCTCACCATCCATCCATCCATCCATTTTCTAACCCGCTGAATCCAAATACAGGGTCACGGGGGTCTGCTGGAGCCAATCCCAGCCAACACAGGGCACAAGGCAGGAACCAATCCTGGGCAGGGTGCCAACCCACCGCAGGACACACACAAACACACCCACACACCTAGCACACACTAGGGCCAATTTAGAATCGCCAATCCACCTAACCTGCATGTCTTTGGATTGTGGGAGGAAACCGGAGCGCCCGGAGGAAACCCACACAGACACGGGAGAACATGCAAACTCCACGCAGGGAGGACCCGGGAAGCGAACCCGGGTCTCCTAACTGCGAGGCAGCAGCGCTACCACTGCACCACCGTGCCGCCCTAAAGCTCACCAGACCTATCCATTTAATTCCTCCAAAATAACATCAAATCAGGTTTGGAAGGTCCCTAAAGTCCTCCTGTCTACCACATTACACTCTTAAAAATTAAAGAGTGATGCCATAGCAGAACCATTTTTTGTTCCCAAAAGACCCATCCAAATAAAATGTATTTATGGATACTGCCAACCGAGGCGGCAAGTGGAAGGATGTGTCATCAAATGATGTTTAAAAAATGGAGAGTAAGATGTGATACTAGAAGTGAAGAGTAGAGACTTGGTATAGTGCAGAGTAAAAGTCCATGATAAATTTGAGTGAATCAATTCTTATGGGCTATGCCTCAAGAAAGCACAAACAGTAGCTTTCCATTCAGCTTTGATTTTACTTGTTACCTCTCCTATTCTGCTCTGGTCCTTTTCATTTTAAGGCACTGTGCCCATCCTATCTATCTCTCAGTTTGAACAAGCCTCCTGACCCATCGGCAGCAATTCCTTTTGAGGCCACTTTAAATCATTCCTGTTGTGAACTGGAAAGCCAGACGTGGCAAAAAGGGTGCAAGACCTCCTTAATGATCCACCAAGATCATTTCTGGCCTGTGAGGAAATGGCCATACCCAAGGCTGCCATCCACCAACTACAATCTGCAGGCATTGGCCTACCCAGGCTCAAAATGGGAAGCTAGCTTTAAATTTTTAAAAGGCTTTAAATGTTCAAAAACATATATTAAAAAGGTGGTATAAGGGAAAGGATAACTGTAAACGTATGGCTTGTTGAGACAACCCAAAGCAAACTTTTTTTCTACATTGAAAATCATGTTCTAACCCACTCATTCCTGAAAAGAGTCATGGGGGGGTTGCAGGAGCCTATGCCAGATAAAATAGGGTACAAAGCAGGAACACATGCTGGTCAGGGCACCAGGCCATCACAGGGCAAACACACATACACATACACACACCCCAGCCACACACTATGGCCAGTTTAGCATCACCCATCAACATAACCTGAAGTTCTTTGAGCTGTGGGAGGAAACTGGAGCACCAGGAGGAAACCCACGCAGACACAGGAAGAACATACAATTGCCACACAGGGGAAGACCCGGAACGTGTACCCTCACTGTGAGGCAGCAACGCTATCAATGGGTTCCCATGAACACCCTAATGTGAAACTTGGACATACGGTATTTATAAAAGAACAAAAACAGAAAAAAAGGGAAAAGAGGAAGAAAACAAGCTCAACAAAAAGGAAACCCCAGACTAACAAGCCCCAATATGAAATCCAAAAGCAAAATCCAATAATAGAAGTGAAAAATCCAGAACCGGAAAATATCAACAGAAAATAAAACTCACAGAACTCCAAGAAGCAGTGAATGATCCACAGCTGAACCTTCTCACTGACCTCAATATAAAGGCCAAGGGAGTAACATTACGGTGGTCCCGACTCCTGGGTCTCTGCCTATGAAACACAAGGTATGGATTATCATTTAAAGATATAGTATGCAAAACATAACGGAAATGATATGAAGAAATGATAAAAAATAATTCAATTAAACATAAAATACACATAATCCCTGGCTGAAACAGAATTCCAGAGAGAGAGTTGAAGTCTGTCTCGAAAGCACAAAAGCAGAGGGTCACAGCATTTTGCAAGTACACCATCCATCCCATCCAAGTTCAGTCTTATTGGTCTGAATGTTGTTACATCATTCCATCCATCCATTGTCCAACCTGCTATATCCTAACTACAGGGTCACGGGGGGTCTGCTGGAGCCAATCCCAGCCAACACAGGGCACAAGGCAGGAAACAAACCCCGGGCAGGGTGCCAGCCCAAACGCAGGGCACACACACACCAGGGACAATTTAGGATCACCAATGCACCTAACTTGCATGTCTTTGGACTGTGGGAGGAAACCCACGCAGACACGGGGAGAACATGCAAACTCCACACAGGGAGGACCTGGGAAGCAAACCCAGCCCTCCTTACAGCGAGGCAGCAGCGCTACCCACTGCACCACCGTGCTGCCCTTGTTACATCATTTTTAACTTTATTTCATAGCTTTACCTTTTTCATTTACAGTAAAGGTTAATTTAGTGACTTCAGTTCTAGTGTTATATCCATGTGTTAGGGGAAGGCATACAAACTTTTTGCCCAAAATAAAACATGTTCTCAAAACATGTTAACCAAGTGATGTGAGCATTTGATGACATTGCTCAAAGGTTCAATCTTGTCCTGGTTACATTTTACATCAGTTATATACTGTATGTGAATAACAAATTTTTTTTTAATAAAATTATGGCACGCATAATGAATTGTGCTTGGAATTCTATGTTATTATGGTCAACCCAGAGTCAGACTAGGCGTGATATTTAATGATCCGTTTTACAGTGTAACACATAAATAACACTGAACAGTATTCTGCTGCCATCTAGTGGATGAAACAACATTATGCTGCATTATCACTCCATGGGTTAGTGCCTTGCTTTATCTAAACATGGGATACAAATAATAATATATAATAATCAAATAATAAAGCAATAATCTCAATCTCTTGAGTGTGTACATTTAAATGTCATTTGTCACTGTGCTGTGTAAGTGTTATATTGTATCACATTATGACTTGAGCATCTGGGCTTGTCAATGCGCATATATATATATATATATATATATATATATCTAAGCATCATCATCACTATTGCCCATGTTTTCTCTATACTCGTTACCAGGAACACAGCCATCAATGCCTGACTTCTCACAGCACGGCTAACTTAGTCACCTTATTTCATCATTATGTGGATTATGAATTAGTTATGATTTTGTTTTAGTCATTTACTCATAAACGCGGCTGATACATGTCAGTGTGTTAGTCTCCTTATGGATCATTATAGTAATGTGCTATAGCAAGATGTTAATTTTGGGAGACATAGTGGCATCTAGCGTCTGCAACAATTTATTTCTTGTATAACCCAAATCACTCAAGGAAAGCCTCAATGGACTTTAATGGGCTCTGTTATTTGACAGCCTGCCTGTCTTTGTGCTCAAGTTATAATGTTAAAACCTTCTGTACTTATACAGTGGTGTGAAAAACTATTTGCCCCCTTCCTGATTTCTTATTCTTTTGCATGTTTGTCACACAAAATGTTTCTGATCATCAAACACATTTAACCATTAGTCAAATATAACATAAGTAAACACAAAATGCAGTTTTTAAAATGGTTTTTATTATTTAGGGAGAAAAAAATCCAAACCTACATGGCCCTGTGTGAAAAAGTAATTGCCCCCTTGTTAAAAATAACCTAACTGTGGTGTATCACACCTGAGTTCAATTTCCGTAGCCACCCCCAGGCCTGATTACTGCCACACCTGTTTCAATCAAGAAATCACTTCAATAGGAGCTGCCTGACACAGAGAAGTAGACCAAAAGCACCTCAAAAGCTAGACATCATGCCAAGATCCAAAGAAATTCAGGAACAAATGAGAACAGAAGTAATTGAGATCTATCAGTCTGGTAAAGGTTATAAAGCCATTTCTAAAGCTTTGGGACTCCAGCGAACCACAGTGAGAGCCATTATCCACAAATGGCAAAAACATGGAACAGTGGTGAACCTTCCCAGGAGTGGCCGGCCAACCAAAATTACCCCAAGAGCGCAGAGACGACTCAGTCACAAGAGAGGTCACAAAAGACCCCAGGACAACGTCTAAAGAACTGCAGGCCTGCAGGTTTTTCACACCACTGTAGTTAAGAAAACACTTGTGTAATAGAGTATAGGTAAACTGAAAATGTTTTTGATAGACGACCTTGCTGTTCCTCAAGCTTATATCATTCATCCTGCTAGATCCTTTCAAGCTCCATTAGATTAGTTGGGGGAGCATCTGTAAATATCCTCCTATATAGTGCCTTTTCTATCTATCTTTCTATCTGTCTGTCTTTCGTATAGTGCCCTTCTTATCTATCTATCTATCTATCTATCTATCTATCTATCTATCTATCTATCTATCTATCTATCTATCTATCATAGAGTGCCTTTCATATCTATCTATCTATCTTTTATATAGTGCCTATCTATCTATTATATAGTGCCTTTCATATCTATCTAACTATCTATCTATCTATCTGTTATATTATATCTTTCATATCTATCTATCACTAGCTGCCCCCCACGGCTCCGCCCACGCAGTAGTGAAACAGGACAAATTTTAAAAATAATTAAAAAAAAATATATATCACTTTGGCCAAGCAGAAAGTTGGTACTCTCTAACGTCAAATGTTGGCACTGTATCTGATCGTATTCAGCTCTGTGTACCCCGGGTGGGAAGAAGAGCACTTGACCATGATATCTCTTACAGTCAGCAGCTACCGCCTAAAACACACATAGCTCTGATCTCTCTCAAAAATGTCAAACATTACTCCTTAACAATCTCTAGATGTTAATGTCCGCTGAGCAAACCGGTATCGCTAGCTAAGCGGAAGCAAGGGACACTCCAACATGTGGCGAGATGTAGAGCGACTCGAATGGAGGCTGGCGTGTGAGTAAGGAGGCCCCCGTCCACTTCCCCATCCCCTCGGCCTGCAGTCTCTCTCTTGGATTCATGCAAATAAATCGGTACAGCAAGCAAATTATGATACTCAATAAGTGAAGTCGAAAAATCAACCAGAATGTTCAAGCAAATTATAGAAAAAAATACAACCTAAATCCGTTAAGTAATTCTCTTGTGAAAAGCAGACAGACAGACAGATGTTGGATTTTACATATATACTAGCTGTGTAAGCCCGTGCTGTAAAAAGCCCGGGGTCCTAGAAACTATTGAAATTATCAGAAAAAAAATTGAAATGTAGAGATGTCAGGTAAATGAAAGGAATGACTTTGGTCATGTAGGTTTGGATTTTTTTTCTCCCTAAATAATAAAAACCATCTTTTAAAAACTGCATTTTGTGTTTACTTGTGTTATATTTGACTAATGGTTAAATGTGTTTGATGATCAGAAACATTTTGTGTGACAAACATGCAAAAGAATAAGAAATCAGGAAGGGGGCAAATAGTTTTTCACACCACTGTAGATGGCCAATCTGTCATGACCACCTCAGAAATACAACACAACAGTACAAATGACTTTGTTCTTTCTTGGCGCTCCTCACCAAGTGCAGGCACAGAGTGACAAATCTCAAGGCAAAATGCAAGAATAGATGACACCACTCACTAAATACACAACAATCCCATATAAGGATGTGTATTTGTTCGAATACATCCAAAACAAAGTAGAAAGTAATTCAATGAAAAACATTTTTCCATCATCTAATTGTAGAACCTCAGCCAGACTGTAGAAATGAGCAGACAAGTCAGTCACAGAGTCCTGGAGAACTCAGCCAGCTAGACGCCTCCCTCTACTGGCCATTCTACAGCTGAGTCAGTGCTGTGCTGGCCAATCAGATGACAGAACCCTCCTACCACGTGATTCCAGTTCTCCTTTACCTGAAATGACCTTTTCATAGGCAGGCAAACACCTTGGCAGTAGAGCAGTGGTACCAAGTGCCACATGAGGATATCGAGAAGAGAAACAGAGTACTGTATGTACTGTGGTTGTCCTGCATATTCAGTTACCTGATGACTATAAGCTGACCCGCATACCAAGTGATGTGCTGGCGGTCTGTCCAGGGTTTTTCTTGCCTTGTGCCCAGGGCTCCTGGGATAATCTCCACCATGTCACCCTGAACTGAATTAAGTCATTTTGAGAAAATATACTGTATATGTGATATCTGGGTTAAATTGGAGGTCACTTTTAAATCAAATTTTGTGAGGCAAAGTGCTACTCTTTACTGAGAGGCAAACAAGGTAAACATGTTGCTATAATTAATATAATGTGTTCATAAAATTATTGACCTTCTCATACTATTTATTTTTTAAATGACTGCTCTTGGATTATGTTATTTCTTTTTTTTTCCTCCAGGTGAATTTGATTTTCCTGCTGAATATCATGCGGGTCCTTATAACCAAGATGAAGCTGACCCATCGGGCAGAGTCTTACACCTACATGAAACTTGTGCGCGCCACCCTCATCCTCATACCCTTGTTGGGCATTCAGTTTTTGCTGGTTCCTTGGACACCCAAAGGCCGGTTGGTGGCAGAAATCCATGAATTCATCACAAGCATATTTTTACACTACCAGGTAGTCCAATAAATTATGAGGTACCTGTTACAGGCTCTTATGAAATGGAGTGGGGTCTCTACCCAGGCAACTTGCCATTTTGTATTTTATAGTTAGGATTGTATTCTCAAATGTTGGACTTAAATAAGTGGTTACGAAAATGATTAAGATGGCTGGATGAGAAGGTGACTAAGACTTCCCATCCACTTTCAGCATTCATTTAAAAAAGGCTAGAGATGTATAAAAATAGGACCTACAGAAAAACACCAAGACTGTTTCAAAGGGTTGACACAATGCACTGGCACAGTCAATAAAGAAGAAAGATCATAATGAAGACTAACAGGAAAATACTGCACTCCATTTAAATAAATATAAGCTAGTAAGATCTGGGTTAGTGCCGTCTTTCAGCTTGTTTGCCACCTTACATTCAATTACTGTATGCTGGCACTGGCTCCAGCTCACCACAACCCAGAACTGGACAAAGATAGCTGAATGCATTATGTTTGCCTAATTTAACTTGCAATACGACTTACCGATAAGATACTGAGCAACTGTATCATCTTTAGTTTTGTCAAAAAAGACAAACACTTATGACTTATCGAAATCCCCTTAACTGAAATTCCATTCCACACAATTTTCCTTGATTTCCACCTCTACTCCACAGTTAAAAATTAGATTGTGATTAAAGTACGCATTGCAGAGTTTCATTTAAAGGGATTTACAGACATTTCGGTCACAGCTTGTTGAAATGACAGCACTTTCTCTACACGGTCCCCCCATTTCAGAGCACCAAAATGTTTGGGACGACTGGTGATTTCTCAGGTGGGTTTCATTGCTTCATCAGATACCTCAGCTTGCTTCTACCCTTTGGAGTCTGCAGTCGCCATTGTTCAACATGAGGACAAGAGCTGTGCCAGTGAAAGACAAATAAGCCATTATGAGCCTGAGAAACAAGATTAAAAACAATGGAGACAAACCTTAGGATGAGTGAAATCAACTGTCTGGAATATCATGAAGAAGAAAGATCACTCTGGGGAGCTCAGTAATCACAAATAGACTGGTGAGCCAAGGAAGACCTTCACTGCTGAAGAATCCTCACTACGGTCCACAAAAAGCCCCCAATGCCTGTCTGATGGATCAGAAATAGTCTTCAGGGGGTAGATGTGGATGTGTCAGAGATGACTGTCAGCAGAAGACTTCATGAACAGAAACACAGAGGCCACACTGCAAGACGCAGACCATAAAAACAGGATGTCCAGATTACAGTTTGTGCCGGAGGACTTGAAAGAGCCTGTTGAATTCTGGGAAAGGGCCTTGTGGGCAGATGTGACAATGATGAACCTGATCAGAGTGATGGTGAGAGCAAAGTGTGGAGACCAAAAGGAACTGCCGGAGATCCAAAGCAGACCACCTTATCTGTTAGACATGGTGATGGGGGTGTCATCACTTGGGCATGTATGGCTGCCACAGAGACTGGCACACTTCTCTTCATTGATGATGGAACTGCTGACAGTAGTGGCACAATGAATTCTGAGGTGTAGAGAAATATCTGATCTGCTCAAATTCAGTAAATGTCTCCAAACTCACTGGATGGCACTTCATCCTAAAACAAGATAATGAGACCAAACACACTGCTGAGGCAGCACAGGAGTTTACCAAAGCTAAAAAATGGAAAATTCATGAATGGCCAAACCAGTCACCTGATTTAAATCCAATTGATCAGGCCTTCCACATGCTGAAGAGAAAACATAAGGGGACAAGATCCCAAAATGAGCAGCTGCTGAAGATGACTGCATTAGAAGGTTGGCAGAGCATCACCAGAGAAGATCCTCAACACCTGCTGATGTCTATGATATGTGACACAGTCCTAATTTAATAGACCTGTCATTGCTATGTCCAAACATTATGGTGGCCTGAAATGAAGGGAACCGTGTAGAAAAAGTACAACAGAAATGTATGGCAATCCCCATAAATGAAAGTCTGCAATGTGCACTTTGTGAATGTGAATTTTCTGATTTGAAATTTTAAACTGTGGAGCAGGGGGGGGGGCATCAAGCAAAAATGTGTGCAATATGATATGAAGGAGATTATGGAGGGAACTGTACATATATATATATACTGTGTGTGTACATATTATGGGGTGCCAAACAGGCAAATACATTGATTTTCTGAATATATAAAGTCAAAACTTGAATATATAAAGTCAGCGTCGGTATATATAAAGTCAAAACCTGTTTCTGAATATATAAAGTCAGCACTGGAATATATAAAGTCAAAACTTGAATATATAAAGTCAGCGTTGGAATATATAAAGTCAGCGCTGGAATATATAAAGTCAGCGTCGGAATATATAAAGTCATTCCCGAATATATAAAGTTAAACCTTAAATATATAAAGTCAAAAACTGAGTATATAAAGTCAGCATTGGAATATCCATCCATTTCCCAACCCGTTGAATCCGACCACAGGGTCACGGGGGTCTGCTGGAGCCAATCCCAGCCAACACTGGGCGCAAGGCAGGAACCAATCCTGGGCAGGGCACATGCATCATTTTCAAAACATTAACCGAACAGTGTTTTTTTAAGTTATTTTTCAGAATACGTTTTTGTTAACTTAGTTCAGTTTTTTTAGTTTACTAAAAATGTGCCTGAGTTGCTTCAATCAATATATTTTGACTTTGACTTTATATATTCAGGAATGACTTTATATACTCCGACGCTGACTTTATATATTCAGGTTTTGACTTTATATATTCGGGAATGACTTTATATATTCCAGCGCTGACTTTATATATTCAAGTTTTGACTTTATAAATTCCGACACCGACTTTATATATGCAGAAAATCAATGTATTTGCCTGTTTGGCACCCCATAATATATATATATATATATATATATATATATATATATATATATATATATATATATATATATATATATATATATATATATATATATACAGTGACACCTTGAGATACGAGTTTAATTCGTTCCATGACCAAGCTCTTAAGTCAAAATACTCTTATCTCAATTCAGTTTTACCCATTGAATGAATTGAAATGCCATTAATCCGTTCCAGACCCCCAAAAAACACTGCAATTTTTTTCTTACATGTTTTTAAATAAGAAACATGTACTTATAAATAACAAATATTGTATAAAAACACAATACAATAGAACGTACTGCAATAAACTGGTTTTGTTAAGTAGAGTATAGTATAATGTACAGCATTTACCTTGGAGATCAGACGAGTTGAAGATGCTATCGGAAAGGCTGAACTGAATAACTGAATTCACTGATTTTTGCCCTTTTCGCCGCACCTTCCTCACTTTCATCTGCCGGAGTTTTCGATAAAAACCTGTCCAATGAGGTCTGTTTCATCCTCTCTTTCAGAATGTTTCTAAAATGCGTTAGGAAAGTGTCATTAAATGCAGCTGCTGCACGATCAGTTGTAACTTTTTCAGGATGCTTCTTTTCAATAAAGTTAGGCGTTAAGCAAGTGTCATTAAATAGCCCTGCTGCACTATCTGTTGCAATTTTTTTCAGGGTTATCTCTTAAATAAACTCAAGTGTTAGGCAAGCGCCTTTAAATAGCTCCGCTGCACGATCAGTTGCAACTTTTTCAGGGTGTTTCTTTTCTTTAAAGTTTGAAACTTTTTCCCGAATTGCAAACACTTCCTTTATCTCACTTTATGAGGTAACGTCCTCCGCCACTGCCTCCTCCTGCAATACCGATCACCTGCAAAACCTCCGTATGTTGCCACGTCTGTAGTTCTGTCAACTCCTCCGTCGTCAGTTCCTCCCAATGTGCGGCGACAAGCACTTTGATGGCTCGTATTTCGAATTTTGGCTCGTAACTCAAGGCAAAAATCGACCTAGTGACGGCTCATGTCTCAAAATACTCGTACGTTGGGGCACTCGTATCTCAAGGTACTACTGTGTATATATATATATATATATATATATATATATATATATATATATATATATATATATATATCTATACTAATAAACGGCAAAGCCCTCACTGACTCACTCACTGACTGACTGACTCATCACTAATTCTCCAACTTCCCGTGTAGGTAGAAGGCTGAAATTTGATAGGGTTATTCCTTACAGCTTACTTACAAAAGTTGGGCAGGTTTCATTTTGAAATTCTACGCGTAATGGTCATAACTGGAAGCTGTTTTTCTCCATTTACTGTAATGGAGATGAGCTTGAAACCCGTGGGGGCGGAGTTTTGTGTGACATCATCACGCCTCCCACGTAATCACGCAGTACGTAGAAAACCAGGAAAGGGCCCAAAAAGCGCTTAAGAAAACATGTATTATATAATTGAGAAGGCAGCGAAACAATAAGAAGCGAGCGAGTGACATATACAACCATATTCATGAGTTCTGCTACTTCGGAAACAAAGCACGATGTAAACCTACACTTTAAATTAAGTTCATAGACAGGCTGGCGCTGGCGTTTGTAATTTAGTGCCTGCCCATATAAGGCCGTCCGTCAGCGGCAATCCAATAGCAAACTGCCACGGGTAAATATTCACGGGTGAAGGACTGTGCTTATGGAGAGGAAGATGAGATGGTCAGGGTGGTGTTTGACACAAACTCAGCGAAACTGCGAGAGAAAGTTTTAAGTGCCAGGACTAAGGTAACATTAAATACAGCCAAGGACATAGCACCAGATGGCACCAGCACAGCTGGGAACCTTCGATGCATGTACACCGAGCGGCTCACTTGAACTGACGCAGTGCACAGATAAAAAGCAACAGTTGCAAAGAGCGCTGAACAAAAACCGAATTACACAATTGAAAAGGCAGCAAAAAAATATGAAGCGTCTGATACATACAAGCATATTCATAAATGCAGCTACTGTGGAAACAAAGCACACGGTGGAAAAAGTCAATGTCCCGCTAAAGGAAGACAGTGTAAAAAAACCGTGCATGCAGTGTGTCGGGTCTCAGATAAAGAAGAAGACGAGCTGTTTATTGATGCAGTAAGAAACGAATCGATGAATGAAACCTGTCATCTTTACAACGATTGACAAACACGGAATGTAACTTGAACACAACACATCCTACAAATACGAACCTGATTGAAAGAAATAATGATAATCAAATCCTTGATGACAGCAACACTCAGTAACACTCACAAAACAAATACTGTATATTGACAGTCATGTTACGTTATTTTTAAAATGTTCCCTTTTCTTTTTCATAGCTTCTTTAACACACTACGTCTCCGCTGCGATACGCGGGTATATATATATGTATATATATACCCCGATATACATACTCGAATAATGGATACTTTATTCGCCATCAATGACTGTTTTGGTAAAGCCATACACAGTGTATTCATTAGATGAACGGTAAAAAAGTAAGAGCGAGGGGAGGATGACTTATTGAGGCATGCAAGCAAAACCACAATAGCACGCGGGCTCGATGTACGAAAAAATATATCTTTTCAAGTTCTATTTACTCCATATGTGTCAAACTCAAGGCCCACAGGCAACATCCGGCCCAACGTGTAATTATATCCGCCCGAGATCATTTTATATACTGTATTATTGTTATTAATGGCCCGGGGATATGAAGCGCTGGTAACACAATAAACTACAGATCCCATAATGCAGCGCTTCAGCTGCCTTGCCAACACTTACGCGTCCCCCCGTCTCTTCAGTCGTTTCCTTACTTTGCGAAGGAAGCAGCTTTCTCAGAGCTTCTGCACTGTTTTATAAACGAACGATATATAAGAAAGTCCTTTTTCCTTGCTTCGCCAACGAAGCAGCCTTTTATTTAATCCACGGGTTCTCCGCTCTTTCATTGTTCATGTATTACGATTGTTATAGTTATTGTGTAGGTTTTATTTAATCCACGGGTTCTCTTCTGTGTTCACTGCGGTGTCTTCTTTCGTTTACGACCTTCGCCAAGGAAACAGAAACTTACAACCACCGAAACTTTGTAACGGCACAAGACTTCAGGTCACATCTCTACAAAACAACCTAATTGAAGCAACTATATTTACTGGCAGTGCTTCAGGTGACACAGTTTTTATTCCTCGCATCCCCGTTATACCATCTAATCTCCCATTTCAATTCAAACGCGTTCAATTTCCAGTAAGGCTCTGCTTCGCAATGACAATTAATAAGTCTCAGGGACAAACACTACAAAAGGTTGGCATTGATTTGAGGCGGATTGCTTTTCACATGGCCAACTGTATGTTGCATGCTCAAGAGTGAGCTCAGCACACAGCTTAGTCATATTACAACCAGAGGGCCGAACTGACAACGTGGTATACAGAGAGATCCTTAACAATTAATTTTTTACATATTTTCGTTCAGTCTAAAAATGTTTACTTTTTTATTAATAAAAATATTCAGACAGTATTTCACCGCTGCGAAGCGCGGGTATTTTGCTAGTATAATATATATATATATATACTGTGTGTATATATATATACATATATATACACATATATATACACAATGTATATATTGTATATATATTATAATAAAAAATACTGGGACAAAACAACAGTTTTTAGCCTGGGATGAGACGTGACTTTTTCAGAGAGATACTTTCACATTTCGCAAGACGAGACTTTGTGCCAAGAGATTTAACCACGCCCGGGGCCGGAAATAAAAGGCAAAGAGTAGACGACAAAGTAGAACATTGTAGAGAATTCAGAAACGTTGCTATACACATGCAGAGCAGGTCAGAGATAATGAAAGTACTAAAATTCGAAAGTCTCAAAAAAATTATAGTAAAGAATGCATTAACGCAAACGAATGGAAATTATTACTCGGTGAAATAACAGAACAGTGAAAAGAGATCAAATATATTGTTTGGATTTAAACTTTAAGTCGGAGACTTGTAGATTGTCTAATTTGTGTTGCCATCAGGGAAAAGTAGTGTTTCTTCCCAATGAAGAGCCCTATCCTCGAGAATTAAAAGATTTTGATGTTTGGTGAAAGTGAAATCCACAAACACGAGCGGCAGAGACGTGAACAGGCTGGCGCATAGCACGGGCCCGGAGGTTGGCGAGCAGGTTGTGAAGCCCTCTAGTGAAAATAAGTGTTGATCAAGTCAATGTATTTCTCAGTAAATATATTTACACATAATTCGTAACTTATTTCTTTTGATTTTTTTCTGTGTGTGGATTACTTGGGTTGTTACTGACATCTGGTGAATGTTTCATGTTAATAGCCACATTAGAAATATATTTATTGAGAAAAACATTGACACGCTCAATACTTATTTTCCCCGCTGTATATATATCTCACATATACACACATATGTATATATGCACATTCATAAATAACATTTTGCAGGAAGAAAGAAGATAACATCTAATCAAGAAAAAGAAGTACATTCTCTTATCACATTTTCACACATTGGTCTGAATGTCTAGCTCTCATCAGATTTGTTTTTATGTTCGTATTTTCAAATTCTTCCTTATTTGAAATTCACATAAAGTATAATACACACGGGTAGAGTTTAATGATTAATTGGTGTCTATATCAATATTTCCTTTTTATTTTCAATACAGTGCTTTTCCCGTGTATCTACTTTGCTCAATGCTTAAGATATGATAAGGGTTTAAATGTGTAGCTAGATATTTTGGACTATAGGAGGCATCAGTGTGCCCCAAACACCAGTCACAAGTGCCATGAATACAGTCTCAGGCATCCCGGTACCTTAGCAGGCTTTTTAAAGTGTGTTCAGCCCAGTATAACATAGACAAAAACTTTCCAGTCTCCTTCCACTTTTCTTTTGTGAGCGCTGTCCTCTTCCTCCCGACTCTGACTCACAGTGTGAGGTGAAATGCCACCCTTTAAGTTGTACTCAGGAGTACCTCCAAGTACCATGGCATTGCATGACGGAAGCACTTCTGGTTACCACTCAATGACCCCGACAGGGCTGCTACAAGTCCCAGGCAACCCTACAGTTGTCCAAACCGGGACCAAATCTGAGGAGCACTCTCACCTCTCGAACTGAGGTCTGAACTGTTCCTGATACAGTGCCTTCCCCAGTCTATCCATGATTATGCTTTCACCCTGACTTGGATAAGAATTGGGAACCATCTCAGCTGGGTGGCACCAGCATCCTCCTTGCTCTTCCATTACATCTTCCCGGCAGGGCAAGAACTCACCCTCCATCCCAGAAGCGATCCCAGTCCATCCTTTATGGCACTTACAACAGATGCAGTATGAAAGGCACTATTTAATCAGATAGATATTTAAATTTTAAAGAAAACCTTACAATTATATAATAATAATACAGTGCATTTATATAGCACCTTTCCCATGCTCTATATTTTCTTACATGGAAATGATGATGGGTTTTTCCATTTTTTAACAGAACATGTAATATTTATAATTTCTCATGTTTCTTATAATTCTTCAAGCTAATCTGTCATTTTAATTAATAAGCAAATTCCACTTTTAGTCAGATATACAGATAGATATAATACAGTATATGAATGGCACCTTTGCTATATTGTAAGCCACAGTTTCACATATAATCAGTCAAGATTCTTTGCCAGTCAATATTAGACATATATAAACAAAAGACCAGTGTGTGCGTGCGTGTGTGTGCGTGTGCGTGCGTGTGCGTGTGTGTGCGTGCGTGTGCGCGTGTGCGTGCGTGTGTGTGCGCGTGTGCGTGTGTGTGTGTGTGTGGGGCAGTCTGCTCTGCTCACGCTCAACCACAGCCACTAGATGGCACATGCATGCACTTTTACATTTTTCAGTGCTTGCATGCACCTCAGTTCTCATTACGAAAGACGTGTGTGTGTGTGTGTGTGTGGAGCAATCCACTCTGCTCACACTCAACCACAGCCACAGGAGTTGGTATGAATTCTGCAAAAGACATAGGAGCATAATTTATACAAGTGTGACTTGCACTTGGTGAGATGGCGCATGCCTGCACTTTAAAATTCTTTCGTCACTCGCATGCCCCTCACTTCTCATTCAGACTCAGCTTTGTGGTTCATGCACGTTGTACGTTCACACATCGAGCTACCATACGTTTGCCTGAGAACAGTTCCAGCCTGTCCCGCTCAATTTGTGCCATGGCTTCACTCGACTACACGTCCATTTTGGACAAGATACCACCTGTCTCGACCCACTTAGCTGACGCCAATACTGTAAACCTTACTTGTGAGTCTTCAGGTTGTTTTTTGTCCCAAATAACACACACAGCTAGTTTTTTTTTTTCTTATTTAAATGTTAAATTTGATAGTAATCAGTTAATCATAAATTCTGTCATCCTGTTTTTACATACAATGCTGTTGTCTATATTTCCACAGGGTCTTTTGGTGGCCACAATATTCTGCTTCTGTAATGGCGAGGTGAGTATTTATTTATTTATTTCTATTTTTAAACCACTGAAGAGATGGAGGAGAGAGAGAACTTAGGTGAATAAAGCTGGTGAGCGTTTTGAGCTGAATGGCCTGTTTTCAACAAAACTGTTCTAATGATGCGTTTACTGTATCATAAATGACTCATACAGTATCCTGTAGTTATCACATGTAACTACCCCGAGTATTTGACAAAAGTAAAAAGAACACTTCATTCTAGTAAACCAAAAGCTAACGACATCAAGTGCAGCTGCTAAACAAGTTTTTCTCCATGTAAAACTGGACATCCTGTTGGGTGTGGAGGGTAGTTTTAATTTCTTTTAGTGTTTTGACCCCAGGACGATTCATAGCTGGCATCCCCTACATGGGAAGAGTACACATTCTTCCCATTTTTAATTTTCCTCCCTCAGCCCGAAGTGATACTGACTGGTGTATCTAAAAGGGTTTAGGTGGGCTTCTGTCAATCAGCTATACAATATCGAGTCTGCTCAGCCCAGTTCTGTGCCACTGGGCAGCACTGGCTATAAGGTAGGAACCATCCCTGCATGGAGTACCAGGCCATTACAAGCAGCACTGACACCTACACAGGGCCAAAAAACAGACATCAGTTAACCTAACAGGCGTAGGGATGTGGGAGGCAAAACAAAAATGTGAGGAGAAGTGCTAAGCACTACACCACCACCAATCATTGAGTCAGTCTTTAATTTTTAAAGGATGCAAGTGCTTCACAAAGCAAGTAAGAATGCAGTGCAGTACCAAATCTACAAACTGATCCATATAATAAAGTCCCCATGGCAAATGTAAATAACAACAAAAAATGCCCCCCTGACAGACATGATTAGTCTACCTGTATTACCTGCAGCCATAACACATGCACTTCAGAAGAGGTCACCCACCTGAAGCTAAGAAAGTTCGGGCACCGCCAGCACTTGGATGAGAGATGATCTAGGAACAGCTCTAGTCGCTGCTGGAAGAGGTGTTTGTAAGGCCAGGATGGGGTCCTTACCCTGCAGTCTGAATATGGGTGCCAATGTCCCAGTGCAGTGCTCTGAATAAGGCACCCTCCTTGGATGAGACGTAAAACTGAGGTCCTGGCTCTCTGTGGTCATTAAAAACCTCTGGGCATCTTTTCAAAAGAGCAGAGTGCATCTTGATGTCCGGGCTAAATTGCCCACTGCAGCCTTGTAATTCTGGCCCCGTAATCATCCCCTGTCTCTAACTGGTTAATGTATGGTGAGTGTACTGATGCCAAAATGGCTGCCGTTGCAACATCCAGCTGCATGCTACACATTGGTGGTGGCTGAAGTGGTTCCCCTTTGTCTAAGCACTTTGAGCAGTGAGAAAAGTGATATATAAATGGAATTAATTGAACTGATACCTTGAGTAACACTTTACCCAACTATTACTCATTTACTTCTATGCAACAAGATCTTAACAAACACTTCCTTGGGTCTTCATTAACGTTTACAAAGCATCAGTAAAATGTTTATTCATCTCTGCACTGTGACCTACTAACTGCCTACCCTGGGAGTTTCCTGGGACCCCAAGTTGGCAGCAGACCCTCCCCAGTTGCATTCTCTCATCTCTGAAACACAGTCAGACTCCGTCCTCGTCTTTCCCTTTGTGATGCTGAAAAGCTGGCTCATGCCTTTGTCTCCTCCAGGCTGGATTATTGTAATGCACTCCTCATCGGGATATCCGACAAGAGCCTCCAAAAGCTCCACCAAATTCAAAATGGTGCTGCAAGGATCCTGATGAGGGTGCAGAAATATGAGCGTATGTCACCAATCCTTCGGTCACTTCATTGGCTCCCTATTCACCTCCGTATCGAATACAAACTCTGTTTGCTCTCTCATCAGTGTATTCATGGAAATGCTCCACAATACCGTAAGGAACTCCTTATATTATAATGATTACCTCTCGTCTGAAGAAGGGGCCCTGAGATTGTAATCTCTTTAGTTAGCAAATAAAATGGGGGCAATTTACTTGACTTGTCACTACATCCATAATGGCTAACACGGTACAACACCCTAGTACTACAATCTACTACAAGAATCCTCCATTTTGCAAATACCTACCGCCTTCGCCCCCCTATGATGGGTGACTGAGCCTTTGTAGTCGCTGCTCCACAGCTCTGGAACGCCCTACCAGAGAACTTGAGAGCACAGCAGATTGTGGGCCGTTTTAAAAAACAGCTAAAGACTTTTCTAGTTAGGAAAGCTTATTAACAAGAACGCCATTATTTATTGTTGTTTTATCTCTGTTTTTATCGTGTTTTCATCCATCCATCCATTATCCAACCCGTTATATCTTAACTACAGGGTCACAGAGGTCTGCTGGAGCCAATCCCAGCCAACACAGGGCACAAGGCAGGAAACAAACCCCGCGCAGGGCACCGGACCACACTAGGGACAATTTCGAATCGCCAATGCACCTAACCTGCATGTCTTGGAACTGTGGGAGGAACCCCACGCAGACACGGGGAGAACATGCAAACTCCACGCAGGGAGGACCCAGGAAGTGAACCCAGATCTCCTAACTGCGAGGCAGCAGCGCTACCCACTGCGCCACCGTGCCTCCCCTTATCTTGTTTTTGTCTTTGTTAAAATAGCACTTTGAGATTTAAAGGTGGCATGGTGGCACAGTGGTTAGCGCTGCTGTCTCACAGTAAGGAGACCTGGGTTTACTTCCTGGGTCCTCCCTGCATGGAGTTTGCATGTTCTCTCCGTGTCTGTGTGGGTTTCCTCCCACAGTCAAAAGACATGCAGGTTAGGTGGATTGGCGATTCTAAATTGTCCCTAGTGTGTGCTTGATGTCCTGGCGTCCTGCCCGGGGATTTGTTCCTGCCTTGTGCCCTGTGCTGGCTGGGATGGGCTCAAGCAGACCCCCGTGACCCTGTATTAGGATATAGCGGGTTGGAAGATGACTAACTTTGAGATTAACTACTAATGTAAAGTGCCTCATAAATAAAATGAATTATTATTATTATTAGTTGAGAATGCCTGACTCTGACTGACTTCATTTCTCGTTACCCACAGGTTGTGGCAGTGATCAAGCGCGTGTGGATGCAGTACAAGTTTCAATGTGGCGGCAGGCTTGGGGTCAGTGAGCTGCACTCTAATTGCAACACCAGCTCCACCGTGGAAGACATAAGGACAGGACTGACAAATGGGAAAAGCAGCGAAGTGTGCAGTGCAGGAGGGGTGGACGACTCGGCCAAACCAGCCAACATGATCACCCGCGTTTAACAGATCAATGTGTTTGAATGCATGCCCACTGTGAACGTGCTCTACTTGACCCCATGAGGGTGTTTTGGGAGAGGTTTTTTTTTTCCAATTGTGATTTAACTGGAAGATTCCAACAGGCCAATAGAAAGGATAGGAGCAAAGGAATTAAAAGGAATTCAGAAAATCACAAAAGAATTGGAAGTCTGGCATGCTTAAAGTGCCATCCCTGTCTTAATGCTGTTTTACCAAGCGTACCAATGGAGTGGCTGCATTAAACCAATAAAAGGTGGACCAGTTAAAGACATTGCTACGGAAATGTAACACTCACATGGCGTTCCAGGTGACAACGAATCACTCAGGATTTGTTTTTTTTATTTTATATAGTGCCTTTCATCACATCACATTCTTTAATCATATATAGTACTTATCATCACAAAGCATATTATAAAGAGCAATTTTTTTGTTGTAGAGGACAAAGTGTGTACCATTACATGTACCATTAGGGGGCGCTATAATAGAAAACAATGGCATCAATGTCACAAACTAATACAGAAGGTATGGATTATGGGTAACCTAAGTAAACTGAACTTTCAAATTAGCAGCACAATAGGCGTCTACAGGAAAGGTGTCTGGAGGCACAGTTCACTATTTATTTATTTTTTTTGGAGAAAGTAAACAGCACAAAATGCCTAGAAACAAATGGAGAAAGAGTTTTTGGAAAGGTGTACGAGGTGTGGCAGAAAAGTAATGAGACTGATTTTTTATTTAGCAAAGTTTTTATTTTTTTCAAACATCAATGTTATTCCCTTCAAAGTAGTTCCCTTGGGCAGCGACACACCGATGGAGACGTTGTTCCCACTGTTGGTAGCAGCGCTGGAAGTCTTCAACCGGTATTGTCTTCAGCATGTCCGTCACACTCTTTTGGATGTTTTCTAAAGTCCCGAAATGACGTCTTTTGAGGACATTTTTCAGTTTAGGAAAAAGGAAAAAGTCACACGGACTGAGGTCAGGTGAATAATGGGGCTGAGGAACCACAGGAATGCCTTTTGAGGTCAAAAATTCTGTTATGGAGAGGGCAGTTTTTCGGCACCATTTTGGCACAGACCTTTCGCATGTGCAAATGTTCAGTCAAAATTTGATGAACGGTAAAGTTGTTCAAATTTAATTGTTCACTCAACATTCTTAATGTTAAACGACGGTCTGATCTCACAAGAGTGTTCACACAATCGATGTTTTCATTGGTTTTTGAAGTTGAAGTGCTCCCTGAACGGTGTTCATCTTCAACGTGTTTTCTGCCTTCCAAAAATGATTTGTACCAGCGAAAAACTTGAGCTCGGGATAAAGAATGTTCCCCATAGGCCTGTTTTAACTTTTCAAACGTCACACTTGCCGTTTAATGGCACAACGTGGCTCCAAATTCCGCTGTTCCATTTTCCAACCAAAAACACGACTTCGCTAATAGCAGTCACAAAAATCACGTAGTTAACGGAAGGAGTTGAAACTCGCACTGAGCTATGGGAGGGTACTGATACACGTGCTCTATCAAGGACAACAGCGCAGCGTTGCCAGATCGCTTGCAGTGTTGCCAGTCTCATCACTTTTCTGCCACACCTCGTAGATAACAAAAGAAAGAGTAAAGTATGGGGAGGTTGGAGTAAGGAATACGAACAAATTACGAAGGTAGGTACAAATTGAAAAGAAGGCTGTAAAGAAGTAAGAGACTATAGAATAAATGTTTGAACTGGAATGTGCAAAGAAAAAGAAGAAGCAAGCAAAGGTAAATAATTAGTGAATGGCCACTGCAGATAATAAAAGTAATAAAAGGAAGATGATAAGATGACTAAATTGTAATATGGGATGATGGGAAAACTCAGTGAAATCAAATGTACTGTAGGTTGGGTATGGGCGTCAGATCTAAAGGGGAAGCCAGAAAAAAGAAAGTAAATGAAGTGAAAGACGACCAGATTACAGATATGAAGTCTTATGTAATGGTGTTTAGACAAGCAAGAAGTATAAAAAATAAATAATTCCATACATAAATAAATATCATTGCCCGTTTGTCCAGCTCAGTGACTAGCGTGCTTCTTCTTCATGGGACACTGCATGCCTTTCCAAAGGTTTTTCCATTTTTTCCCTACAAGGGTTTTTTCTTGGGAGTTTTTCCTTGTCTTCTTAGAGTAGGGGTCCTCAGTCAAAGTCCTGGAGGGCCGCAATGGCTGCAGGTTTTTGTTCTAACCCGGTAACTTGCATGCCAATAATTTAATTTCGTGGCTTGTTCGTGCTTTAACTCTGCTATGTCAGCTGATTCTCATATCCTAGATTTTCTTCCCCTTTCTAAGGATATCATCCAAATGATTTGAAGGCTAAATTGGAGGAGTAATTCTCAGTCCTTCACTTTTTTCTCTTCATTGTCCTTCCAACTATTTAATTAAACCCAATAGTGCAAAATAAATACACACAGGTGTAAACGGTAGCAAGCTAAATAGAGAAATGCTGGTCTCTTTTGTCATTTGCATGTTATTGCTAATTAGGAGCAATTAAAAACCAAGAGTACAGCTGTTTAAGACTAAAATAAGCAATAAGGGTTCAAAATCTTAACGAGCGAGACCACCAAAGTGAAGCAGAAGTGTTACTCGAGCAATAAGTGCTTCTTATTAAGCAATTGGGTTGGAGCAAAAGCCACTGCGGCCCTCCAGGACTGTGATTGAGGACCCCTGTCTTAGAGAGTCAAGGCTGGGGGGCTGTCAAGAGGCAGGGCCTGTTAAAACCCATTGCGGCACTCACTTCTTGCGTGATTTTGGGCTATACAAAAAAAAGTGTATTGTAATTGTATTGTATGCTTTCCCAGGATCCTTACCATTTTTTCTCAGACATCCTCAAAGATGTGTGGGTTTGATGAAATTCATTCTGTTACAATGAAAGGATGTCCCGGTTCCAGCCTTGCACCCGATGCTGCTGGGATAGACTGCAACATCTGACTTTGATTAAGTGGGTCTGACTGTGTTAAGCCACGTTACGTAAGGCCTAGCTGCCTGGTGGAGGGCACCATCTATGGATCTACTAGGATAAGAGTTGTTGGACGAGTTTTGCACTTGACTCAGGTAATGAGTAGTCTTCGGCTGGCCTTTGAAGGATATGTAAGCCCCCAGTCGTGTTGGGTTTGCTAGAGTTTAGAGAAGGTAAAGAAGAAGGATTTTCCAAAGTCATTTGCAGGCCATGCAAACTTCCCATGCAGTATAGACCCTGTCCCCTTTTACTTTAAGCAGTTTACTGATTTCTTTGTGATTATTTTTTCTACCCTATCAGATTTTAAATGCTGTTCTACTATAACTCAATAAACATCACCTATCTTGACACCATTTTTTTCCATGTCCTTGCTTGAAGTTGTCATCTATCCACAAGGATCTCTCAAGGGTCCACTGCTCTTTTCGATCTCCATGCTTCCATTAGGTTGTACCGTTCTCAGAACCGGCACGATTATAATACACGCTGCCCTATTTGAGAGGCAGCAAAAAGAAAAAGAAAACAAATAATCCGGGGCGCGAGTGACCAACACTACTTTCCTACTTCACCACTTCAATTATAGAGATACACCAGAGAAAGCAGGATCAAGCAGAAATGATTATTGGCAGACAATATATAGGATCACTGTAACAACAAAAAACCTTATATACATAATATCGCGCTGCAGCACTTTCCTTCACCACACAAATCATAACACCAACACTTGAAAACATACATTACTAATGAAGACTTGAACAAATGGAAACACAACAAAAAAAAAACAATGGATTTATATAGTCTTTTAAATCTTATCTGTACGGCGCATTGAGCTCAGTCTGTAGTGGGGAATGAGAAGCCAACCATATCTGTTGTTCCGGGAAACGTTCTGATTAACAGTTCCTTGTGCTGGCCCGTCAAGTCCTCTCCCGTATTCCTTCCTCCTGAAAGAAAAAATAATTTGCTTGGAAATGAACCCGGGTTCACCTGACGATATCCAAGAGGTGTTAATCCTTTCCCTCGTGCCTTTTTCTGTTATGGCCTCCTTCTCTTCCCTTTTCTCCCGCCACCTATTTAAATTCGGATAGCTCCTCCCCGCACAGTCTGTTGGCCCTCCAAGCCAGGTGCTCCCCTCCCTCTGTGTAAAGGGCCGGCCCAAAACATAAAGGCATACCACAAAAGCAGGTATGGGAAAAGGTACAGACTTACAGGTACAGATCCATATTTCATTTGACCGTTACAAGGTTAAATTATCTCAAGGCTAACATGAGCTACCACAACTATGCTGACAACACCCAACTGTATTTAGCAATAGCGCCTGATGACCCCAACTCCCTTGGTTCACTGACCCCCAGTGTCTTACTTGTGTTTCTGAATGGATGGGTAGTAACTTTCTCAAAGTAAATAAGGAGAAAACAGAAATCTTAGGGATTGGCAAAAATAGATATAATGAGGGTATTAGAAAAAAACTTGATGCATTAGGATTAAAAGTCAAGGCAGAGGTAAAGAATTTAGGGGTAACTATTGACTGTGACCTGAATTTTAAATCACATATTAATCAGATCACTAGGACAGCATTTTTTCACTTAAGAAATACAGCAAAAGTTAGACCTCTTATAACTCCGAAAAATTAATTCACGCTTTTGTTTTTAGTCGACTAGATTGAGTTTAAATACTTGGGATCAACAGTACAGTTCCCAGTAACTGACATTTTACACTTTTGCCTGCCACTGTATATATTACCAGAGTTGATTTAATCATTACGCAAAATTAGCTTATGCTCAGGGTATCAAGGGAAGGGTGGCACCACAGACATTAACCATTGTCAGATTTACCCTGGACCATATGGTGCAAAACTGGAAGTGATGCAGCTGAATCAGGTGCCACAAAAAGGGGCTCGTAAAAAATACACACATATACGTACAGTAATAAAAATAACAATAAAATAGCAATAATAGAGGTTAATGATATAAATTAATATTGGGAATACGGCAAAATTAGAATCAGGTAACTGCCACAGGGCCCACCGAGGCTCACGTGCTTGTTCGTGTCTTGGTCATGTCTGCTGTCCCGTTCAGTCGTCCACTGTGAGTGAGTGCAGCTCACATATATCGGGGCACCAACATCTTTAAAGTGCTTAATGCCCCTAAAGGTCTTAATCCTGCCCTTAAGCAAACAACAAACCAAACACATTAAGAACTTTTGGCTTGAATAACAGCTGTTGAGCTATCAATCTATGCCAACGACGGAGGTCGTGTTTGAACGAGTACAAACAACTGATGACTCTTCTGTTTCTTGTTGGTAGACATTTATTCACATTCATTTTGTAGTACTAGGGTGTTGTACTGTACCATGTTAGCCATTATGATTACATTGCCCGAAGAAGGGGCTTGAGTTGCCTCAAAAGTTTGCATATTGTAATCTTTCTAATTAGACAATAAAATGTGTAATTTTGCTTAACTTCTCACCTTATCCATTTTCTTATAAGGCTGATCTAATTTTTGAATTTGATACAGTATCTTGATTTTAAGTCGCCTTTGAATAAACCCATCTTTGAATCATGTTAACAACATTACCGAATACCACTACTCGTCCTGACCGAGTAGCATCCACTTGCAGAGCCACAGCACCATACACACATCATTAATACAATGTTAACAAAACAATAGTTTTTCAAAGGACTAACAGATAGCCTTTTTCGTTTCTTGTACTTGAGTGCAAAGCACACTTTTGGCTCAGTTACTTTACGCATGTATACAGTGATGCGTCTGCCAACTTTGCAAAATAAACTTTACTTTATTATTGTTGTTTCAATCTAATTTAAAACAATCATAATGATAAAGAAGATAAAACAAGTACGAGGTCCCACCGAGATTTGAACTCGGATCGCTGGATTCAAAGTCCAGAGTGCTAACCATTACACCATGGGACCATGCATTACAAGGCCTTGCCACTTATATAGAAATGATTGAAGATCGTGCTTTCAATATGTTTATAAGTTAATTTTTTTTATGCATTTGATTTATTTACACATTTCTTTGAAAATCGATTGGCTCCTCTTTTTGAAATGTACACATGTAGCTTTTATTTTTGTGGGTAACTGCATGAGTATGCCTAGGGATCAGCACCGACTCTCCGGGCTCCGGATGTATGTCTTCATTTCGGTAGCATATTCACAGAATGAAAGCAACCAAAACGAATCAATCAGGCTACAATATAGAGTGTAGCGGAGCCACCAAGATGACTAACACAAACCTTCATTTAAATTTAAACGATTTACACAACAATCATTTTTCATACAGGGACGCAAATTAGCTTTTGGGGGGGGATTTTAAGGCACAATTTTCACATATTCATTCGCTTGTAATCCGATAAACTGGTGTGATACGGTGTCCCAAAAGAGAAAAGAAATGGGTTACATTAGATTTGCTCTCACCTCCAAGCCCCCCTGCCGCGATGTTTAATTACCAGATACAGAAAACCCGTGACATTTCATAAACTATTCCGCATTCGGCAAGGAGTGCGCCTGCTCACTCGTTAACTACAACTACGGGTCACTGCAAAGATCAAACAACACGTACAAAACAGGAAAGAGAAGGCGCGCTTCCCAGAAGCGCATTAGAAGTAAGGCTTTAAAGAATTGTAGTCAAGGCTATTCTGCGTTTCTAAGGAGTGATTATTCAACTCACATAAGTAGTTTATGTTCTAAAGTGTGTTTACCTACTTATCTATTACACCAGTGGTTCTCAACCAGCTTATATTCAGGGACCAATTTTCAAACTGCATATAAACTGCTGACCACCAGCCTATGTGTAATATCACAATGACATTGCATTGTATTAATTAGCTGCCAGACGGATTGTTCCTGCCTTGCACACAATGCTTTCTGGGATAGGAATCTGCATCCCCACAACCCTGCTCTGGAGATAAGATAGATAGATAGATAGATAGATAGATAGATAGATAGATAGATAGATGTGAAAGGCACTATATAATAGATAGATAGATAGATAGATAGATAGATAGATAGATAGATAGACAGATAGATTGATAGATTTGAAAGGCACTATATAATAGATAGATAGATAGATAGATAGATAGATAGATAGATAGATGTGAAAGGCACTATATAATAGATAGATAGATAGATAGATAGATAGATAGATAGATAGATAGATAGATAGATAGATAGATAGATTTATTTACACATTTCTTTGAAAATCGATTGGCTCCTCTTTTTGAAATGTACACATGTAGCTTTTATTTTTGTGGGTAACTGCATGAGTATGCCTAGGGATCAGCACCGACTCTCCGGTGAAAGGCACTATATAATAGATAGATAGATAGATAGATGTGAAAGGCACTATATAATAGATAGATAGATAGATTGATAGATAGATGTGAAAGGCACTATATAATAGATAGATAGATAGATAGATGTGAAAGGCACTATATAATAGATAGATAGATAAATAGATATATAGATAGATAGATAGATAGATAGATAGATAGATAGATAGATGTGAAAGGCACTATATAATAGATAGATAGATAAATAGATAGATAGATGTGAAAGGCACTATGTAATAGATAGATAGATAGATAGATAGATAGATAGATAGATGTGAAAGGCACTATATAATAGATAGATAGATAGATAGATGTGAAAGGCACTATATAATAGATAGATAGATAGATAGATAGATAGATAGATAGATAGATAGATAGATAGATAGATAGATAGATAGATGTGAAAGGCACTATATAATAGATAGATAGATAGATAGATGTGAAAGGCACTATATAATAGATAGATAGATAGATAGATTGATTGATAGATAGATAGATAGATAGATAGATGTGAAAGGCACTATATAATAGATAGATAGATAGATAGATAGATAGATAGATAGATAGATAGATAGATAGATAGATAGATAGATAGATAGATGTGAAAGGCACTGTATAATAGATAGAAAATAAAATAAGTCAACATTAATTAACATAGAATAAGTAAGGTTCAATGGCCAGGGTGGACAGAAAAAACAAAAAAAAAACTCCAGACGGCTGGAGAAAAAAAATAAAATCTGTAGGGATTCCAGACCATGAGACCTCCCAGTCCCCTCTGGGCATTCTACCTAACATAAATGAAACAGTCCTCTTTGTATTTATGGTTTTCATGGAAGGACCTGATGATGATGGTCACGTAGACTTCTGGCTTTCAGTCCATCAATGTTGGAGCATCATGAAGCTTTGAGTAGGTAGTGATGGCGCGGGCCGCCACCACAAAGAAACCGGAAAAAGAAACAGAAGAGAGAGTAGGGGTCAGTACGGATTTTAGAGCCACCATGAATAGTTATTATGATGAATTGAACATACAGAGTATCAGGATTAAATTAAATTGAAGTTATGAGAAGGCCATGTTAAAGTAAACTAAAGTATGACTAAAAAAGGAACACAATTAATAAGGAAACATACGTCTGACTTTGCAGTTTCAGTCCCAGTAAGGCATTTTATAGGCTTATTGCTGTTGATATAAAAGACCCCCAGTCACTTTTCTTGACAGACTTCTGCTGAATGATTTATTGGCTGAAAGTCCTCAGTGATGGTGTGTCACAGAGAGGATGTGCAGCGATGTTCTTATCGGCACTCAGTTTTGTTTTAATTCTCTCGTTTGCTACAACCTCCTGGGGGTCAGGAGTGTGTCCTATAATTAGTTTGTTGATTCGGTGTTCCTCTCTTGAAGTGATGCTCCCAGCCCAGCACACCACACTGGCCATCACAGAGGTGTAGAAGGATGTCACTTTCCACATTAAAGGATTGCTCTGCCTTTTCTTTTATAGCTCCTCTGTGTTCTAATACCAGTCCATCCTGTTATTAATGTGGACCCCAAAGTACCTGTAGGAGCAGACCACCTCTACATCCACTCCCTGAATAGTGACCAGACATAGAGGCTCTTTGGTCAATAAGCAGTTCCTTGGTGTTGCTGATGTTAAGCTTCAGACAGTTCTCAGAGTTCTCCACCTGACTCCTCTGTTCTGTCTGATGTGTCTCAGTGACTTGTATCCAAAGTCAACAAGGTAAAAATGACATCACACCGAGAGGGACGCCCCCACGCCAGGTCACTTAATAAAAGTCAATGCGCTTAAAGGCGAAATCAACTAAAGAAGCACTTGCTCGGTACCATATGCTGTAACTAAGTGAGGTATTACATAAAGAAAGGGACAAAATGTGAACAAATAAGACAGGGGAGGGCTAAAACATAACATTTTGAACCCAGAACTACATTTTAGAAATGCCAGTACCTTGCAACCCAAGTTATTATATATTCTTATCTTCTGTATACGTTTAAATACAACCAAACAAACAGAGAGATGAACAATAGGAACACTTTAATTACGAAACTGAACCAACCGCAAACGCTATTATCTTTCTCACAAACATGTCTCTCTATCGCTCATTCCACACACACACACTGTTTACTCTAAACTCCACACCCCGTTATTCATATTACACATGCGCACACAGCCATGCCCGTTACCATATAAGAAATAACAGGATACCCCTTGACATTTACAAATGAAGATTGTGACATGTGGCCGGCTTATCATCCTGGCCAATACCCCCAGGCCACCAGATGGAGCCCTCCCTGCAGTATGGAGGTGCCAGCAGGGAATCATGGACGATGTAGTTTTTATCCTCAGCCCTGCTGGATACCTCAGGGGCCGCAAGAGGGAGCTGCAGGGAGGACCAAGGACTTATTTGTGCCCTATGACCCGGAAGTTTATCAAGGGAAGAGCGACGGGCTTCCGGGATGAAGAAAAGAACTTTTACCTGACCCGGAAGTGATTGAGAGTCACATGGACTGGGGATTGGGAACACTTCCGGGTCAGGGAATATTAAAGGACTGTGGGAGCTCCCAGACGGCGAGCTGAGCTGGGTGGAAGGGTGGCAACGCGTCTGGGAGCTGGAGGATTGTTTGTGAATAATTTATGAGTATTGTGGTGGAGAGTGTGCTGTGTACACTGTGGAAGTTTAATAAAGTCAGGGATTGGACTTTTACCTGGTGTCTGGAGTCGTGGACAGGGGTTCAAGGGAGCAAGAGTGCCCCCTATCTACAACAAGATGTATACATAACACAAGTGAACAGAATGACAAGTTTTACAAGTGCTCATATAATTATAAAGGTTTCTCTAATAACCGACCAGCATTTAAAAATGACTAAGAGAGTTCATCATTAGGATACTAAAGTAACGGGCTGCAAAAAATGGGGTTTTAAAGTCATATTTCATTAATAAATGAAAAAGCAGTCATTAATAGCAATAACAGTGGTAAAGTCTTCATTGTGTCTTCAAATTCATTTATTGTGATCTTGGTAAAAAATCAATTTCTAGTCCAAGACATGAAAACATCTGGGTGTGAAGTATCTTGAGTGCCTTTTCACTCAGCACTTAATTTTACTCACAAATTTGAATTCAGAAATTTGCCTCATTAATGAGTTACTTTTCATTGCCTTTAAGATGCTGGTCAGAGTAGAGTTCAGTAAGTTGTCCAGGCTCTAGAAGTGATAGGTTTTAATTTTCAGTGGCAAAAAAATAAATAAATAAATCAGCAACACACAAGGTTCCAGAGCTAACCGCAGAAATGCCTGGAAAATAATCTTCAACATTCCTTTGAAGAGCTTCAGTGTAATAATTAATTCATGAAAACTCTTCTCGTGTGTTTAAGTCTCTTGTGTGAGAGAGAGGAAACATACCATATTCCATCCATCCATTATCCAACCCGTTATATCATAACACAGGGTCACGGGGGTCTGCTGGAGCCAATCCCAGCCAGAAGAAAAGGGCTTTTAAAGGTGGTGATAAGCATGAGCTGAAGCACGTGCAGAAGGAACTCCGAGTCCAGCTCAGGGCGGCGAAAGAGCAGTACAGGAGAAAGCTGGAGAAGAAGTTGCAGAACAACAGTATGAAGGAAGTGTGGGATGGGATGAAGATTATCACTGGCTGCAGCTCGAAGCGGGGGGCCGCCATCGAGACAGACGTGGAGAGAGCAAACCAAATGAACAACTTCTTTAATAGGTTTGATCACAGTAACCTACTCTCACCTCGGAGTACTGCATCCTCCAACCATCCTTCTGCTGATACCAGCATAGGTGAGACATCCCCACCCACAATTACAGCAGCCCATGTGAGTAGAGAGCTAAAAAGACTTCATGCCAGCAAAGCAGCGGGTCCAGATGGTGTATCGCCACGATTGCTGAAGGCCTGTGCGCTGGAACTGGGGAGTCCTCTACAGCGCATCTTCAACCTGAGCCTGGAACAGGGGAGAGTTCCGAGGCTTTGGAAAACATCTTGTATCACTCCTGTCCCAAAGGTATCATGTCCTAGTGAGCTGAAGGACTTCCGGCCTGTTGCTCTGACGTCACATCTGATGAAGACCATGAAACGGCTGCTGCTTCACCACCTGAGGCCACAGGTCCGCCACGCCCTAGACCCTCTGCAGTTCGCATACCAGGAGAAGGTGGGAGCGGAGGATGCCATCATCTATATGCTACACCGATCCCTCTCCCACCTGGACAGAGGCAGTGGTGCTGTAAGAATTATGTTTTTGGATTTCTCTAGCGCCTTTAACACCATCCAACCTCTGCTCCTTAGAGACAAGCTGACTGAGATGGGAGTAGATTCACACCTTGTGGCATGGATCGTGGACTATCTTACAGACAGACCTCAATATGTGCGTCTTGGGAACTGCAGGTCTGACATTGTGTGCAGCAATACAGGGGCGCCGCAGGGGACTGTACTTTCTCCGGTCCTGTTCAATCTAAATACATCAGACTTCCAATATGACTCGGAGTCCTGCCACGTGCAAAAGTTCGCTGATGACACTGCTATTGTGGGCTTTATCAGGTGTGGGCAGGAGGAGGAGTACAGAAAGTTAATCAAGGACTTTGTTAAATGGTGCGACTCAAACCACTTACACCTTAACACCAGCAAGACCAAGGAGCTGGTGGTGGATTTTAGGAGGCTCAGGCCCCTCATGGACCCCATGATCATCAGAGGTGACTGTGTGCAGAGGGTGCAGACCTTTAAATATCTGGGAGTGCAGCTGGATGACAAATTGGACTGGACTGCCAATACTGATGATCTATGTAAGAAAGGTCAGAGCAGACTATAATTTCTGAGAAGGTTGGCATCCTTCAACATCTGCAGTAAGATGCTGCAGATGTTCTACCAGACGGTTGTGGCGAGTGCCCTCTTCTACGCGGTGGTGTGCTGGGGTGGCAGCATAAAGATGAAAGATGCCTCACACCTGGACAAACTTGTTAAGAAGGCAGGCTCCATTGTAGGAGTAAAGTTGGACAGTTTAACATCTGTGGCAGAGCGACGGGCACTAAGCAAACTCCTGTCAATCATGAAGAATCCACTGCATCCACTTAACAGTGTCATCTCCAGACAGAGGAGTAGCTTCAGTGACAGACTTTTGTCACCCTCCTGCTCCACTGACAGACTGAGGAGATCGTTCCTCCCCTACACTATGCGACTCCTCAATTCCACCCGGGGGAGTAAATGCTATCATTAATTTTATTTTTATTCTTTTCATTTTTATTACTATTTAATTTAATATTGTTTCTTTGTATCAGTATACTGCTGCTGGATTATGTGAATTTCCCCTTGGGATTAATAAAGTATCTATCTATCTATCTATCTATCTATCTATCTATCTATCTATCTATCTATCTATCTATCTATCTATCTATCTATCTATCTATCTATCTATCTATCTATCTATCTATCTATCTATCTATCTATTATATAGTGACATTCATATCTATCTATCTATCTATCTATCTATCTATCTATCTATCTATCTATCACAGGGCGCAAGGCAGGAAACAAACCCCGGCCCACCGCAGGGCACACACACACACACACACACCGCAGACACTATTATTAAGAAATATAAACACTTCCTCTCTGTGCTCATTAAGTCAACTTACAACTCTTTCTCGAGAAAGTCAGCGAACCTCTGAGGGAAGAATCAACTTTGTGTGTGTTGATCCCATTTCCTCACATGCATTGAGTGAAGTGCATGACTTTAAGTAAAGAGCCCAGCTTTTACAGCACTTACCGGAACATCATGAAGTTCAGGGCTCACACAATTTATAGAAAGCATTACTTGATGAAATATACAAAGGGTTGTTTGCAAATCTTCATCTGTTTTTTTTTTTTTTTTAATAAAACACGTAAGGCCACATTTTTTCACCTTGTCACTGCAGCAGCACCATTAGTGCATGAACCAACAAAATTTGTCCAAGACAAGTTGCATTTTTGCACGTCACACATTAAGAATTTAATGTTTTTCAAAGTGACTTCACGTAAACTAGTAACAAAGCTTTCTTTGCAGTGGACTCATCAGTTTGAAAAGAAAGCCACTTACTGCAGAATGTTTCACTTTTCATATCAATTGATTGCCTGCGTCTTAATCCTTTATGCAGCTATGTCACATTAGAGCATTAGGACAATCTAGACAAGAACAGCCATTCTGTTGTCAGTCCTATCCACTTAATTCTCCTAAAATAACATCAAGTCGAGTTCTGAAAAACCCTAAAGTCATCCTGTCAACCACACTACTTGGTCTCTTACTCCACGTGTCTGTGCTTCTCTGTGTGAAAAAATACCTAATAATGTTTGTGTTTCCAACTGTGTCCCATGTACTCAATAAACTAACTTTAAAATCACAGTTTTGATCCACTGGACTCATTCATTTTATAATTTTAAACACTTTAGTCAGGTCTCCTCTTAATCTCCTTTTACTGTAAAGGCTCAGCTCTTGTAATCTTTCCTCGTAACTCATCCTCATCCAAATCCTGTCATAAAATTCAAAGAGACTCCGTCCCAAAAGGCAGGGGCAAACGTGAATGCTTCTCACTAAGGTAACACCAATATCACATTGCTTTGCCTAAATTACAAATAAAGACATACAAAATATTTATCAAGTTATATGCAAAATCTCACAATACAACACTCCACCCCAATAAAGGATCTATTTTCCCTGCAAATATGTCAAATGAATGCACCAGGCCTTTTGTATCACAAAGCACCAAGATTTTGTATCCCCATTTGTATGGCTTCTTGGGGATATATTGCTTTAGATCTACCTTTGAAGGGCACCATTTGCTCATCAATAGACAACATTTGGTCTTGTGGGAGACCCTGAAATTTTGGGAGAAGTGAATCAATAATTGGCCTCACTTTGAAAAGCTTATCGTAATTTCCATCATTTTTGGCTGGCATATTGCTGTTGTCATTAAAATGAATGAATTTTTTTATTTGTTCCCATCTGTCTCGGGATATCACATCAGCCACCTGTGCTACTCGACATTCACTGGACCAGTACATTCTTGACCTTGGTAAATGTACAACACTCATGTACACTACAGTGACAATAAATTGCTCCAATTCATTTCGATCCAATTTGAGGGCACTCTTTGGGTATTTTTGTGTGCAATACAGATTACTTTGTTCTGCAATACTATCCATAAAGATCAGCATCAAAAAAGTCTCTTTCCTCATAACTCATCCCCTGTAGCCCTGAATCAGCTTAGTCGCTCTTCTCTGGACCTTTTCTAGCGCCGCTGTGTCCTTTTTGTAGCCTGGAGACCAAAACTGCACCCCGGACTCCAGATGAGGCCTCACCAGTGTGTTATAAAACTTGAGCAGAACCTCCTGTGACTTGTGCTCCACACATCAAGGCGCTATATAACCTGACAGTCTGCTAGCCTTCTTAATGGCTTCTGAACACTGTCTTGAAGTCGATAGCTTACAGTCAACTATGACTTCTTCTCATAAGGTGGACTTTTGATTTTCAGACCTCCTGTTGTGTAGTCAATGGGAAGTCTGAAAATTGAAAGTGCGCCTTATGTTTAAATTTCCAGTTGATTTTTTACATCTGAAATCATGGCCTCAATCCTTTGTGTAACTACTGTATATGGTTAGAAAGACATATGGATGTCACCTTTTCGGAAGGCTTTCTCCCAGTATTTCATGAGCTGCATCAAGGGTACATGACAAAATAAAATTCCAACACATTTTAAAACTGAGATAGTTAAACATGTGTATCTTCAATTTACACTAAGTTTTAGAACCCCTCACTTTTATTAGTTTTTCTTCAAGTTTAACCAATTGAAATGCAATGAATGACTGTTTTGTACTTTCCCATTTTGTATTATTAATAAGTAGCCTTTGTCAGAATGCCTCAAATCTCACAGACTTACCACTGTTTATAGGGTATTATAGTATGTAACTTCTCTCCACCTTCCCTCCTACATCTATAACCTCATGAAATTAGGTGTAGTAAAAGACAAGCAGGAGTTAAGTTGCAATTTAAACAATGTATTATTGCTAATATTCATAAATAATAACAATATGTAAAGTACAATTGAATATTGGCAACCATACAACCTGATAAATGGTGATGTGTAGTTTCAGGCGGCACACAGAATTGTTTGTTACTTATAAATGTCTCTAGTTAAGGCCTCATTTTGTGGTCAGCTTTCTTCAGAACAGGCCTCATGCCTGTCTCAATATGGCTGTCGAGCTGTGCTCTTCATTGTGTTGTCCTTTCAGTTCATCAGTTTGGTAAGAGAGAGAGATGCTCCTTCAGCAGATGTTAGTAAGCAAATTTTATAGATGTTCTGTCCAACCCCTACAGCCAATAGGGCTTCGTGGTACTTAAACGCTTCTGATACAATCCAGTTCCAAACAGCCATACTTCAGACCAATGGGGAAATAGAACATCTTCACACCTCCCCCCAAAACTGTATGTTAAGGTAAAGCTTAGCAGTTAGGCAGCCTGGCTTTTTTGCAGGGGTTGAGAGACTTTAGCAGAGAAACACTTGCCAAACTGGTTTCAGGCACTTCTCCCAAATCCTGTCGTAAAATTCAAAGAGACCCAGTTGTAAAAGGGGGAATGGGTTCTTAAACCATCAAACCGCTGTTGTTATTAATAATAACATGGTCATAAAGGCGGGCCTGTGCTGCTTGCACCTCCTCCATTTGACTCTTTATAATTGGTCTAATTTTATCAAATCTATCTCGTAACTGCACAATATATTCTAGAATATTTGTCGAGGGAAGGGACTTTTTTTCCCAGCCTTCCTTTAAGATATCCAATATACCCCGGGGCTGTTGTCCGTATAACAACTCAAAAGGTGAGAAGCCTGTAGTGGCTTGGGGGACTTCCCGGTAGGCAAAGAAAATGAGGGGGAGGAGTTGATCCCAATTCCTCCCATCTTCATTGACCACCTTATGAAACATCTGCTTGACAGTCTGATTGAACCTCTCAACTAAACCATCGGTTTGAGGATGATACACTACGGTAAGTAACTTGGTAGTCTCCTTGAAAATTTCCAAGGTAAAAGGAGTCCCTTGGTCCATTAGGACTTCTCTAGGGATGACAACTCACGCAAAGACCCCTACTAGTTCCCGTGCGATTGCTTTAGAAGTAGTCGAGTGCAAGGGAACGGACCCTGGATATTGGGTCGCATAGTCCGCGAGGACTAGTATATATTTATGTCCTCGAGCTGAGGGTTCCAAGGGTCCTACTATATCGATCCCAATTCGGTCAAAAGGAACATCAATCAGGGGAAGGGGGACAAGAGGAGCATGGTCCATCCTGGGAATTTGCAGCAGTTGATACTCCAGACAGGAAGGGCAAAAATGACGAACCTCCTCATTAATCCCCGGCCAGAAAAACCGGAGCTTGATTCGCTCTTATGTTTTGTCTGAGCCGAGATGGCCTCCAAGGAGGTGGGTGTGCACAAACTTGCAGACCTGCCCCCAGTAGGTTCGCGGGATCAGCAGCAATTTCTGGTTCTCCCCCTCATGCTCGGCAACCTGATATAATAGGTCATTTTCAATAATGAAGCGAGGTCCCTGTGGAATGGGCTGATGTGTGCGTTGGCCGTTGACGAGAACCACTACATTCTTTGAGTTTTTCAGAGAGTCATCATTCCATTGTTCTCTCTTGAAAGAAGCCAGCGTCGCTTTAAACTGAAAGTGCAACTCAGAGAGAAGGTCCGGTCTGACCTCAAGGAGCGGAGATTCCTCCTGAGCTACCAGAGCACTGGTAGATGACATAGCGGCTCTCGACGGTCCAGGAGTTTCTATATCACCCTCTTGGCCCTCCTTCTCACTCTCTGCCGGCTGTTTACACGGCGTGGAGGCAGCTTGAGACAAGTCTTTCTCATCTACCACTAGGTCCAAAGCTCCACCGGGAGTACTCAATAGTCTACCACATTTACTATCAGACCAGTCCCGCCCTAGGATTACAGGAAAAGGAGGATCGGGAAGAACCGCCATGGTGAGTCTTTCAAGGGTTCCTCCCTGACAAATGTAACACCAGGTGGATTTATACATGCGGATGTCTCCATGTATACACCTAAGACAGGTCTTTCATTTAATCCTCTGTTGCGGTAAAACATAATGGCGAGCACAATGGACACATTACTGCTGGAGTCACTTTATACCCATTAATGTGTACCTCCCTGGTATGGGTAGCCACCAGAGGATTGCGAAAGGCACACAAACAATATCCCCGCGTCATCCTGCAGTCCGCCTCGTTCCGAGACAGGTCGCAAGCTAGGAGGTCTGGGGACTTTGGAACAGGCTCCGGATTACACAGGAGGGACTTCTTAAGTAAGATGTAGCTCCCATGGATTCCACTAAAGGGCCGTTCTGTCCCCCCAGGTTTCAAGGCTGGTCCTGGGGTCTTTAAGAGCCATATAAGCTCCTCCATGGAGTGGAAGTCTCCCCAGGCCAGCTGGGCAAGGTCAGAGGGTAGATACTGCAGCAGCAAAAAGCAGGCAACCTGCTGCACAATTTGGAGGGGGGTCAAATCGATTGGTTGTAGCCACAGACCCACCTGCTCCCAGAGAGCCATAGCTTGCTCAGGGAGTGATCTCTTCGATCAAACTCCCAGTACTGTAATACCTTCACCTGCTGGCCTGGGGAAAGCCCATCCTTATCAGGGACCTTGGTCCCAATGGGTGGCTCAACTCTCCCACCCAAGAGAGCATAATGAGCCCCTTTTGCATCCTCCTCAGAAACTACCCCACACCTGTGTGTCCCTTCCACACTCTCTACCAGATACGGTTTAAACCCGGGTTTATCCCTGTGGAGCGGAGCCTGCACTGGGTCTTTCATGACCCCCCGACGCACTACCCATCCAGAAACTCAGCCCCGGTACTTTCCTACCTGGATTGTTTTAGGGTCCTGTCCCGGTTTCTTCAGGGACATCATCCTGCCGACTATGCCACTGTGACAAGAAGAGACACGAGACATGACAAAAGTTTGGGGCAGCCACCCGTATAATCTGTATCCTAGCTGGAAAAAGTAAAAGCTGAAAGCAAGTTGTGGTTATAAGTCAGAGTCCAAAACAGAACTGAATTCCAGAGGAAGGGAGTGAAGCTTTATAGGAAGTATGGGGGAAGTGATGTCCTTCTCTGGGCTGGGACCGGAAGTGATATCATCATCGGGCCCGGGCCTGGAATCGGCATGTCCCGAGTCGAGGCAGTGACTCCTGGTGGGATTTCCCGGGAAAGGTTTGCAGGGAACTTAGAAAGAGTGTTGGTGCACCCCGCCACCCCTGGGCAGATGTGTTGCCATTATTCTCCAAGCCCATCAGCTGCCTCGTATTCACAAGTGTGTGACACCATACATTTCACCAGATATTACTGAGCACACAATGTAAATTCTTTCAAATTCCAAACAAAAAATGGCAAGATACTACTTGAAAGATCTGAGCCCATGATGTGACTTTGCTGAGACCTCCTTGGAAACTAAAGAGGGGACACTTGTGAGAATACCAGGGTGATTTTAAGTCAGGAGAAAAATCTGTGAAATGTGAGACAAAAGAACACAACTCCATTTTATTTTGCTATGATCTTGTTGTTGTCTAGGAGAAACCAAAAAGATATTAAGGAAATCTCATTTTTGATTTTTTATTCCTATGAGTTCTTGGCGAGGAGAAGAAAAAATTGCCTTCTTGTATAATGTTTATTGCACATAAAATCAGTAAAAATGCAAAAAGGATCAGAGCAAAATAAAGCAATTAATACCAGAGCGATGATGCAGATGTGGACCACCTGATAAAATGTAATGCAACCACAGGTTAGGAACCACTGTGTGAGGGTAACAATATCTTTATTTAGGTATTATTATGTGACAGGTAGTAGTAGTAGTAGTAGTAGTGGTAGTAGTAGTAGTAATGAATCTTCTTCTTCTTTCTCCTGCTTCTGTTAGGGGTTGCCATAGCAGATCATCTTGTTCCCTATTTTCCTGTCCTATCCATCTTGCTCTGTAACACCCATCACCTGCATGTCCCCTCTCACCACATCCATAAACCTTCTCTTAGGCCTTTCTCTTTTCCTCTTACCTGGCAGCTCCATCCTTAACATTCTTCTCCCAATATATGTGTTTATATCTCCTCTGCACATGTCCAAACCAACGCAATCTCACCTCTCTGACTTTGTCTCCCAACCGTCCAACTTGAGATGACCCTCTAATGTCCTCATTTCTAATCCTGTCCATCCTCGTCACACCCAGTGCAAATCTTAACATCTTTAACTCTGTCACCCCCAGCTCTATCTCCTGCTTTCTGGTTAGTGCCACCGTCTTCAACCCATATAATATAGCTGGTCTCACTACCATCCTGTAGATCTTCCCTTTCACTCTTGCTGATACCCGTCTGTCACAAATCACTCCTGACACTCTTCTCCACCCATTCCACCCTGCCTGCAATCTCTTCTTCACCTCTCTTCCACAATCCCCGTTACTCTGTACTGTTGATCCCAAGTATTTAAACTCATCCACCTTCTCCAACTCTACTCCCTGCATCCACACCATTCCTCTGACCTCCCTCTCATTCACACACATGTATTCTGTCTTGGTGGTCCTACTGACCTTCATTCCTCTCCTCTCTCTACAGCATATATCCACCTCTACAGGGTCTCCTCAACCTGCTCCTTACTCTCGCTACAGATCACAATGGCATCAGCAAACATCATAGTCCACAGGGAGTCCTGTGTAATCTCATCTGTCAACCTGTCCTTCACCATTGCAAATAAGAAAGGTCTCAGAGCCGATCCCTGATGTAATCCCACCTCCACATTGAATGTATGTGTCACTCCTACCAGAGACCTCACCACTGTCACACTTCCCTCATGCCGACTTCCTCATACAATACCACAACTCCTCTCTAGGCACCCTAGATATGCAGACAACAATACTGAATAACAGCCCCAGTTCTAAAATTTCTTTGAGGGTCTGCAAGTCCTATTAATACAAATAAAGGCTTTCCTCAAGTAATACAATTTGCGATATCAGGGATGCTCAAGATCAGTTCTGGTGTGCTTCAGTAGCGACCAATTTTTGTTCCAACCCAAGCCAGTTATTGCTGCTGAAGTGATTATTGGTCAAGAATCATTTTAGTTAAATTACTCGGCAAATTTCCTAAATCCTAATTGCTTTTTCAAGTCTTAAACAACCCCATTCTCTGTTTGTAATTGCTTCTTGATTTCTTGACTAGCTGCCAGTTACTGAGACACAAATCACAAGTGAGCCAGCAGGGATTCATTCATCTAACTTTGTCCCATTTACCACTGTTCATTATGAGTTATATATTGGAATAAAATATTTGTCAACAAATGGAAGAGGAAAAAAATAGTGAAGAGCTTAGAATTACAGTATGAATCAACTTTAGGCTGTAAATCATTTCAATAAATTCATGAATGTGACGCCAAGCTAAATAACACCTTTTATTGGCTAACTAAATAGATTACAATATGCACGCTTTCAAGGCAACTCAGGCCCCTTCTTCAACTGAGAACAATAAATTCATCAGAAAGGAAACATCTACAATAGGTGTTCCGAAGTTCAGCCCTGGACAGTGGCAGACCTTCATTTTATGGGCCTTGAAGCTCTGAACTGTTATATGTAACCATTAATGAGGTCGGGATAGCCAAAGTTATCTTCCTCAATGGGGTTCTTCCATGACACATTACCGCCATTTTTGAAAAAATAAATTGCCAACTGCATTCCAGTTTTTGATTAAAATTGCTATGATGGATTATCTCACATGTCAAACCGGTATGAAAAAAATTCCTGCGCTTTATAGTTTTCGAGTTATGAGGGAATGAAAAATTGGGAAATTTTATATAAATGCATGATGCATCATAGAATGATGAAATAAAACATAGAAAAGATCACAAATAATATATATTTTTTATTTTAGACACCCATAAGAATACACAGTAGATGAAGCACATTTTACAAAAAAATTTTTTGCTGCTTATCTTCTAGTTACATCTTGATGCAGAGTTTTGTCATATGAGTCCTTCCTTGCAATGTCATTTTCTATGGATAATATGCATAAAGAATTTAAGTGCTCTTCAGTCATGTTAGACCGAAATTTGCTCTTTATAAAGGACTAGCCAAGGTACCTGTCGAAGACAAGTAATAGAATATTTAAAAAATATTTGCTATCTCTTGCTCTACGTGCACCTTCAACTCCCTATCTCCAGTGTGCTCCCATAAAGCCTGCTTCCCGGACTCTATCATTATTTGTCAGGCTCCTTTCTCTCCTACTGGCTGTCTTTGAAGACGACTCTCAGTGTGCCTCCTATACCTTTACACCTCCTCGTGCATCTCACATTCGCACTTCCTCTTTCGTCGAGTCACCAAAGTCAAACTGACCAATCACATCAAACCCAAACTGACCAATCAGATTGTTCAGAGGGATTGGACACATAGACCTTTGTGTTTTATTTTACAGCAGATAGCTTTGAAAACTTCCTTTCTGTCATGATCTGGAGAGTCCCGAAAGCATAGGTTCAAAATACTTTTAAGACGTTGACCACTAGTGGGGGAGAAAACACCTTCAAGAGCCCTGACTAGAAACCTAAAGGGCTGAGATCAAATCTTTATAAAATAAAGGTTTATTTCCACAAAACTGGCTGTGCAAGCACAAGGCTACGAAGAGCACAAGGGAGATGCCTGAAGAAGGGGAGGCAGACACCACAAAGTTCCAATACAGAATCCAAAGGTAGTGGTCGACACAGAGCAGAGGTTCAAAAATATCAAATATTACAGGTCCCAATACGAAATCCAGAGGCAAGATCAAAAATAGAGCAAGGGTTCAAAAATCCAGAAAATCAAAAGCAATAACAAAAGTACAGAAACTCACAAAAATTCTCCACTCCCTAGTGCATTCAATGAACTGCAAGGAACTATGGGAAGTCCTCCCTTAAATAAGATAGAGGGCCATTCCTGGCAGTAATTGGCAGGTGGCCCCGCCCCTTGGGGAGCCACCCACAAAACACAAGGGACAAAACAAAGTTCATTCACTTTACCAAACCATAAATAAAGAAACAGATATAATAAGTAAAATAAACATTAATATGAATAAATGGTATAAAATTAAACTAAACACAACTTTGAATACCACCAGGGGGAAAATAACACTTTCTGCTTCACAGCATGTGATAAGAATGATTAAGTATGGCTTAAGTGCAGCGGAACATTTCAATTAGGTGTTACTAAAAATTGTAATTTCTGTCATAAATGTTAATAGCATTTTAGATTATTTATAATTAATGTATATTAAATGTATTTAGAATGAAACATTCCTAATTTTAATATGTGTTTCATTTATGGCTAGACTACAAAATACTTTAATAACCATTTTATTTTTATTTTAATTATTATTTTGTATTGAATTACACAATACTACTAATATTTGCATTAAAAAAAATAAACCATATTGAAGACACACACAATTTTTAAGCAATGTGGAGTATCCATCCATCCATCCATCCTCTTCTGTTTATCCGAGGTCGGGTCGCGGGGGCAGCAGCTTAAGCAGAGAGGCCCAGACTTCCCTCTCCCCGCCACTTCTTCCAGCTCTTCCGGAGAATCCCAGGCGTTCCCAGGCCAGCCGGGAGACATAGTCCCTCCAGCATGTCCTGGGTCTTCCCCGAGGCCTCCTCCCGGTTGGACGTGCCCGGAACACCTCACCAGGGAGGCGTCCAGGAGGCATCCTGATCACATGCCCGAGCCACCTCATCTGACTCCTCTCGATGCGTTGGAGCAGCGGCTCTACTCTGAGCCCCTCACGGATGACTGAGCTTCTCACCCTGTCTTTAAAGGAAAGCCCAGATACCCTGCGGAGGAAACTCATTTCAGCCGCTTGTATTAGCGATCTCGCTCTTTCGTCACTACCCATAGCTCATGACCATAGGTGAGGGTAGGAGCGTAGATCGACTGGTAAATTGAGAGCTTTGCCTTACGGCTCAGCTCCTTTTCACCACGACAGACCGATGCAGAGCCGCATCACTGCGGATGCCGCACCGATCCGCCTGTCGATCTCACGCCCATTCTTCCCTCACTCGTGAACAAGACCCCGAGATACTTGAACTCCTCCACTTGGGGCAGGATCTCTCCCCCAACCCAGAGAGGGCACTCCACCCTTTTCCGGCTGAGGACCATGCTCTCGGATTTGGAGGTGCTGATTCTCATCCCAGCCGCTTCACACTCAGCTGCGAACCGATCCAGAGAGAGCTGAAGATCACGGCCTGATGAAGCAAACAGGACAACATCATCTGCAAAAGCAGTGACCCAATCCTGAGTCCACCAAACCGACCCCTTCAACACCCTGGTTGCGCTTAGAAATTCTGTCCATAAAAGTTATGAACAGAATCGGTGACAAAGGGCAGCCCTGGCGGAGTCCAACTCTCACTGGAAACGGGCTCGACTTACTGCCGCAATGCGGACCAAGCTCTGACACCGGTTGTACAGAGACCGAACAGCTCTTATCAGGGGTCCGTACCCCATACTCCCGAGCACCCCCACAGGATTCCCCGAGGGACACGGTCGAATGCCTTTCCAAGTCCACAAAACACATGTAGACCGGTGGGCAAACTCCCATGCACCCTCCAGGACTCTGCTAAGGGTGAAGAGCTGGTCCACTGTTCCGCACCAGGACTAAAACCACACTGTTCCTCCTGAATCCGAGGTTCACTATCCGACGGACCCTCCTCTCCAGAACCCCAATAGACTTTTCCAGGGAGGCTGAGGAGTGTGATCCCTCTATAGTTGGAACACACCCTCCGTCCCCTTTTAAAGAGGGGACCACCACCCCGGTCTGCCAATCCAGAGGCACTGTCCCGATGTGCAGAGACGTGTCAACCAAGACAGTCCTACAACATCCAGAGCCTTAAGGAACTCCGGCGATCTCATCCACCCCGGGCCCTGCCACCAAGGAGTTTTTGACCACCTCGGTGACTTCAGTCCCAGAGATGGGAGAGCCCACCTCAGAGTCCCCAGGCTCTGCTTCCTCATTGGAAGGCATGTTAGTGGGATTGAGGAGGTCTTCAAGTACTCCTCCCACCACCCACAACCCCGAAGTCGAGGTCAGCAGCGCACCATCCCCACCATATACGGTGTTGACACTGCACTGCTTCCCTCCTGAGACGCCGGACGGTGGACCAGAATCTCCTCGGCCGTCCAAAGTCGCTCTCCATGGCCTCTCCAAACTCCTCCCATGCCCGAAGTTTTGCCTCAGCAACAACCGAAGCGCTCCGCTTGGCCTGCCGGTACCTATCAGCTGCCTCCAGAGACCCACAGGACAAAAAGTCCTATAGGACTCCTTCTTCAGCTTGACGGCATCCTCACGCCGTGTCCACCAACGGGTTCGGGATTGCCGCCACGACAGGCACCACCACCTTGCGGCCACAGCTCCGTCAGCCGCCTCAACAATAGAGGCACGGAACATGGCCCATTCGACTCAATGTCCCCACCTCCCTCGGGACGGGTTGAAGTTCTGCCGGAGGTGGGAGTTGAAGCTACTTCTGACAGGGGACTCTGCCAGCCGCTCCCAGCAGACCCTCACAACACGCTTGGGCCTACCAGGTCTGACCGCATCTTCCCCACCATCGGCCAACTCACCACCAGGTGGTGATCAGTTGACAGCTCCGCCCCTCTCTTCACCCGAGTGTCCAAGACATATGGCCGCAAGTCCGGCGACACCACCACAAAGTCGATCATCGACCTGAGGCCTAGGGTGTCCTGGTGCCAAGTGCACATATGAACACCCTTATGCTTGAACATGGTGTTCGTATGGACAATCCGTGATGAGCACAGAAGTCCAATAACAAAACACCGCCGGGTTCAGATCGGGGCCATTCCTCCCAATCACGCCCTTCCAGGTCTCACTGTCATTGCCCACGTGAGCATTGAAGTCTCCCAGCAAAACGAGGGAATCCCCAGAAGGTATGCCCTCTAGCAACCCTCCAGAGACTCCAAAAGGGTGGATACTCCAAACTGCTGTTCGGCATACACACAAACAACAGTCAGGACCCCCCCACCCGAAGGCGGAGGGAGGCCACCCTCTCGCCCACCGGGGTAAACCCCAATGCACAGGCTCCGAGTCGGGGCAATAAGTATGCCCACACCTGCTCGGCGCCTCACCGGGGCAACTCCAGAGTGGTAGAGAGTCCAGCCCCTCTCAAGGAGATTGGTTCCAGAGTCCAAGCTGTGCGCCGAGGTGAGTCCGACTATATCTAGCCGAACCTCTCGACCTCAAGCACTAGCTCAGGCTCCTTCCCTTCAGAGAGGTGACATTCCACGCCCCAAGAGCCAGTTTCTGTAGCCGAGGATCAGACCGCCAAGGTCCCCGCCTTCGGCCACCACCCAACTCACACTGCACCCAACCTCCTTGGCCCCTCCCATAGGTGGTGAGCCCATGGGGAGGAGGACCCACGTTACCTCTTCGGCTGTGCCCAGCCGAGCCCCATGGGTGCAGGCCCGGCCACCAGGCGCACCATCGAGCCCCACCTCCAGGCCTGGCTCCAGAGGGTGGCCCCGGTGACCCGCGTCCAGGGAAGGGAAAACGTGTCCAAGGTTTTTATTCTTCATCAGAAGTTTGTTGAACTGCTTTTTGTCTCATCCCTCACCTAGGACCAGTTTGCCTTGGTGGTTCTACCAGGCATAAAGCCCCGGACAACATAGCTCCTAGGATCATTGGGACACGCAAATCCCTCCACCACGATAAGGTGATGGTTCAAGGAGGGGAATGTGGAGTATTAGGGGCCCTAAATCTTAAATGTTATTAGTTTCAAGGTAGATCCACCCCTGGTCCTGGGGTACCACAGTGGATTTGGGTTTTCATTCCAAATAATTTCACAAATAAATGATTCAACCCTACTTCTAAATGACCTACTGTAAATGTTAATTAATATTTTCTGTTTCTCATTGTGCATTCAGAAATATGTGGTAGTATATTTATATGTAAATATTTTTTTCTCTGCGGTGGGCTGGCACCCTGCCCGGGGTTTGTTTCCTGCCTTGTGCCCTCTGTTGGCTGGGATTGGCTCCAGCAGACCCCCGTTACACTGTAGTTAGGATATAGCGGATTGGATAATGGATGGATGGATGGATATTTTTTTCAGACTTTGTCTAATCTGTTTAATCCTGAACAGGGTATTTGCTGGAGCCAATCCCAGCTAGTAAATGGCACAAGGCAGGAATAAATCCTGGACATGGTGCCAGTCCATCGCAGTATATATAAACAAAATGTAAAAAAAAACGCATTTTTGCCATATCTTTAAATGTTGAATTTCTTTTACCACATTATTTTTAAATTGCCTTTGCATGTGAAGTTTACTCCCTTAATTGTATCCAAAAACCGGTGACTAGTGTTAAGGAGTACATGCATGGGTGGAAAGGACACTGAATGCTTAAAGAAAGCAGCTACTTTAACTTCACTTGGAAGGTAACTTTCTATGCTGAGGTGTTCTGGGCTGGTAAAATAATTTAAAGAGATGCCCACCAAATCAACAAGCAAATTAAAAGGACAGGGTTAGTTATAGGACACACTCTAGAGAAGGAGAGGATTAAAACAAAACCGAGTGTCATTATGAACAATGCTGCACATCCTCTCTGTGACACAACAGCACTGAGGACTTTCAGCCAACAAATTGTTCAGCAGAGGTGTGTCTGGAAACAACACGGGGGGCTCCTTTATACCTACAGCAATACGTCTGCATAATCCCACACTGGGACTTGGACTGTAAATTCAGAAGATTGTGTATGTATTTATTATCTATCATATTATTAATTTATTTAAAGAGCTTTTGCAAAAATCCAGATTTACTCCTGGGGACAAATAATCTATCTATCTATATCTATCATATAGTGCCTTTCATATCTATCTATCTATCTATTATATAGTGCCTTTCACATCTATCTATCTATCTATCTATCTATCTATCTATCTATCTATCTATCTATCTATCTATCTATCTAATGCTTCCACCCAATGTACTCATTAGGTTTATTTATTTATTTGCTTGATTGGCTGTATTATCTGTCCTGTAAGTCTGTATTCTTGTTTTTATGTTTCTACCCCTGTATACAGCAGAATTTCCTCCATGGATAAATAACTTTTCTCTAATCTAATCTAACTGTGATTACAAAACTGTGTATTCCTTGCTCCTGATTAATTCTATTAGTTGCTGTCATTTATATTGCTGTGCTCCAATTAGGTCATGATCCAAACAGGCAGGCGGGCTGGCATAGTGGTTGTTGTGATGTGAAATTTTGCATACAAGTTGATAAATATTTTGTATGTCTTGATTTGCAATTTAGGCAAAGCAATGTAATTTTAATGTTACATTGGTGAGAAGCATTCATGTTTACAACCCCACACCAGGACTTAGTCTCTTTAAACTTTGTACAGCAGGAATTGTCTTGAGGGTTGGGGGTTGCCAGTGGAAAGTACCTGAAACAAGTTTTGTAAATGTTTCTCTGAAGTCTCTCATCCCCCACACAAAGCCAGACTGCCTAACTACCAAGCTGCACCTTAACATATGGTTTTGGGGGGTGGCAGGTGTTACGATGCTCTTTGTCCCATTGGTCTGAAGCATGGCTGTTTGGAATTGGCTTGTATCAAAAGCCTTTAAGTACCATGGTGTCCTATTGGCTGTAGGGGTTAGACAGAAAACCCATAAATTTGATTGCTTTATCTCACTCTTTCTTTCTTACTAACCTCTGATGATGAAGAAGTATCTCTCTTTTACTAACATCTGATGAAGGAAAGGACAGCACAATGGAGAGCACATCTTGGCAGCCATATTGAGACAGGCTTGTGGCCTGCTCTGAAGAAAGCTGAGCACTAATGATGCCTTAATTAGAGACATGTTTAAGTAACTAACAAGTCTGTGTGCTGCCTGAAATTACACATCACCATTTAATCAGGTTGTATGGTTGCCAATATTCAAATGTACTTTACATATTGTTATTATTTATGAATATTATCAATAATACATTATTTTATGTGTAACTTAACTCCTGCTTGTCTTTGTACTACATCTAATTGCCTGAGGTTATAGATATGGAAGGGAAGGTGGAGATAAGTTATATACAATAAGACCTTATAAACAGTGGTAAGTCTGTGGGATTAGGCATTCTGACAGAGGCTACATATTGATAATACAAAAGGGGAAAGTAGAGCAATATATTACTCTACCAAGATAAAACAGTGGTTAAGACTTTGGACTTCAACCCTGAGGTTGTGAGTTTAGATCCCACTACTGACACCACTGTATGACCACAAGAAAGTCACTTTACCTATCTGGGCTACAAAAGAAATGGAACATATTGTAAGTTACCTGGGATAAAGGCATCAGATTAATAATAAGTAAAATATATATATATATATATATATATATATAGTCACACACGTGCGCATGGGAGGCAGCTAAATGGCTTGAGTAAGGGCAGTTCCGAAGCATGCCAGGATGTGGCAGAGTGCACTGACTCTTTTTCTCCCTTTCCTGTAAACCATTCATGGGAGGTCCCACCTGGCTCTTTTGACGTTACTTCCGGGACCGAGCCTATGAAAGAAGACCTTGCTGGCCCCGGCCCCTGTGATGTCATGTCCGGACTTGAACCAATGGCTGAAGACCATGAGCCTGATCTATATGATCTCACTTCCTGTCTTCCCCTTTAAAAACATGCACTTTTTCCCTAGTTCCTCAGTTCTGTTTTGGCCTGGTTTTGTGCACATCCGTGCTGTATTTGCTAAAACATTACTTTTGCAGCCAGGATACCAGATTATACGGGTGGCTGCACCAAACCTTTATATGACTCTGTCTCATAATTATGACTATATATATATATATATATATATATATATATATATATATATATATATATATATATATATATGAAGTCTTGAGAGAGATTAAAACAAGTCTTACACGAAGTGAGAAAAAAAGAGTGGATTTTTGGCCACAGAATTTAAGACCCCCTTGAGTTAGTTTGCCACCTGCTGGCACACTTTGCATCTAATGATTATTTGGTTAAGAGAAAAAGAAATAAAAATTATGGGTCGTGAATATGAAGAAGCAGGACAAATGATTTCATTGACAGCAGCTGGTTAATTAAGAAAGCAGCCGGATGAAAACCCAAAGCCACCGTGGCCCTCCAAAACCTGGCACAGGCAAGCCTCAGATACCTAGCTTTCGATGCCCTTCATTTAGAGCATTTCAGACAAGCAAATCCATTGGTCATGTATGTGAATTAGTGGGTCACCTTCTGAGCTCATCAGATGTAAGCACTACCACTGCAGGACACGAGGGGGTGCTGGCTCTTTTTCTCACTCACAGCTCTAAGAAACTGAACTATGAGGCCAACTGGCTCCACCACTTTCTGCTCCAGCAACTATAAAGCCAAGACGCATCTGGAAGGAGCTGTTAACCACCGGATGAAACTCTGAGCTGAGCTTGTGACTGCTCTGCAGAGCCCGACTCCTTTAGTTAGAAAGGCAATACAGCCTGTTTGAGTCTCGATTTCTGCTTCTGCTCCTGTGCACCTGTTTATTTTAGTTAAACATCTTAGGCTCAATCTGGCTGTTGCTCCAACAATGAACTTCAGTCCATGACA